>NW_004443938.1:16268225-16391844 GCF_000243295.1 Trichechus manatus latirostris | reverse complement strand
CTTACTGATGAAGATCAAAGACCACAGCCTTCAGTATGGATTACACCTCAACATAAAGAAAACAAAAATCCTCACAACTGGACCAATAAGCAACATAATGATAAATGGAGAAAAGATTGAAGTTGTCAAGGATTTCATTTTACTTGGATTCACAATCAACACCCATGGAAGCAACAGTCAGGAAATCAAAAGATGCATTGCATTGGGCAAATCTGCTGCAAAAGACCTCTTTAAAGTATTGAAAAGCAAAGATGTCGCCTTGAAGACTAAGATGCGCCTGACCCAAGCCATGGTGTTTTCAGTTGCCTCATATGCATGCAAAAGCTGGACAATAATTAAAGAAGACAGAAGAAGATGGCTTTGAATTGTGGTGTTGGCGAAGAATATTGAATATACCATGGACTGCCAAAAGAACGAACAAATCTGTCTTGGAAGAAGTACAACCAGAATGCTTCTTTAGAAGCAAGGATGGCAAGACTACATCTTACATACTTTGGACATGTTATCAGGAGGAATCAGTCCCTGGAGAAGGACACTATGCTTGGTAAAGTAGAGGGTCAGCAAAAAAAAGGAAGACCCTCAACGAGATGGATTGACACAGTGGCTACAACAATGGGCTCAAGCATAGCAACTGTTGTGAGCATGGTGCAGGACTAGGCAGTGTTTCGTTCTGTTGTACGTAGGGTCACTATGAGTCAGAACTGACTCGACAGCACCTAACAACAACAACAACAGCATGGTTATAATCCCATTTGGAAATGGGCTTTCTTTGTTATGTTAATGAGGCAGTGTTAGTGTAGGGTGTATTTTAATCTCTTTTGAGCTATAAGAAAGAAGCAGATTAGGCAAACAGAGGAGCAAGCAGAGATGGGGGAAGATAGATGCCATGCCACATGAAGATCACCATGACTGCCAAGGAGTAGAGACTGAAAAGGGCAAGGGCCTTCCGCCAGAGCCAACAGAGAGAAAGCCTTCTCCTAGAGCGAGCACCTTGAATTCGGACTTCTAGCCTCCTAAACTGTGAGAAAGTAAATTTCTGTGTGTTAAAACTACCCATATGTGGTATTGCTGATATAGCAGCACTAAATAAGACAGAAGGGATGGATTCATAGAGACGGACGAAGAAAATATGATCCCTTATATTCTTTCACAACAATCATACGATGTTTTAAAATTTTTGTGGATTTTGCTCACATGCTTCAGGGGAAACAGCTCCAAAATGTGATGGCCCAGAAGTTAGGTTTGGCTTGCTCTCCTCCGTGGCCCAGAATGGACACATGGTCCTGCAGCCGAGACTCGGCTTGGAGGGATGCAGAGGCTCTGCAGAATGTGACGGAGCGGAGGGACTTCCCGGAATGTCACCCTGCTGAGGCTAAGTGGAGGGAGAGAAGCTTGATTTGAGAGTAGTCCAGACGGCTTGGCATTTTAGACAGTCTCCAGATCCTCGGTCCCTTGGGGTCCAGTTGCCACATTGTGGTCTGGAATGGGGCCTGGATATAGTGCAGGTAGTGTGCAAAGACCTGCTTCTCTCCGCACTTATTCATCTAGTGGAAACATGTCAGGCACCTCCTCCCAGGCTGTGCATTTATTTTAAAGAATGTCAGAAAGGAAATATATTGCTTACCATTTTCTTCCCTCTTTAGGAGTGTTTATTGTGACTGGAAATCATTCTAGTCCACATGGTTGTGGCTTACTCCCCACTCTTTGTGCCCCTATGTTGAACAGCCCTCTTTGCAAATAAACAGAAAAGGGCAAAGTTTTTCATTCAGCTCAGAAACATGAGTGAAGCTAGACTCTGCAGAGCTGGAGTCTCTCAGATATGGCTTGTCCCCTCTGCGATGCGCTCTCTCCCCTCACCCCTGCCTTGAGGCCAGGCGGTGTAGTAGAGCCTTTGCTGGTGCTGGCCAGGGGCCCAGACTCAGGTTTTCTTCAGGACAGGGGACTGCTGGTCCTGGTTCCTTGTTAGTAAAATTTACCTGGGTTTTTATTCTGAGCATCCTTGTGGAGAAAGAATATTTTGAACTGCTCTGAACTTAAATGAAACCTAAGAGCAAGAAATAAAGCAGAAGAATGTGTGCATTTTGGCTATATCATACATTTCAAAAGTTAGTTCCAAAGCTAGTAAAACTTCCATCTGTTGGCACAATAGTTTCGACTGACTTGCCATCAAAACCATTTTGAGTACATTGTTCAACAGAAAGAGCCGGATACCACCAAAGGTCTCACAGTAATTTGCCCAGCAGACACTGCGTCATCAAGCCCCTCAAAACTAAGCCTTTTGTTTGATAAATAAAGGAAATGTGGACTTTAATTTTCTTTTTTCTTTGTCCCACTAAACCTAGAAATAACAAGTAATTAATTATTTTATTAGTTCCCCATTTCTAACAATGGGCTCAAGCATAACAACAATTGTAAGGATGGCACCATACCAGGCAGTGTTTCGTTCTGTTGTACATGGGGTCGCTATGAGTTGGAACCTACTCGACAGCACTTAACAACAACAACATTTCTAACAAATGATTTCTTTATGTTTTTGTTAGTTGCCATCCAGTAGGCTCCAACTCATGGCCTCCTTACGTATAACAGAATGAAACGTTGTCCAGCCTTGCACCATCTTCATGGTGGTTGAATTTCTGACAAATGATTGCTAACAAATGCCTTGCATTTAAAAGGAAAAAAACCTCACATATACAGAAAGACACACAAATCAAGCAATAAATTACATAGTAATTGTTGTTAGGTGCCGTTGAGTTGGTTCCAACTCATAGTGACCCTGTGTACTACAGAACCAAACACTGCCCAGTCCTGCACCGTGCTCACAATTGTTGTTATGCTTGAAACGATTGTTGCAGCCACTGTGTCAATCCATCTCGTTGAGGGTCTTCCTCTTTTTCTCTGACCCTGTACTTTACGAAGCATGATGTCCTTCTCCAGGGACTAATCCCTCCTGACAACATGTCCAAAGTATCCAAGACATAGTCTCACCATCCTTGCTTCTAAAGAAGCATTCTGGTTGTACTTCTTCTAAGATAGATTTGTTTGTTCTTTTGGGAGTCCATGGTATATTCAATATTCTTCACCAACACCACATATACAGTAATAGATTACTATAAAGAGAACACCACTCACAAAGAAATAGAACTTTACTACTATTCCAGAAAGGAGCTCTGGTAGCACAAATGGTTAAGTGCTGATTGGTTCCAACCCACCCAGTGGCTCCACAGGAGAAAGACCTGGTGATCTACTTCTGTTAAGACTGCAGCCTAGAAAACTCTATGTACCCTGACATGGGGTTGCTATGAGTCGGAAATGACTCGGCAGCACCTTACGAGGATAAGTACTCCAGAAGCCCCTTCTGTGTGCCCCATCCCAGTCACAGCCCCTCCCTTCCCCCAGAAGTAATGGCTTTTCTGACTTTTTATGGCAATCGCTTCCTGGTGTTTTAATAGTTTTATCATCCAAATGTGCATCCCTAGACTCGAGAATTTAATCTTGCCCATTTAAAAATACTTGATAAATCTTGTAATTCCTTTTCATCTGTAGGTGCCTTCTTCAGCCCCTTCCAATGTATCTGTTGAGCAACCTGGGCTGTTTGACCTGTAGGGTTTCCCACAGTGTGGGTTTTGCGGATATTTACTCATGATGCGATTCAATATGTTCCTCTGTTCTTTGTATTTCCTAAAAATTGGCAGCTGGATCCAGAGGCTGGGCAGACTCAGATTCAATCCTTTTGGCAAGACTATATGAGGCATGTGATGTCTGGTTGTCTATCCTTTGGTAATGTTAGCTCCACTGATGCTTAATGCCTAGGTCCAGTATTTCATAGGGGACTGTAAATGGTGACAATCTAATTCTGTCTTTTCTTTATTATTTATTTGTTGGAATGATTGTATAAAGAGATGTTTCCCTTGTCTACAATTTGGTTACCCAGTGGTGTAACAAATATAGAAAAGGCAGGCTAAATACTTGACACTTCCCTTTATTTTCTTGTTTTGAAGAAAATGGATTGATTTCCTATCATCCTCCGAAGGTGGTCAATGTTTTTTTTTTTTAATATCATAATCAACTTATGTGTTTAAACGTATTTGGAGGATTTCAATCTACTGTGATTTTATCCTTATTGAAGCTCAAATTATCCCATCTTGAGCCAAAGGGAGCCTCTTCAAATTTGCTCCTAAGTTCTTCAGACGTAATCTTAATAGTGTTTGATAGATTCCTTGCTATCTGCCTTAGTTATCTAATGCAGCTATAACAGAAACAACACAAGTAGATGGCTTTATTTTCTCACAGTTTAGGAAGTTTATTCTCTCACAGTTTAGGATGCTAGAAGTCCCAATTTAGGGTGCCAGTTCCAGGGGAAGGCTTTATCTCTCTGTCAGCCCTGTGGGAAGGTCCTTGTCATCAACCTTCCCCTGGTCTAGGAGCTTCTCAGTGCAGGGACCCCAGGTGCAAGAGGCACACTCCACTCTTAGTGCTTCTTTCTTGGTAGTATGAGGTCCTTCTCCTCTCTGATCAATTCCCTCTTTTATATTTCAAAAGAGATTGACTAAAGATATGGCCTAATCCTGTAGATTGAGTTCTGCCTCATAAATATAACTGCCGCTAATCCTGCTTCATTATCATCATGGAAGTTAGGATTTACAACATGTGGGAAAATTATATCAGATCACAAAATGGAGGACAACCACACAATACTGGGAACCATGGCCTACCCAAGTTGATACACATTTTGGAGGGATACAACTCAATCCATAACACTATATGATATCACCACGTGTTCCAAGTTCATCTTGTGCATTTCCTGCCCTAGTCCTGGCATCAGCCATTTCCCCTAAGAAACCCTGTTTTCTTTTAGTGAGAAATGGTATTTAAAGACCACATGCTGGTAATAAGAGATGCTTGGTGCTACTGGGTTTGTCATGCTTTCTAGGCCTTTTCAGTAGACAGAGCTAAGATATAAAACCTCATAGATACTTACAGTTCAAATTTGAGACCACAGAGCTTCTGCCTAACCTCTCCTCATTCCCATCTGTATCTCCTTTCTACCATACTGATAATCTCGGTTCTCAAAAGGACATTTGGGATGATAGACATAGGATATCCCATAATTACTCATTTGTCTTCTCTGATATTATACACACAACAGTCCCAGAATAACACTACTAATACTACAACTAATAAAATTAATGAAAACTTTATTTTTTTTTTTTCATATTCTTCCCCAGTTAAAAGAAAGAAGTTGCATCTCCATGTCAAGGACCTATAGCCATTATATAGTATACGCTCTCCCTCTTACCCTCTGAATAGATATTCTCAGGTGTGTAGTGTGTTTCTTTTTTTCCCCTGTATGTAGCTTCAAGTCTTTTTTTATTTCAGGGAAGTTTTTCTGAATCACAGTTTTCAGTATTTGTTCTGCTGCCTTACTTTGGTTTTCTTCATCAGGGGCTTCTATTATTCATATGCTCCTTTGCTTATCTATTATTGAGCTCCTTAATCTTTTTTTCTTAGAATAATTTTGTGAGATTTGCGCTACATAATTTCCTTTGCTCCTTTATATGTGAGAAGTAGTTTTCCCAAGCATGTAGAATGAGGTAGGCTCGGAAAAGCTTTTCTAACTTCCCAAAGCTCCCTCTTTTCTTGCTTTTGTGTAGAATTCAGAAAACGTGGCAGCTTGCTTTCTGGAATTTTCATGGCTCTGTTTCCTTCCCAGGCTTTGGTCTGGATTTTTTCGTTTCTTCCTCTCTCTTCTCCCTGTCCTGCTCAATTTGGATTCCACTCTCTCTTTCTCCTCAGTGTGTGGCTCTGTCACGGAAGGAAGCCCTGGTCAGCCGGTGTGAAGGGATCATAGGGCTGGTGGGCACGTGCCCCTTTGGGCTTTCCTGTGGAACCCTGCACTCCCCTCCCTCATGATTGGAGGCAGCAAATCCCTTCTAGCTTCAACTCTGCTTTCAAATTTGCTTTTCAGTGACTGCCTATTGGCTATTTTGGGGTTCTTGGAAATGCCTTGTCCCTGGTTTTGTTGTAAATGTTATCCATGTTTTTGTTTTTTTTAAATTTTGCTATCTAGTTGTTCTGTTTTCAGGTGGGGATTTGGAAAGATTGAGGTTGCAAAACTAAGCTGCTGCTGCAGCCACCTCTTCCCAGACTTGCCTCAAATACTTTAAATTTGTGTCAGCTCTTTGTTGTTATTCCTCCAATGTGATGGGCACTATGCCCTGTGCTTTACATGGTTTACCTTTTTTCATCCAATTATTTTAACACATGCCATTGTTTTATGTAGTGCTACTAAAGAGGGAAATGCTGCCAAATAAGTTCTGACAATGCCTTTGATTATAACATACATGCTGATTTCACAGATGTTCATGTGGGGAGAAAGCACATCTCAGAATCGAGAAAATATAGTATTTCGTTTTTCCCTGAACACTTCTGATGGGAGACATAGTCCTTATCCCTGTTGTATAAGCAGGAAATTGAGACATTGCCCTGGTTTACTCAGCCAGTAAGTGGCAGAGCTGGGATTTGAACCCAAGCCTGTCTGACTCCAGAACTCTGTCATCATTATATTACACCACCAAGTAGACAGTTGCTCAGTAGACACACACATACACAACTACGCACGCACACAAGCACACGGAATTGCAAGGACTTCCAGAGGGTAGAAAAGACCCCAAGGAAAGAAAGCGCACCACTAGTTGATGATCCAAACTCAAAACCAGAATGCTCCTTAGAAGGAAGGTTGGGGAGACTAGGTCTTACACACTTTAGACTTCTTGTCGGGAAGGACCGGTCCCTGGAGAAGGACATCGTGCTTGGTAAAGTAGAGGGGCAGCGAAAAAGAGGAAGACCTTCAACGAGATGGATTGACACAGTGGCTGCAACAATGGGCTCAAGCATAACAACGATTGTGAGCATGGCGCAGGACTGGGCAGTGTTTCGTTCTGTGGTGCATAGGGTCGCTATGAGTCAGAACCGACTTGATGGCACCTAACAACAATAGTTGATGATCAGTTATTTCTGTATTCTCCATGGTTCTCATGAATGAGCCCCTATAACTCACAGAACATACTGTATTTGGGGACTGTTGCCGTGTTATCTATGAGAAATGAATGGACTAACTCAACAGGCTTTGCTCACTCATGTAGACAAAACCCAAAAGACCATGTTGTCACTAGTGATGGCTCTCCTACCTCGTTTCTGCCGGGACACTTTTGATCAGAAGAGAGGGGAAATTTTCCTTCAGGACATTTCCCTTCCCTCAGGCTACTCCTGGTTTATATTAGTGCCACACCTTGCAACCTGGGGCCTTATTTTAAGGTAACATTTATGAAAGATATTAGCACTATTGTCAACAGAATAGGAAACATTTGGTTTTATGGGAAGGCTTATCATTTTATAAACCATGGAATGATTATTTGACTCTGAAACCCAGAGTGAGGGGCCTAATCTATCAATGGTTTGGGAAAACAAACAAAAATTTCCGCATCATTATGGTCAGTCTCTCTAGAATCCCAAGTAGGGTAGTATACTGCTGAAAGAGAAAGAAAAAATAAAATAAAAAAGGAATCCAACAGATCATACATTCAACAGAGATTCTTCTAATTCACACACAACACAAATTAATTAATGAATTAAATTAATTCAATAAAATCACAAACACTGAGAGGAAATTGGCCAGGGACATTAAGAAACCTAATGAGCTTCCTAAATAGTTAAGAAAACAAAATATATTTACATATGTACCTAGCTCACTTTGAAGCTAGATGCTAATTAGCCTGGCTCCTCCTTGCTCTTAGCATTTTGTATAAGCCTCTCACAGAGCACTTAGCACTTTGTTCTGAGACTTAAGAGTTTTCACACTTTTTTTTCCACCATGACCTACAGAAGAAATATATTTTCCATTGCAAACTAGTACGCACAAACATGTATGTGATTGATATCGATGTACAGATACACATCCATATGAGTTTGCTCAGCTTTACTACATGTACTCTGATATTTTCCATTCTATCCTATTCTGTTACAGTTTATTGATTTGTTTAGTCATTTATTTATTTCTTAAGTAATATTTTATTGTGTTTTTGGTAAAAGTCTACACAGCAAATTAGATTTCCATTTAACCATTTCTATGCATATTGCTCAGTGACGTTGGTTATGTTTTTCACGATGTGTCAACTTTCTCATTATTTCTAGTCTGGCTATTCTGTTTCCCTTAATCTAGCTTCCCTGTCTGCCCCCTTACCTTCTTATCTTTGCTTTAAGGTAAATGCCGAACTTTGGTCTCATATAGTTGATTTTTTTTTTTTTTTTTTTTTTAAGAGCATGGTACTCACGGGTGATGTTGTTTATTTTATGAGCTAATCTGTTATTTAACTGGAAGGTGACCTCCAGGAGTGTTTTCAGTTCCAGGTTTAAAGGGTATCTCAGGGCTACAGTCTCCGGGGTTCCTCTGGTCTCTACTGGTCTAGTAAGTCTGGCCTTTTTGAAGAATTTTAAGTTTCATTCTACGTTTTTCTCCCATTCTATCTGGGACCATCTGTTGTGTCCCTTGTCAGAATGGTAGTAGTGATAGCCGGGCACCATCTAGTTTTTCTGGTCTCAGGATAGAGGAGGCCGTGGTTTGTGTGGGCTATTAGTCTTGCAGAATAGTTTCTTCTTTGTGATTTTGGTTTTCTTCTTTCTTTTCTGCTCCAGGCGAGCAGAGACCAGTATTCAGAGGCATAGCAAGAGTAATGAGCACCCAAGGGCAATCTCAAAGTTTGCACTGTGCCCCGAGCCGGGCTTGGCTACTGGGGGGGATGATTCACTGGCCGGTCTTGTCTGGTGCCTCCTTGGACTTGCACCCAAGAACAAATTCCTCCCTTTAAGCCCCCTCGCTATGCCTCTGCCAATAGTTGTATCTTAGATGGCCTCTTACAAGCTTTTAAGATCCCAGATGCTACTCACCAGACTAGGATGTAGAATATAAACTTTATGAACTATGTTATGCCAATTGATCAAGTTGTACCACAACATTTATTTATTTTTAATGCTTATCAATACTCACTACATTGATTTCATCATATTCTAATGGGTCGAAAGCAGCAGTTTGAACAACACAGTTCTAATTAATGTGCCTGACACCCCCCACCCCCAGCTAGACTGTGAGCTCACTGAGGACAGGACATGTGTCCATTTCTCCTTTGTGTGCTCAGCACCTGGCCTGATGCCTGGCATGTAGCAGATGCTCAGACAAATGTTAGTTGAGCTGAAGAACTCGGCCTGCCAGAGCTGCTGTGGCCCATTAGTAAAATGGAGCAGGGCCCACACCTACCTTGGGGAGATTGTGATTCGTGATAAGATTCTGTGCTTAAAGCAGAGAGCACACGGCCTAGCACCAATCGATGTTCAATGCACTTCTTTTCTTCCTGGTTTTCCAGACCCAGCTTTTCCTTTAATTGCCCGTTTGACTCTGCAATTCCCCTCATTCAAGTGTGATGAGAGTTTTGCACTCCGTCAGCCAGGAGGTTCACACCAGTGCCAGCACTCTGAGATTGTCCAGGACGCTTTGGAGCCAGGAGGCAAATTGTCCTTCGGGGACAGAAATTTCTTCCTGGGGTTTAGCACAGGTCAGACTTGGCTGAAAATATGGTAGGGTGTAGAGGAGGGGTCTCTCTGTCACACCCTGGTGGGACTCCTTTCTCCATAAAAAATGGAGACTTGAGCTCATTATTAGAATATCATTGCAAAAAAATGAAGATCACTTCCACATTCAGAAAGATTATAAAGTAAGTTTAAAATCACCATGAAATTTAGAGTGTTGTGTGAGTCAAAAGTCTTCATAAGAGCTATTGTTTCAAAATCATCCCATCTAAATTAAGTCTGGTATGGCAGAAAGAGAATTTGAACTTCTGACTCCACCGGTAACTGGCCCTAGATTGTGGGCGGGGCAGCCTGTCTGGACCTCAGGTTCTTCACCTACGAAAAACAAAATTCCATCCACCTGCAAATTCTATGATCCAAATAGAAAACCTGGAGTCCTTGGTTTTACATTCGGTGGAGCATATTAACCAATGAGGAGATAACTTTCCAATAAAAACATATCAAAGTTGCGTGGCCTGAATCAAATACCGTGCCTGGAACCTTCTCTCTGTGTAATCATTTCTTGCTACTGTTGTATATAAATACTAAACGATGTATTAGCTGACCTTTTAACCAAAGCGAAGAGTCAGGGTAGCTGTTATCTGTACAAACTAAACCTCAAAAATCAAGCCTTTGGAGGAGGGGGAAGGGGTCATCATTGCTTAGGGAACACTGAGTTTCTGTTAAAGGTGGGGAAATAATTTGGAAAAGGGTAGTGGTGATGGTTGCACAATATGATGAGTGTAATCAGTGTAACTAAATTGTACATGTAAAAATTGTTGAATTGGCAAATGTTTTGTTGTCTATTTTTACTACAATAAAAAAGGGTAAATTTTAGAAGAAAAAAAATTAAGCTTTTGCATGAATCATCACGGTATGTCATCCCCATAGTCCTGAATAGCACTTTATTTTGTCCATGAAATGTGAGCCTTTCATTTGATGTTGTGTAAATTGATACTCCATCTGTGAGTCATTTAACAAGCTAATTTGTTGTTTTCTTCTAGGACAGAATGATTCAGAAGATAATGGAGCTTCTAAGCTTCTAGCAGAATATGAAACCTTTCATCTTCAGCCAACCTGTTTAAAATTAAGAAGGTCAGTAGTGAATTCCGTTTGCTACCAGCTCCACCATGTCTTCAGAAATTCTTAGTGAACAGGCTGTCCTGAAGTCAGCAGGGTAATTAGGAATATCTCCCCTGCATCGGGCCCTGTAACTACCTTGGCTTTAAATCCATGGTCTTCACAGATATATGTTGTTGTCGTCGTTGAGTGCCATCAAGTTGATTCTGACTCATAGCAACCCCAACTCATAGCCCCAAGTGACAAAGTACAACTGCCCCACAGAGTTTCCTAAGCCGTAATCTTTACTAAAACAAATCACTAGGTCTTTTTCCCATGGAGCTGCTGAATGTGTTGGAACAGCCAACTTTTTGGTTAGCAGACAAGTGCTTAACCGTTGCTCCACTAGGGCTCCTTTCGCAGACGTGTGGGAGAAGCGAAATGCTTCGTGTGGGAGCTATTGGTGCCATTCTCGCCACCAGCTTCATAATCTGGAAGCTTCTCATGTGCTCCTTCCTGACACTGCCCTGTGCAGCTTCTGATGGAAAAGGAGATTAGATAATAAGTGGTTCAACTTGAAAGACTAAGCTCCCCACCCCAACATTTTTCAAAAAAGGACTCCTGCTTTGTCATTTTCAAAATGAGTGTATATTCAGCTTCTGTGCAATGCAAGGACTCTCGTGCCGTTGCTATGTAGAGGGAAAAGCAGCTGTTAGAAATGGTCTTTTCTCGCACTCTCATTTGTTTTCTATTGCTCCTCGTTGGCCCATTGTGTTAACCTTCGTAGCAGTCTCCCGGCCTTACTCTAGTTTTACCACCTTCCACCTAGAATAAACCAACCATGTCACTCCCTCTGCGCGGCTCCCTATCTCCCTCAGGATAAAACCCAGCTCCCAGCATGGCTTCCCAGGCCCATGGGGCCTGATCCCCTCCTTCAGCCTGTCTCGTCTCTTAATGCCCGTCCTCACTCGTGGGCCCATCATGCTGCTGAGTCCCTCTGTGGCTTCGCTCATGCTGCTCTTTCTGTCTGGCACGGCCTCCAGCCCCTTCTTCCCTTGCCTACTTTGCAAGACTCAGCTCATGGTCAGCTCCTCTAGGCAGCCCTTCTAGAAACCCCCATGGTGGGCTGCCTGCCTCCCTTGTTTGCCCAGGGTCCCAGCACATATCTCTGTCCTACCTTATCCACATACCTCTGTCCTACCCTCTCCACATTATGTCAATATTGTATTTTTACTTTTCTCTGCCTCCTGCTGGACTGTGCGTCCTTCTAGGTCAGGGACTCCCTCCTTGAGACAGCATAACACTATGGCTGTCCTAGTTTCCTAGTGCTGCTATAACAGAAATACTGCGAGTAGGAGGCTTTAACAAATGAAAATGTATTTTCTCACAGTTCAGAAGGTTAGAAGTCCAAATTCGGGGTGCTGGTTCTAGGGGAAGCCTGTCTGTCTGTTGGCTCTAGGGGAAGACCCTTGTCTCGCAGCCTTGGCGATTTTCACCAGGCTTGCGTGTCCCCGTGTCTGTGCTGCTCCTTATAGCTCAGAAATGCTTAGGTTTACGACACACCTGGTGCAACAGTTAATTGCTCAACTACTAGTCGAAAAGTTGGCAGCTGAACCCACCCAAAGGCACCTTGGGAGACAGTCCTAGCAGTCTACTTCTGCAAGATCACAACCTATGGAGCAGTTCTATTCTGCACACATGGGGTCGCCAAGAGTCGGAGTAGACTCCACAGCAACTAACAACAACTACACTGAGATGGCCTCAATAACAGAACGAAGAAAACCCTATTCCAAATGAGATTACATCCACAGGTATAGGTTTAGGATTCCGACACATATTTTAAGGGGATACGATTGAATCCATAACAGTGATCCAGAGCACAGACACTGGAGCCTTACTACCCAAATAACCAACCCCTTTGCCATCGAGTTGATTCCAACTCATAGCAACAGAGTAGAACTGCCCCGTAGGGTTTCCAAGGCTGTAATCCTATGGAAGCAGGCTGCCACATCTTTCTTCTGCACAGTGGCTAGTGGGTTCGAACTACCAACCTTTTGGTTAGCAGATGAGTGCTTTAACCACTGCAACACCAGGGCTCCTGTGGAGCCTTACTTCCTGGGTTCAAATCCTGGTTCTACCACTTAACGATGGCATGGCTTTGGACTCAATCTTTTATCTTACTTTCCTAATCTATAAAATGGAGTTGCGAAAGCTGAACAATAAATAAGGAAGATCGAAGAAGAATTGAAGCCTTTGAACTGTGGTGTTGGTGAAGAATACTGAATATACCATAGAGTGCCAAAAGAACGAACAGATCTGTCTTGGAAGAAGTACAACCAGAATGCTCCTTAGAAGCAAGGATGGTGAGACTCTGTCTTGCATACTTTCGACATGTTGTCAGGAGGGATCAGTCCCTGGAGAAGGACATCATGCTTGATAAAGTAGAGGTAAGCGAAAAAGAAGACCCTCAACGAGATGGATTGACACAGTGGCTGCAACAATGGGCTCAAACACAACAATGACAGTGAGAATGGCACAGGACCGGGCAGTGTTTTGTTCTGTTGTACATGGGGTCGCTATCAGTTGGAACCGACTTGACAGCACCTAACGACAACAACAAACTTTCCTGCATTGCCTGCAGGGTTGTTCTGCATATTAAATGAGTTGATATGTATGGAGCAGTAAGGACAGAGCCAGGCACGTAGTGAGAGCTATTAAGTACTAACTGTCGCTACTGCTCGTCCTTCAGAAGACACTCAAAGACCACGCTGAAGCAAACTGTGCAAATTGCACCAATGATTTATAGCTAGTGGGTATTTTCTGGAAATTTTAGAAAGCTTGCTGAAGGAAGTTGAATGCAAACATCGTATTTTATGAAGTCTGAGGGAGTTCTATACAGTGGTTATTTTTCATTCAATAGTAGAATCGCCAGGCCAGGAAAGCATCCCCACTGCTTTGATTCCAGAAGCCTCTGGTTTCTAAGCCAGCAGGCCTTCCAGAAGCTTCCAAAATGCTGACTATAATATAGGTTACTGTACGTCACAATGCCATGTGAAGACTGCAGTGAGGGAGGACCCCTGCAGCTTACTCCTGTGTGTGAAGGACAAGTCGATGATGGAGTCTCTGAGCCTGAATCCCCTCAAATTCAGGAGCCGTCAGAGTCTGTACTCCTTGGCCAGCTCACCAGCATTCTCACCTCAAGAGCTCAGGGCAGTTGGTGTCAGGTCCCGACAACTCAAGATTGTGGTCCATTCATGGGAAGAGTGAGGTGCTCACAGCACTGTTACCATGTCCCTCGACGTGGTCTCTGTGTGCATGTGCCCTGCGGAGCCTGCAGATCAGTCTGCTCCCAAGTACACATCCTTACAGACAGTACAAGCAGAGGATTTATCCTAGGCCAGGGTGCCCTGCAGAAAGAGAGCTCCAGTCTTCAGACTGGCGCCCGCCCTCATAGTTGAAAGAATGTTCAGTGCTCTGGGCCTCGAGTCCTAGCACCCTCTCCCTCATGTTGATAAGGCAGCAGGCCTTGTCGAGTGCGCCTCTTTCCCTGAGGCTTGGAGGAGCTTTGGACACAGAGGAACCCCACATCGAGAAATCTAGGTCACGTAAATGTGTAATGTGTGGATTTATCTCTTAGAGAAGAGTGTTGGAGTGCATATTTCAGCATATGGAGCCGGTGAACATGCTCAGGATTAAAAATAATTGTAGTTTTTGTTGTTAGGTGCTGTTGAGTTGATTCCGACTCACAGTGACTCTGTGTACAACAGAATGAAACACTGCCTTCCTGTGCCATCCTCACGATTTTTGCTATCTTTGAACCCATTGTTGTAGCCACTGTTTCAATCCATCTCGCTGAAGGTCTTCCTTCTTTGCTGACCCTCCACCTTACCAAGCATGATGTCCTTCTCCAAGGACTTGTCCCTCCTGATAACATGTCCAAAGTAACTGAGACAAAGTCCCACCACATCGTTTCCAAGGAGCACACTGGCTGTACTTCTTCCAAGACATACACTTGTTCTTTTGGTAGTACATGATATATTCAGTATTCTTCTCCAACACCATAATTCAAAGGCATCAATTCTTATTCGATCTTCTTTATTTATTATCCAGCTTTTGCATGCGTATGAGGTGATTGAAAATATCATGGCTTGAGTCAGATGCACGTTAGTCCTCAAAGTGACATCCTTGCTTTTCAACACTTTAAACAACACATTAAAAGAGGTCTTTTGCAGCAGATTTGCCCAATGCAATATGCCGTTTGATTTCTTGACTGCTACTTCCATGGGCATTGGTTGTGGATCCAAGTAAAAAGAATTCCTTGACAACTTCAATCTTTTCTCCATTTATCATGATGTTGCTTATTGGTCCAGTTGTGAGGATTTTTGTTTTCTTTATGTTGAGGTGTAATCCATATGAAAGCTATAGTCTTTGATCTTCAGAATTTTTCAAAAGTAGACTTCCAGGTCCTTCTTCCTAGTCTGTCTTAGTCTGGAAGCTCTATTGAAACCTGTCCCTATGGTATTTGAAATACCAGTGACAAAGCTTCCAGTATCACAGCAACATGCAAGCCACCACAGTACAACAAACTGACAGACTCATGGTGGAAAAGTAATCATAACCTCGCTTAATCCTGCTCTTTCTTCTAGCTACCAAACAAACTCCTCAAAGTCGTGGTCTATATTCCAGTTCCCTCACATTTTCTTTCTTGTTAGTCTTTATTCTGCAGCCTGGCTTCTGCCCCCACCACTCTAGTGAAATGTTATCTTACTGACCACGAATGACATTCTTTTTTTTTCGATTCGAGAGAATGATGTCTTGTTATAATGAATGCAAGATTCCACTGAAACTAGAACAGTTGACAAAATATGGTTGAACTTAATTAAACCTTCAAGGGAAATAAGAGGGTCAAACAAAGCACATGAGTGGAGAAGCCCAAGATTGGTTTGGAATAAACATAAGGATAATAGCATTCCAGCATAAGTATTGCCTGACCCCTGCCAGCAGTTAGTCTGCCATCATTCTCCCATCCCCCACCCTTCTGCAGCATCTGCCAACTCAAATGGCTTCTTTCTCCATATTGCAGGTATAAGCCAACCCAGTAGTACCCCCTTGGACATGCTACAAAGCAAAAGTTTATCTCATCTGAGGGTAGAAAGTACACACTGGTTGTCATCTATGTGATGGTAGTGACTTTAACCAGATCAGAACTGCTATCCCTATATGTTATGTGGTCCTGTAGCTAAATCAGTGTTCCCAATTCACTACACTAAATGGTCACCACAGCAGAGTGCATTTTTGAGCCCCAGATTTTCTAAACATGCCTAAAAGGCCATTAACGAGGCTATAGAACAGAACTGTATTTCAGAAACCTAGATGTGAGGGAGGACTGTTGATTGTAAAGTGTCCCCTCAATGGCTCTTTCTGCGACCTCTTTTTGGGAGTGCAGGGATGAACAAAGGAAATGTTAGAACGTCAGAACATAGGACAGGCAAGAGGAGGCAGAGGAGGGAAGAGTATGTTCTAGCCACAAGGCCAACAAACACATCCATGCTCAAAGAGAAGTTTAGGTGAAAAAAAAAAAAAAAAAAATATATATATATATATATATATATAAAACAAAGTCAAAAGAAAAAGGGTTTCATACAACACAGTATCAAAAAGTAAAAGGAAAACACTAAATGCAAACTGGTGGCAAGTAAGTCCATAGCCTATTGTGACAGGTCCCTTGTGATGGGTCCTTCCAGCCTCACTCAGGTTTCTTCTCCTGTGTTGTCTCAAGGTTATTTCCAGATATAGTGACTTCAACAAGAGTCTCTCATGGGAAAGTGGGTAGGTTTCAATCATTGGTTTCAGGATCTGTCTGTGCCATGTAGCACCCAACTCAGTATCCAGGTGTCTTTTTGATTTACACATGTAGGCATTCAACTGCTCCTTGGTCAGTCCAGGGAAAGAAAGAACAACTCTCCCTTGTCCACAGCCTTGGCCTCTGCCTCTATAGTTCCCTCTTCCCTGACCTATCGTACCCTGACCTCTACCACCGAATCCACCTTGACCCATAGCTGAACGCCCTAGGCACCCCCTCCCAGGACCTCCACAACCTCGACCACCACCTCTTCTTAAGCCCATTTGGCTCATCCACGTTGGAGCAGGTTTTGACCTCAGAGTGACATCCTGCCCCTAGGTAGGGTTCTCATGGCACGTCCCTCACATAGTCCTCCTCTGGGCAGTCCTTTCTGGATTATGGGCGGGTCTCATCCTCCAAATGCTCTCCTGGCTGGGGCCCCTATGGGTTGGCCTAACTGGTAAGGATGTTATTCTTACCCAGGCACTGCTTTAAGCTCTGCTTAAATTTTAATGCTCCCTGGCCAGAGGGTCTATTCTCCATCTGTGACAGGCCAGTGTTCTGCTTCTGGTGCTGGCTGGCTGCTGTTATTGCTGCACTGAAGCCTGAATATTCACTAATATCAGCTGTTCGTTCTTTAGCACGTTAGCAGAGTGCTCATTTAGAGACATCTTGGTGGTGCTTTTTAGCACAATTTTGGAGCTGATTGTGCAGCCATCTTCAAATCCCGAGAATCAAGGGAAACAGAGGCCAGCGCTCCCTCCACCCCCACGCTGCCACCATGGCTGTGGCAGGTCAGCCGGGGACCAACCTAGGCAGAGCTGACAGTGGGGAGGCTTGGGGTAACTTGGTGGGCGTTTGGCTAAATGCGTAAGTGATAGATTGCTAGGCTAGTTTGTTGTTGTTTGTTGACTGTTTCTTTGGCTGGTCTGCCTGCTCACCCAGCCTGCCCTTTCCTTCCTTTCGTCTATGCCACCACCGCTGCCGCCGATGCTGCCACCTCCCGCTCAATGTTCGAAACAAAATCCGAATGACCTTGTTTAAAAAAAAACTGCAGTATCTCTTTTATCAGTCCTCGTTCTCCATTAGAATCCTTCCAAGGTTGTCATGGTTTACGTCCCACCCCAACCCCATTGCCCCCTCTGGCTTACCTGACACAACCTGTCCTGGTTTCCTAGCTCCTGGGAGGATCCTTTCAGGTGCCCTTTGCTCAACCCTCTCCTTCTCCCCCAACCATTGGATTTTGGGGAGCACCCAGGAGCCCTACCCCCCATTCTTCTACTGATACATTTTCTCTTTGGGAAAAGTCACTGTGAAGGTGACTTCTAGATCTGACTCTCTACCCCTGACTTCTCTTCTGAGTTATGATTGCTGTCTGGACATTTCAACTTGGTGATCTATTCAAGTTCAAGGCGACGGACAGTGAACTTACTCTCCCCACCTACCACCCTCCCCCACATCCTCATCCCAATGTCTCTTTGTCATCTGCTCTCATAAACTTAGGGTCAGCTTTGACCCTTCATGTCCTTCACCTCTTCAAACTGTCACAAAGTACTGTTGTTCTTTCAAAACAATTTAGATTTCCCTCCAGCCTTGATCCTTATCACCTCTGGCAAAGCTTTCTCTCTGGATTCCCACTCTGATGCCAATTGCTAGACGGAAGCACAATTTTTTAATATCATTCTCTGCTCAAAAGACAAGTGACTCCTTCCAGCCTACATGGGGTCAAGTCCAGGTTCTTTCTCCTGGATTCCAATGCCCCATGTAAACTGACACCGTATCTACCCTGTGCAATCCTACCCACATCTAACCAGACTTCCCACACTCTCCACTACCTTCCACAGTAAACAGTCTGATTCATAGCTTTGTTCATTTTGTTTCATTAATCCACAAATCCACCAAGGCTGCATTTGTTTATTTAACAAATATTATTGAGCAGCTACAATGAGCCAGGCCCTGGTGGCATATTGGTGAACCAAACAGACAAGGTCCTGCCCTTATAAAGCTTACCATCAAGAACAGGGAAAGGCATGAAACAATCCCATAATTAATAACAGTGTGATGATTGCTATAACGGAGAAGTATGTGATGCTATGAGTCAATCTAACAGGGGATCTTGAAACAGATTTTGGAGAGGCAGGCACAGTCTGGGAAGCTCCAGTCATTTTCCTCATTAAGGCTCTTCCCACCTACTCCAGTCATATTTGTTTCTGTCTCTGAGCCATGGCTGTTACAGTCAGTTCCACATGGTTAGAGTCAATGCTATTCCATTCGTGGTTCACGTGTTTCCTGGTTGATTGTGTTTATTGTTCACTTCTTGAGAGCTTCCAGTCTTCCATTCCATTCGCCAGACATTCATGGAACATTTCTGCTCTTCAAGGCACTGGCATAGGTCCCAAGGGAATCAAAGGATGAAATGTAAGGTGGCGCAAGTTGGCGATAGGGAATGTTCCAGGCATACAGACTCCAGTTATAACATACGTGCCATTTTCACAGGCAGAGTGAATGCTATGGAAACACAGAGAAGGGAGCCATTAGTTCAGACACAACCTGTGCTATAGCTTATAGGAACTTTCTGTCAATGTGAAACATACCCGTGTGTTTCTTGAGCCATTTTATAAGCAACAGATTCAAATACTTCTTGTGAGACCATATCAAATTATTTAAAAACAATATTTTCAGTAAAATAAATAAATAAAACAACTTTCCTCAAAAGAGATTGACTTTTCAGGTAGGTTGAGAAGGGTGTCTCCCTTTCTTGAATTCGGGAGTAACAACTTGCCTGAATTTCTACTTTTGAAACAGCTCTTTTAAAAATTCTTACTACTGGTAAATATTCCACTGAATTTTCTATGAGCATTAAATACCTGACTAAAATGAAATTGGCCTTCTTGGAGAGGGAGCTCACTTTGTCAAATGTATAAAAAATGGAATGGTTTTAGGTAAGGTGTGATTCACACTTATGTTTGCACTCTTTCTGTGAAGTGCTTCCCTCAACTGCTTCCTATGATTCTCCACAGAGAAATTCAGGTTGGAGACCTCTGTGAACTGAGGCTTCTGTATGAAGATCTCACAGGGAGAGAATTCCATTTCTGTGGAATTTCACAGCCTGTGCCCACGGTCTGGCACTCACGAGGCTCTGTAGTGGTTGGATGAGAAGAAAAATCCCCTATGGCCTTGGAAGTTTTGTTTTTGGATTGTTCCTCCATTACGTCCTCATTATGTTAATGGCTGTCCAAGAATCCAAGATAAACCATTTTCCCATCCTGCTGAGAGACTGTAGCTCAAACATTTGATGCTTTATGGTCATGTTATTAGAATCAGCCTCCTAGTTTGCATAGTAAGATTTTAAAGGGTAAACATTTGGGCATATATTTTCATGTACGCCAAGCTCACACTGTGGGTACACACACCTTCTGTTTCCTCTTGGAACTCAGAATGAGCTTTCAAGAGGTGCACCTTGGGGTAGATTCTTAGTACCAGGCTCATACCCTACTCTAGCCCCACTTGTGGCTTCTGCCTCACCTGAATATCTGAGCCAAGGGAGAATAAGCAAGCAAGTACCGCTCCCCACCGTGCTCTACAGGCAGCTCCACCTTCCAGACACACACACACCTGCACACCCCTCTGCAACTCTACATCCAAAGCACATGCATATGTTTGTAAGGGCTTGCGAAGGCTCTCCTGAAACACCCATTTAATGTTCACCCCGAGAAATGAGTATAGGAAGAGACTTGCCAAGAAGACAACTTGAGTAATGTCTGAATAGTCCTGAGCTTCGTCTCTGCGCTTTGCCCTCCTTATCCTCCCTATAAAAGGAGCCCTGATGGCACAGCAGTTAAGCTCTCAGCTGCTAAGCAAAAGGTCACCTGGTCGAACCCACCCAGTGGCTCCACAGGAGAAAGACTTGGCAATGAGTTCCCGTAAAAATTATAGCTTAGAAAACCTTATGGGGCAGTTCTACTCTGTAACACATGGGGTTGCTATGAGTCAGAATCGACTCGACAGCACACAATAACAACAATCCTCCCTACGACAGGACATACTTCTATGAGGTCCTTTTTTCGTATCTTCTATCTTTCCTTTTGTCATTGTCTTTTCTCCCTGGCCACACTCTTGCCTGAGGAACTCCAGTGCAGCAGGGTATCCTTCATGTGGACACTGCTGTGATCTGTTTTCCAGAGGCCTATGCCGTGCCTAGGCTGAGTCATCCTCACTCTGCACCTTCCGCTCTTACCCAAGGGCACTGGCAAGAACTTGGGATCATCTGGGCAGGAGAGCGCTAAGTCCTGGGCCATGAGCCAGTCCTGAGCCCCAGAGTTACTTTATTCTAACCAATTGCACTCACTGGTATTCATAACTCATCATTGGCCTGAGCCAGGGATTGAGAGTGTCACATCAGATTCCATTGATCAAGGGAGAAGTTCTTCAGCCTAATACTCAGTGGCAAGTCAAATCACTCTCTGAGAATACATAGACCATGGAATCTATGACTCTACAGGTATGTCAGACTTTAGTTTTCTATTTTAGGCAAATCACTGGGCACAAAAACCATTGGGTGAATTGGTACACATTTGCACAAAAACTTTTAAGTCATTGTTGTAGAATATCTGAGTCCTCACCAGTGGGGTCAGGTTTTAAAAGGGTGTGCAAACACATAGAAAGAGAAAGAATGAATAACCAAGGATGAATATGCGAAGGTACTTAGGACAATAGAAGCCTAAAATGAGCATGGCTTACAAAGATGCAAAAGATGCTGAACGGATGGACCTTTAAAGCTATATTTAGACAGCAGAAAATGAGAATGGGAGGTAATGAGTTCCCTGCTGGAGATATCAAGCATGAGTTGGGTGGCCATTTGGGGTTGACATTATAGAGGGAATATAATGAGCTAATAGGTAGCTGGACTAGATGACCTTTCTAACTCTGAGAGTCTATGATTCTACAGAATAGGTCTTGGTGTTCTGTATGAGATCCCCAAGTGCCCAAACTTGTAAGCTATTGAGGTAATTCTAGAAACTGAAAGATCAGCTACTGAAGAATTATCAGTAATTATTTCTCTCTTAGGCTGTGTTCGCTAGAGAAGCAAAACCAGTAAAGCATATAAATACATATATAGAGAGATTTATATTAAGGGAATGGCTCATGCAGCTGTAGGTGCTAGAACATCCCAAGTCCATGGGTTAGGCTGGAGGTTTCTCCTGATTCACGTAGCTACAGGTGCTGGCGAACCCAAGATCAGGAAGTCAGACAGCAGGCTTCTGGCTTACATGCTGTGAAGACCAAGGAATCACGAGATTGTCAGACAAGATGGCAGGTAAGCTGCTAGCTCAAGTCCCAAGAACTGGGGGTCAAATGAACAGGAGCCAGCTGCAGGATTCAGAGCAAACAAAAGCCCATGAGCCTTGCCAGAAAATCCACCCATATTGGGTGCAGGCCACATCCCCAAGGAAACTCTCTTTCAACTGATTGGTTACCCACAGCAGATCCCATCATGGAGGGTATCACATAATTATACCACTGTTAAACTACATCATAACTGCCAAACCACGGAGAATCATGGCCCAGCCAAGTTGACACACAACCTTAATGATCACAAGTGCTATTCACCTAAAATATTTAATGTAGTTTCCAAAATTACTGAATTTATTTCCATGAGATAGTTTATACTCTTGGGGAATTTGATTTGTTTAGTGTGTTCCATCTTTTTTTTTTGTTGTTGTCGTTAGCTGCCATTGAGTTGACTCCAACTCATGGTGACCTGATACACAACAGAATGAAATATTGCTCAGTCCTTGCATCATCCTTATAATTACCAGCATATTTGAGTCCATCATTGTGCCTGTTGTGCCGTTCCATCTCACCTAGGGTCTCCCTCACCCTTGTTGACCCTCTGCTTCACAAAATATGATGTCCTCCTCCAGTGATTGATCCTTCCTGATGACATGTCCAAGCAAGTGAGTCAGATAATAGTCTGTTATGATTCATTATGTTTTCATTGGCTAGTTTTTGGAAGTAGATTGCCAGGCCTTTCTTCCTAGCCTGTCTTAGTCTGGAAGCTCCACTGAAACCTATCCACCACGGTAGCCCTGATGGTATTTGAAAAAACAGTGGCATAGCTTCCAGCATCACAGCAACACTCAAGGCACCACAGTACTACAAACTGACAGACAGGTGGTGGGCTCTATCTTTAGCAGCTGATAATATTCTGCACTTAAAGAGCCCCTTTCATCTGTGGATCTCAAAGAATTTTATAAGCATTAATTAGTTCTCACATGTGACTGTAAATTTATTTGCACACTTCTGAAATGGATAGTAAGCAATTTTGCACCCTGTCATGAATTGAATTGTGTCCCCCAAAACTATCTGTCAACTTTGCTGGGTCATGATTCCCAGCATTGTGTAACTGTATACCATTTTGTAATCTGATGTGATTTCCCTATGTGTTGTAAATTCAATCACTATGATCTAATGAGATGGATTAGCGGCAGTTATACTGATGAAGAATACAAGATTGGATAGTGTCTTAAGCCAATCTCTTTTGAGATAAAAAAGAGAGAAATGAGCACAGACACATGGGAACCTCATACCACGAAGAAAGCAGCGCCGGGAGCAGAGCGCGTCCTTTGGACCTGAGGTTCCTGCACAGAGACGCTCCCAGACCAAAGGAAGATTGATGACATGGACCTTCCTCCAGAGCCAACAGAGGAAGCTTTCCCCTGGAGCTGATGTCCTGAATTTGGACTTGTAGCCTACTAAACTATGAGAAAATAAATTTCTCTTTGTTAAAGCCATCCACTTGTGGCATTTCTGTTACAGCAGCACTAGATGAGTGAGACACACGCAAAGTCAAAATGCTATGGTGGTGTCTCCTAAGTGTCCAGAGATCCAACCAAAGAGCAGAAAACCTCAGTCACCCATCCAGACGTCTGGCCTGAAAGATACCAAATGTCCACCTCTTTGTGGCTGAGACTCTGATACTGATGTCCAAATGAATTCAAACTTGTTTCTATGACTTATTTATATTCAGATCTTTCTGACATTAAAATATTAATATATGAAATTTGGAAGAAAATTCCAGACATCTCATCAGTTTCTGAATTTGGGAATTATGTATTCTTTCTGGCTTCACAAAGTTACAACTATTGTATATTCTCTGTCACACACACAAACTCACACACAAAACCTGAGTTTCTGGAAGAGCCTGGGATAGGATTGAACGCATATTGCCTCCCCACACCCACCCCATATCCCACCTACCGCCCCAGCCCCAGTGACCACTTAGCACTGTTTAACTAGTGCTAGTGAGTTCCTCTGGGGTCCTAGATGAAAGAAGATCTCACACATCACACCCTCCCACCCTCTAAGGTTCTGACTTTGACACTGACATTTTGATAGTTGGAATCTAAACATAACCTGCTGCTTTCATTTCCTCTCCTTTGCTCCCCTCCTTAACCCCCTGCTTGACCCCTCTCCTCTCTACCAAAGTTGCTTTCCTTTGGCCTTCAGTGACCATGTTTGGGGAATTTCAAGTGGCATTTCTCAGGGTTATTCTGCTTGACCTCCTGATACTACTGACTACCCTATCCTCCTGGAAATTCTCTCTTCCCTGACCTCTGTGACCCTGACGTTTCCCATTCTCCTTTCACCTTTCTGACAATTTCTCTTTTCCAGGGCATTCCACAAGGTTGGCAGTCCTTGGCTCTCCCACCCTCCTTGTGGGATCCATTTTCACCACCCCCTGTCTCTGTCATTGGCATAAGAGTCTCCGTCTCCCAGACCAGAACCCTCTGAGATCATGCCCACACTTCACTTCCTTTCATTTCCTGCATCCAGTGGCCCAATGAGTTTCTGGTTTTTCTTTGTAGTGGCTCTTGACACCGCCATCACCATAACCCAGGTCCCTAGTACCTGGAGCATTTTTTCCCCAAACTCTTTTATCAATACACATTAATAAAATATGTTTGCCTATGCGCCCCCAGTTTTTTAAAGTTTTTAAAATTGAAATAATTGAGATATAATTCACTGCCTTCATTTTTCATTATTTATACATCATATACATTTGCTACTAAACTAGTATGTTTATTAAAAATATATGTATGTATACAATACATACTAAAAAAAGGATTTTAAAAGTAAATAACAATAAAAATTCTGGTGTTTTCTTCCCACATGCCAGTAGGATTTGCAAACCTGTCTTTGGAACCATGGACCGGGCAACTCTAACAATAGCCTCAGCTTCTCCTTCCCATCCTGCACAGCCTCTAAATTAATCTTTATAAAACATTGGCTGCTACTTCTCCCTTCTTCAGAAACCTTCAGTGCTTGGGATTGCCAAAGAGAGGACAGGCCAACCCCAAGCTTGACCTTCAGGGCACTTCGTATCCCAGCATGACCTCTGCCTCAAGCCTTTGTTCTTCCTGACCCCCTCCGCCAGGACCACCCCCCTCCAAATCCTGAACCCCTGCTTTGTTCAATGTAGCTCTATCTTACCTCCATACCAACTTCCTGTTCATCCCAACGCACAGATCTTGCCCTCCTCACAGCTCTGTTCAGTCTTCGGGTACATGTCACCTGCTGCTCAGCAGTGTCACCTAACACTTTCATGGACAGACACCATTTTATAATCCTGTGGATTATGAGCTCCAAGAGCACAAGGCCCAGGTTTCTTAGTCACTTCTCTGAGAACAGGAGCATAGACTGTAAGCCTGTCCTATTGATCACAGCAGGGCTTCTCAGTCCTGCTCTCAGGAGGCATTATGGGCAGGGCTGCCCTGATCCCTCTCAGTGGTTGGGACTGGGAGCCACTGAGACAACCACGGAGGCCACGTGAGCTCTGCCGCCGTCCAGCTTGCTGATCGCATATGTACACATGGACTTAGCGTGTTTGTGGCAGGCAGCTTAACCCAGCTGAGTTCCTAAACCTGCTCAAGCCCAGCTTCCTGCAAATGGTGTTTCCCAAGCGTCGCCAGTATGTTCCCCTAAAGATTTCATAGAAGTTTGCTGCTTATTGGAAAGTATGCTTTTGACCGCCAACTCCGATTACCTGAAAATAATGTTGACGAATGCGAGATTTTTTAGCAAAGCGTCCATCTCTATAGTGAACAATGGGGCTCAGGACATGCACGTAAATTACTCCGATTACAATTTCCTGGATCAAGCACCCGGCATTTTCCTACCACAAATGAATGCACCCATTGAAAACTGGCAGAGTTGGATGCAGAGGACAATTTGAGATGTTGGAAATCAGAGCAGAATGGCTTTGAAACACTACAAAGCCCGCAAGCCTGGAGCATTCTCCAAATCTTGACTTCCTGCTGAAAATTCGCAGACAAATGCTGACTTGGAAGTATGAAAACAGAAGACTAAATAAAGATGTCCGCTCCCTTCATGAACTTTAAACCTTATGGCCATGTGACTGGAGTGTAGCCCTACAGTTCTCAAAGGATGTGTCCACAGACGACATGCCGTTACTGGGGTGACCATCCTTTGAGATCTCATGGCTGAAACTCGCTCTTCTTTGTGAAATAAATGGACGCAGACTGCAGATTATTTTCTTGGTCCACTTTAGGTGGAGATTGACCAAGAAATTGTATCGTTTAATATTTAAACAACATTTTTTCCATGTTTCCATGGGATATCTGACAGACTTGGTGAATGTTATGTCATTTCACAGTCTGTATTTCAAGCATAATATAGCTCAATGTCCTGAACCAGATTATCTTGCCAACCTCTTTGGTGTCATGCAATGGCCTTGGATTGTGCCTGTACTGTGTGTGTTGTGAACAAAATTTGCACAAACTATGAAGTTTACCATCAGCTGATGTGATTTTTTTTTTCAGATTAAAGTGTATTGCAGCTACCCTAATGAGAGTTAGCCGTTGAGTTTTCTGTCTGTTCCCTCACACTTTTCTGTAATAGCTTACCTGCGTCTCTTACGTTGTAAACAGAGAGCCGAGCTCGTAGAGAGGGACAGACAGTCTTGGGAAAAGGCCATTGCTTTCCACAGAAACCTTGATTGGTTAAGTATTTCTTTGAGATTTTTTTTATCCTTTTCTTATTTTTTTTTTCACAAGAGATGCACAGGAAGGAAAGAAGGAAGGGAAAGAGAGAGGGAGGGAGGGAAGTAAGGAAAGAAGAGAAAGAGAGAGACAGAAAGAGGGAAGGAAGGACGGAGGGAGGGAAGGAAGGAGGGAGGGAGGGAAGGAAGAAAGGAAGGAAGGAGGGAGGGAGGGAAGTCTCCACACAGATTCCATCCCATGTTATAATGACAGCTTCTCTGAGACGACAACCACAGCTGTTGGCAAGGGCTGCAGGGACCACCACAGATGCCACCAAGGAAGGGCTGCAAGTGCTGGCTTTCTCTCTTCTCCCGGCGTTTGCTGAGGCCTGTGTGGGAAATGCACATGCGTGTTGCCAAGTCCAGCGTTTTCATAGCCTGAGTCACATAGGCTGAGCTTTCCTGTGTGAACACAAAACAAGCAAATAAAGGGACAAAACATCACATTTGGAAAGCAAGGAAATGATCGTCGGTAAATGCTATTGTATGAACTCAGGATAATTCTTAACCCCACTAATCCGTGGCTCTGTTTTGTGTGACTATTATGCAAACTTGTAATGACTGGTGAATATTATTTGCTCCTTGTTGGTTTCCTTATACTCTGCTTTGAAGCATAATGGTACAAACCAGTAGGAAGTTTGGAAAGGCTGTGTTCATCATTGGAGTCTAATTAAAGTACACTGAGACTTGCAAAAACTTGTGGTTTAGAGTAATGGAAAATTTGGGGAATCAGAAACATAGACTGATCCTAGGAAGAAAAGTTGAATTTCCTCTGAAGCATTGGAGCCCTTGCCTTCCATTTCCCCCTGGATGTGTAGATGACGTTCTTAAATATATGAATTATTTTTCTAATAAAGAATTAATCCATTTTATAATTGTTGTTGTTAGGCGCTGTGGAGTCGGTCCCGACTCATAGCAACCCCGTGTACAACAGAATGAAACACTGCCCAGTCCTGTGCCATCTTCACAATTGTTGTTATGCTTGAGCCCTTTGTTGTGGCCACTGTGTCTATCCATCTCATAGAGGATCTTCCTCTTTTTCACCAACCCTCTACTTTACCAAGCATCATATTGCATTTGATATTTGCATTACATTTACATTGCATTAATTTGATACTTACCTATACAGAGGCATTATCCAAATATTCAACTATTTCATATTCCTTTGTATTGATTTCATTTATAAATCTGTATTTAGCATGCACCTATTATGTCAGCAGTTCAAATCCACCAGCCGCTCCTTGGAAACCATATGGGACAGTTCTACTCTTTACTGTAGGGTTGCTATGAGTCAGAATCGACTTGACGGCAACGGGTTTGGGTTCTTTTTGGTTTATTATGTGAAAAGCAAATGTGAGGTGCTAGGGATACAATTGTGAGCAAAACTAGACCAACCTGGCTCTTTTCCTCATGGAAATTTAAACTGTGATGCCCCTTGGTCTCTGCAGTCATGTTGAGAACATGACATTTAGCTTGGTCTTGAGAAGTGAAAGTTTGACTTTCACAGTGTCAAATAGTGAAGAAAAATAAATGAATTTGAATATAGTACTTGCCACCAGCATACAAATATTTGTGTGTGTGTGTATAAATATATATAAATTGCTGAGTGGTGCAAATGGTTAGCAGCTGATATATATATATATAAAACAGTGATGATATAATAGTATTCTTGAATTCTTACAGATATGTATACACTTTAGTTTCACAAGTCAATGTTCATTCCAATAACTCCGATAACTCAGTCAATGGTGCCCTCTACCTATGTTGATGGGAGGCTGGTCTGGGCTGAGCTATGGCATTTTAGGACAGTATTTCTCAGTGTACAGTTTCTGCACCCAAATCACCTGGATGTGTCTGTAAACCTTCAGATTCTTTCACCCTAATGAGACCCACAGAATGAGAATCTCAGAAGTTGGGGCCAGAAATATGCTTTTTTTTTCCGTATTCCTGCTGGCTCAGTGGTTAAAGTGATTGACTGCTAACCGAAAGGTGGGCAGTTGGAAACTGCCAATGGCTCCATGGGAGAAAGATGTGGTAGTCTGCTTCCGTAGAGATTTACAGCCTTGGAAACCCTATGAGGTTGCTAAGAGTCAGGGATTTTTTTTTTTTTTTAATACATACACACATGTATCTGTGTATATATATATATATTCACACACATATATATAATTTTATTTATTTTGTTGTTGTTGTTGAGAATATACACAGCAAAACATAAACCAATTCAAATATTTCTACATGTACAATTCAGTGACATCGATTACATTCTTCAATGTGTACAACTATTCTTACCCCCCTATTCTGAGTTGTTCCTCCCCCATTAACCGAAACTCACTGCCCCCTGAGGATACTATCTACTCTTTCAAGTTGCTGTTGTCAATTTGATTCCATATAGATAGTTCATAAAAGAGCATAGTGCTCAAGGCAGATGTTTTTTACTAGTTAAGCTAAACAATTGTTTGATTAAGAAGACTTCAGGGGATATTTTTTGGTTTAAGGTTTAAAGAGTATCTCAGGGCAGTAATTTCAGGGGTTTGTCCACCCTCCATGACTCCATAAAATCTGGAGTCCATAAAAATTTGAAATTCTGTTCTTCATTTCCCCCCTTTTGATCAGGATTCTTCTATATAATCTTTGATCAAAATGTTTAGTAACAGTAGCCGGGCACCATCTAATTCTTCTTGTCTCACGGCAAAGGAGGCAGTTGTTCATGGAGGCAAACAGCCACACATTCCATATTCTCCTCCTATGCCTGACTACCACCATGTGTCTGTCAGTTGGTTGTACTGTGGTGTCTTGCGTGTTACTGTGATTCTGCAAGCTTTGCCGCCGATATTTCAAATACCAGCAGGTTACCCTTGGTGGACAAATTTCAGCTGAGCTTCCAGACTAAGACAGACTAGGAAGAAGGACCTGGCAGTCTACTTCTGAAAAAATTAGCCAGTGAAAACCTCCTGAATAGCAACAGAACGTTACCTGATATAGTGCCGGAAGATGAGGCCCTCAGGTTGGAAGGCACTCAGAATACGACTGGGGAAGAGCTGCCTCCTCAAAGTAGAGTCAACTTTAATGATGCGAATGGAGCAAGCTTTCAAGACCTTCATTTGCTGATGTGGCATGACTCAAAATGAGAAGAAACAGTTGCAAACATCTGTTAATAATAGGAACATGGAATGTACAAAGTATGAATATAGGAAAATTAGAGGCTGTCAAAAATAAAATAGAACACATAAGCATGGATATCCTAGACATTGGTGAGCTGAAATGGACTGGTATTGGCCATTTTGAATTGGACAGTCATATGGTCTACTATGCCAGGAATGACAAATTGAAGAGGAATGGTGTCCTGTTTATTGTCAAAAAGAACATTTCAAGATCTATCGTGAAGTACAATGCTGTCAGTGATAGGATAATATCCATACGCCTACAAGGAAGACTAGTTAACACATGACTATTATTCTAATTTACGCACCAACCACTAAGGCCAAAGATGAAGAAATTGAAGATTTTCACCAACTTCTGCATTCTGAAACTGATCGATCATGCAATTAAGATGAACTGATAATTACTGGCGATCGGAAAGTGAAAATTGGAAGCAAAGAAGAAGGATCGGTAGTTGGAAAATATGACCTTGGTAATAGAAACAATGCTAAAGATTGTGTGATAGAATTTTGCAAGACCAATGACTTCTTCATTGCAAATATCTTTTTTCAGCTACATAAATGGTGACTATACATGTGAACCTCACCAGATGGATTACACACAAATCAAATCGACTACATCTGTGGAAAGAGACCATGAAAAAGCTCAAGATCGTCAGTCAGAAAAAGGCCAGGGGCTAACTGTGGAACAGACCATCAATTGCTCTTATGCAGGTTGAAGTTGAAGTTGAAGAAAATTAGAACAAGTCCACAAAGGCCAAAGTACTGTCTTGAGTATATCCCACCTGAATTTAGAGACCATCTTAAGAATAGGTTTGACACATTGAACACTAATGACTGAAGACCAGAAGAGTTGTAGAATAACACCAAGGACATCATACATGAAGAAAGCAAGAGGTCATTAAAAAGAAAGAAAAGACTAGAATGGATGTCAGAAGAGACTCTGAAACTTGCTCTTGAACATAGAGCAGCTGAAGTGAAAGGAAGAAAGGAAGAAATAAAAGAGCTAAACAGAAGATTTCAAAGGGTGGCTCGAGAAGACAAAGGAAAGTATTATAATGACATGTGCAAAGACCTGGAGATAGAAAACCAAAAGAGGAGAACATACTCAGCATTTCTGAAGCTGAAAGAACTGAAGAAAAATTCAAGCCTCAAGTTGCAATATTGAAGGATTCTACATGGAAAATATTAAATGATGCAGGAAGCATCAAAAGAAGATGGAAGGAATAAACAGAGTCACTGTACCAAAAAGAATTGATTAATGTTCAACCATTTCAGGACGTAGTATATGATCAAGAATGGATGATACTGAAGAAAGAGGTCCACGCTGCACCGAAGGCGTTGGTGAAGAACAAGGTTCCAGCAATTGACTGAATGCCAACTGAGATGTTTCAACAAAGAGATGCAGGGCTGGAAGCACTCACTTGTCTATGACAAGAAATTTGGAAAATAGCTACCTGGTCAAGTGACCGGAAGAAATCCATGTTTGTACACATTCCAAAGAAAGGTGATCCAACAGAACGTGGCAATTATTGAACGATATCATTAATACTACACACAAGTAAAATTTTGCTGAAGATCACTCAAAAGTGGTTGCAGCAGTACATCGACCGGGTACTACCAAAAATTCAAGCCATATTCAGAAGCAGATGTGGAACAAGGGTATCATTGCTGATATCATGTGCATCATGGCTGAAAGCAAAGAATATTAGAAAGACGTTTATCTGTGTTTTGTTGACCATGTAAAGGCATTTGACTGTGTGGATCATAACAAATTATGGATAACATTGCCAACAATGGGAATTCCAGAACACTTAATTGTGCTCATCAGGAACCTGTACTTAGACCAAGAGGCAGTCATTCAAACAGAATAAGGGCATACTGCATGGTTTAAAGTCAAGAAAGTTGTGTGTCCAGGTTGAATTCGTTCACCATACTTATTCAATCTGTATGCTGAGTAAATAATCTGAGAAGCTGTACTATATGAAGAAGGAATGTGGCATCAGTATTGGAGGAAGACTCATTAACAATCTGTAATATGCAGAAGACGCAACCTTGCTTGCTGAAAGTGAAGAGGACTTGAAGCACTGACTGGTGAAAATCAAAGACTATAGCTTTCAGTATAGATTACACCTCAACATAAAGAAAACAAAAATCCTCACAACTGGACCAATAAGCAACATCATGATTAACAAGGAAAAGATTGAAGTTGTCAAGAATTTCGTTTTACTTGGATCCACAATCAACACCCATGGAAACATCAGTCAAGATATCAAAGGATGCATTGCATTGGGCAAATCTGCTGCAAAAGACTTCTTCAAAGTGTTAAAAAGCAAAGACGTCACTTTAAGACTAAGGTGGTCCTGACCCAAGCCATGGTGTTCTCAATTTTCTCATATGCATGAAAAAGCTGGGCAATGAATAGAGCAGACTGAAGAATTATTGATGCCTTTGGGTTATGGTGTTGGTGAAGTACATTGAATACACCATGGACTGCCAGAAGAACAAAAAAATCTGTCTTGGAAGAAGTACAGCCAGAATGTTCCTTAGAAGCAAGGATAGCAAGACTACATCTCACATACTTTGGACATGTTATTAGGAGGGACCAGTCCTTGGAGAAGGACACCATGCTTGGTAAAGGAAAAAGAAAGAGAAAGACCCTTCATGAGATGGATTAACACAGTGGCTGCAACAATGGGCTCGAGCATAACAACAATTGTGAGGATGGCGCAGGATCAGGTCGTGTTTTGTTGTGTTGTACATAGGATCTCTATGTGTTGGAACTGACTCGACGGCACCTAAAGACAACAGTAACATTCCTGAGCATCCTTCTTTCTGTTGCTCCAGGTAAATAGAGACCAATGGTTGTGCCTTGGATGGCTCCTTGCGAGCTTTTAATACCCCAGGAACTACGCAATGAACTAGGAGGAAGGACAGAAGCACTGAACATGTTACTGGGCCAAGTAACTGGGATATCTCATGAAACCATGACCCTAAACCTCCAAACCAAGGAACAAGATCCCATGGGGTATTTGGTTGTACATAAGCAGCCTCAGCATCTACTCTTTTTGTTGCTGTTATTGGTAAATATGCAGAAATGTACATTTTTAACAGGCACTCTCCCAGTCATCTTGGTGCAAAATAAAGTTTGAGGATATTATTTGGGGTATACCATGGTTAAGCGCTTGGCTGCTATCCTACCCAGCCACTCTGTGGGAGAAAGACTGAGCTATCTACTCCCATAAGAATTACAGCCTAGAAAACCCTATGGAACAGTTCTACTCTGTCACATGGGGTCACTATGAGTCCAAATCAACTGGAAGGCACCTAACTACAATGGTCAGAATCAATGTGAAAGCCATGGGTCAAGTGGTCGAGCCAAACAAACGTAGTCCAGTGTTTTGGGGCTGTTGTTAGGCAGGTCTGTGATAAGTTTTATTTGGCACCACATAGCCTCCTGCCCAAAGCAATAAATAATGATAAGGTTTAACTTTTAAAGGTCTAGCTGGGTGTGTCAAGGACTTTAGACAAGTGACTTGAGTTTTTCCAGTCTCACTTTCATTATCTGTAAAGTGCTGGATTGGACTTAATGATATTTAAACCCCATTTTAGCTGAAAAAAATTATGCAACTCATATCATCTAACTTTGTTAAGTTAGCTACACTACACAGTTACCTGCAACTGTAGCCAGTATTTTTATCCTTTCTTGCCCATGCCATTCGCCCATATATTACACAAACATTGGCCACCAGGAGCTTAAAGACAGAGAGAAAGAAAAAATAGTATTAGTAATGCAGAAACACATCATAATTATGCCTTCAGATTCCAACTGTAATTATTTTCACTTACCTTCCTCCTTCTATTGAATAATAGTCTTCTTTCTTCTATTAGTGACTGAGTTAACCTTCTCTGAGTCATTCATTCATTTATTCACTTATTCAACACTGAGGAGTGTCCGGTATATTCCAGGACAGGTCTAGGTGTTGAGGATGTGGAAATGCACAAACACCTTGATCTCATATGCTTTCTCTCTACTAAAATCAGTACATTTTACCCAAAATAGTCCATTCAATTCTAGCTCCTCCAAGGGAAATGGTGATGTAGAAAATAGTTTTAAAGCATGAAGATCAAAAAAAGGTAAGGTTTTTTTTTCGAGCCATCACTAATTGACTAAATTTCAAATCTAAGTTTTTGAAAGGCAGATCCTACACAGCGATGTATTAGTCTTGTCCACATGACTTGTTACTTACCCGTGTTGTTGGTGTTAGCTGTCATCGAGTCAGCCCCCAACTCATGATGACCTCGTGCACAACAAAATGAAGTGCTGTCTGGTCCTGCACCATCCCCACGAGGAGCTGTAGATCAGATCATTGTGATATATTGGATTTTCAGTGTCTTATTTTCTGAAGTAGATCTCCAGGCCTTTCTTCCTAGTCCATGTTAGTTTGGAAGCTCTGCTGAAACCTGTTGAGCATCATGGCAACAAGCAAACATCCACTGACAGATGGGTGGTTGCTATGCATGAGATGCATTGGCCAGGAATGAAACATGGGTCTCCATGTGGAAGGGGAGAATTCTACCACTGAACCACCAGTGCCTTTCTACTTACCCAACATCCAGAATAATATTTTTGGTAGCAAAGTAAGACGGGGAGAATGTTTTTTGGTTGGTTTTGAATCTCTAATACTTATATTCATTTTTTGACACCTGCTATACCCCAATAATAAGTACGTACTAATTCATTTCCTATTTTTGTAAATAACTTTCAGAGGATGGAAGTGAATCTTCGGAGGATGATGAATGAAGACACTTCTTTAAAAAGAATATTTCAAAATAATTGTTCATCAAATTATATCAGAGTATTTTTAACAGCCAAATGTATGAAAAGATCATTAGATTTAGAAAATTCTCCTTGCTCTGTTAATATAACTCGAATATTTTAAACTGAGAGACTACCTAGATTTGTGAGCTTCCATCTGTATTTTGGATTTCAGAGAAAAGTATCTGGGCTTATCTATGTGATCAATTTTGTATTCAGGAAAGAATTCCAATCTGAGGCCACTTTGCTAAAACTATTGTTCATTTCACATGATTTGAATGGATTTTTAAACAGCATTTGCTGATGAGCCACCATAAAAATTAGATGAACTTTTCCCTCAAGAAGAACTCAACAGACTCTGTCCTTGTTTTATACATGGAGGGGCCTAGGAGAATTAGATTTCACCCAAGGCCCCGTCTAAAGAAACCATGAATTTGTATTGGAAGGCTTCCTTTCACTATCCCTCCCGTGTGAGATGGGCAGGGTATGCCATTTCTCCTTCTCCTTCTTAAAAGCACCCACCTGGTCTTCCACATGCATGTCCCCATCATGGAGAACCTCATCTGCTGTGATGACTGAGTAAAATAACACAGAAAACCGTTTTTACTTCATTGCTTGCATAAAGTAACACCCAAAGAATTTGCAGTGTGAGTTTAACGGTGACCCAAAACACACGTATGGCCCTGGGAAGGAGAGGGGAAAGACACATCTCCTGTCCGAAGGGGCAGCTAGAGACGGTTTTCATAGAAGGTGAGCAGGAATGTGAACGAATAATTACTACATAAGACAAACTGTTGTGTCTGTGAGGAAGAAATACCGCTGCTAGAACAAGATGCAGCTTTCAGGCTCCGAGGCATTCTGGTGGAAGCTGGAGGTTGGAACGCTGCACAAGGAACAAAAGAGCTGCTATAGTGCTCCTTGGCACTCATTATGATACACACTTCCCGCTCCTGAGTTCAGGCCTCTCAGAGAATTTCCTGTGAAGTGGAAATACTGACTGCTCTTTTATGGTACATTCTTAACTAAGTGGTAAATGGCTAATTTCATACAATTAAGGAAGCTTTTCACAAAAAGCCCAAAACCAGACTGCTGAGGAAGTACACAAGCATATGTGGGGGGAGGGGGGCCTCTGTTGGTGCTGAGGGCACAGCTGCATATTTGTGGGTGTGTGTGTGTGTGAATACTTCACACTTCCACGGAGAAACTCAGAAACTCCCAAACACAGCACTGGACAGTGTGCCATTTTTAAAAGCCCATGCAGGCCAGTTTGTTTTTATATAGAAAAATAGGCTCTTTTAAAACCCTCAAGAATGCTCAAAATTCCATACATACACACACACACACACACACACACACACATATATATATGGAGCCCTGGTGGCCCAGTGGTTAAAAGCTACAGCTGCTAACCAAAAGGTAAGCAGTTTGAATCCCACCAGCCGCTCCTTGGAAATCCTATGCGGCAGTTCCACTCTGTCCTTTAGGATCGCTATGAGTCAAAATTGGCAATGGGTTTTACACACACACACACATACACACACACACATATGTATGGTCCTTGGGTGGTGCAGACAGTTAAACACTTGACTACTAACCGAAAGATTGGCAGTTCAAAGCCACCCAGAGACACTCGGAAGACAGGCCTGGTAATCTGCTTCCAAAAGGTCACGGCCTTGAAAACCCTATGATCAGTTAGTTCTACTTGGCGCATATGAGGTCACTAGGAGTCCGAATCAACCTGATGGCAACTAACAACAATAACAATGATATATACATATATAAAGCCTACTTATAATTTTAGAAAAATTGAAGGATTTGTTCCTGAAACAAGATGACGTTGACTTCTTTTTTTAAAATGTGTACCTGTCACACATGGAAGCTTCATAGACACTTCCTAACTCCAGGAGAGACTGAATTGCTGGGCTGAGGGCTATGGGACCATGGTCTCAGGGAACATCTAGCTCAATTGGCATAACAAAGTTTATAAAGAAAATGTTCTACATCCTACTTTGGTAAGTAGCATCTGGGGTTTAAAAGCTTGTGAGCAGCCATCTAAGATACTCCACTGGTCTTACCCCGTCTGGAGCAAGGAAGAATAAAGAAAACCAAGACACAAGGGAAAGATTAGTCCAAAGGACTAACAGACCACAACTACCATGGCCTCCACCTGACTGAGTCCAGTACAACTAGATGGTGCCCAGCTACTATCATCAACTGCTCTGACAGGGGTCACAACAGAGGGTCCCGGACAGAGCTGGAGAAAAATGTAGAACAAAATTCTAACTCACAAAAAAAGACCAGACTTACTGGCCTGACAGAGACTGGAGAAACCCCGAGATTATGGCCCCCAGACACCCTTTTATCACAGTACTGAAGTCACTCCTGAGGTTCACCCTTCAGGCAAAGATTAGACAGGCCCATAAAACAAAACGAGACTAAAAGATCACACCAGCCCAGCAACAAGGTCTAGAAGGCAGGAGGGGACAGGAAACCTTGTGATGGGGAACTCAAGGTCAAGAAGGGGAGAGTGTTGACATGTCATGGGATTGGTAACCAATGTCAAAAACACTATATGTACTAATTGTTTAATGAGAAGCTAGTTTGTTCTGTAAACCTTCATCTAAAGGAAAATTTAAAAAAAAAAAAAAAAAAGGTGTACCTGTCACAGGCCAGGAGAATGTGCTAAACGCCTGACTTGCTTTATCTTATTAACCCTGCACAGTAGCCCCATGAGGAAGGTATTATCCCTACTTTACACAGGAGGACATTGAGGCCTTAGAAAGGCTAAGTAATTTGTCCAAAGTCGAACAGCTAGAAAGTAATGGAAGCAGGATTCCTGTCAGCTCAATTTGACTCCAAAGCCCATGGTCTTAAGGCGTTTATACTGTGTTGCCTCCCTACCGGTGATAAAAGGCGTCTATATTGATTAATGATTGACGCTACAAGCAAGGGCAGCTTTCATATAACAAGACTGTACGTATTTGTTTTGATCAGCACTTATATGTTATCATATCCAAACACTCCTGAAATTCCTTAGCTAGGAGGTATGTGAAGAAGCTAAACATTTGCTTACCCTCCTACTATCTGGAATTCTCTGCTCCCTCTATTGGTCCCTAATGTTTAGCTTGTTCGTCACTGTCTTCCTACAACCACTGAATCAAGAGCCACATTTATCCCTTTCATTTAAATAATATCTATATATTTTTGGACAAGGGCAGTGGTGATTCAGTGATAGAATTCTCACCTTCCGTGTGAGAGACCCAGTCAATGCTCCTCAAGCGCAGTCACTACTTGTTTGTCAGTGGAGGCTTACGTGTTGTTATCATGCTGAGTAGGTTCCAGCAGAGCTTTCAGACGAAGACAGACTAGGAAGAAAGGCCTGGTGATCTACTTCCTAAAAATCTGCCAATGGAAACTGTATGGTTCACAATGGTCCAATCCCATTGGGCATGGGGTGGCCATGAGTCAGGGGCCGACCCAACAGCAGCTAACAACAACAATAACAACATATATTTTTGGAGTAATCGGAAAACAAAGCTGCAGGGAATAAGAAAACATGAACAAAGTATTATGATGGAAATTATGTCACAGAATTAAGCTTTACAATTCACCATAATTTCCTGTGTTCCCCTTGACTGGAGTTCTGGTGTAAGTAGATATTTTACAAAGTATTTTCATGTCCTTTCTAAAGGCGACTCAAACGTGGCTTTGCTAGAGCTGTGTCACTTGGGCACCAAGCCTAGGCTGTAGCCATTTGAAAGCAACCATACTTATGGAGAAGAGATGGCTCCAAACCCCCAGGCTGGATTGGTTTGCTTTCCTCTTGGATGACAGAATGATGTGTATACGTTTAGATGTCCCCCTACCTCCTGCAATGGTCTGGAGTGGGATTAGCTTCATAGTCTCCATGCTCTAGTATAACTTCCTCTAAGTCAGGAGTCAGAATCGACTTACAGCAACGGGTTAAGGCACGACCATGACTTTGTATTTCCAGGGACTCACCCTGTGCCTGGCAGAACAGACACTTATTAGTTGATGAATGAAGGAGTTAATGAATTTGTGGTGTTCAAGCAAATGCAAGAGGCAGTGGCCTCTGATTCTCAATATCACACTAGAAGACTGTTTCAGATCATACTTTTGGAACCCATGGGCCAAACTTTCAAACAAAGCCTCAATAAAAAGAGTTTGCAACTTAGGAGGTTCCCAAGAGAGATTTCTCAGGATAAATAAATTGAATATTGCTTGAACAGGAGTCTTTGTCATGTTTCCAATTTTTTGGTACTTTAAATAACCAGTTGCTGTTGAGTCAATTCTGACTAATGGCACCCCATGTGCTTCAGAGTAGAATTGTCAACCATCAGGTTTTCAGTGGCTGATTTTTTTTGGAAGTAGGTGGCCAGGCCTTTCTTCCAAGGCATCCCTGGGTAGACTCAAACTCAATCGTTTGTGCCACCCAGGGACTCCTTGGTACTTTACGCTGGCCCTAAAATTTGGATCCCCAAACAAGAGCAGTGAATGGGTGTTTGTCAAATTAAATAAAACCACAAGACTTAAATATAAATGTCTGACTATAAATATCTAAGCTTATTGGGGCAACTTATAGCAACTTCAACAAATGGTATATAACAGTAAACATATAATATTGACATTAAAGCTATTTTTTAAATTTTTAAAAATTTTTATTAATTTTTTCTTTTTTTATTGTTCTTTAGATGAAGGTTTACTGAGCAAATTAGTTTATCGTTAAACAATTAATACACACATTGGTTTGTGACATTGGTTGCCAACCCAATGACGTGTCAACACTCTTCCCCTCTCGACCTTTCGTTCTCCGTTACCAGCTTTCCTGTCCCCTCCCGCCTTCTTGTCCCTGCCCCTGAGCTGGTGTGCCCATTTAGTTTCATTTTATTTTATGGGCCTGCCTGATCTTTGGTTGAAGGGTGAACCTCAGGAGTGACTTCAGTACTGAGTTAAAAGGGAGTCCAGGGGCCATACTCTCAAGGGTTTCTCCAGTCTACGTCAGACCAGTAAGTCTGGTCTTTTTTTTTGTGAGTTAGAATTTTGTTCTACATTTTTCTCCAGCTCTGTCCAGGACCCTCTATTGTGATCCCTGTCAGAGCAGTCCATCGTGGTAGCCGAGCACCATCTAGTCGTGCTGGACTCAGTCTGGTGGAGGCTGTAGTACTTGTGTTCCATTAGTCCTTTGGACTAATCTTTCCCTTGTGTCTTTGGTTTTCTTCATTCTCGCTTGCTCTGTAGGGAGTGGGACCAGTGGAGTATTTTAGATGGCTGCTCACAAGCTTTTAAGATCCCAGGCGCTACTCCCCGAAGTAGGATACAGAACATTTTGTTTATAAACTATGTTATGCCAATTTATAAACATGTCCCCCAAGACCATGTCCCTACAGCCCTCAGCCCAGTAATTCAGTCCCTCAGGGGGTTTAGATGTGTCTATGAAGCTTCCACGACCTTGCCTTGGTCAAATTGTGTTGACTTCCCCAGAATTGTGTACTGTCTTACCCTTCACCAAAGTTACCACTTAACTATTGTCCCTCCCCTCCCTCGTAACTATCAAAGATTGTTTCTTTCTGTGTGTAAACCTTTTCAAGAGTTTTTATAATAGTAGTCTCACATAGTATTTGTCCTTTTGTGATTGACTCATTACACTCAGCATAATGCCCTCCAGATTCATCCATTTTGTGAGATGTTTCACAGATTCATCATTGTTCTTTATTGTTGTGTAGTATTCCACTGTGTGTATGTACAATAGTTTATTTATCCATTCATCTGTTGATGGGCACTTAGGTTGTTTCCATTTTTTGCTATTGTGAATAATGCTGTAATAAACATGATTGTGCATATGCCTGTTCCTGTAACGGCTCTTATTTCTCTATGATGTATTCCTAGGAGTGGGATTGCTGAGTTGTATGGAATTTCTATTTCTAGCTTTTTAGGAAGTGCCATACCATTTTCCAAAATGGTTGTACCATTTTATATTCCCACCAGCAGTGCATAAGAGTTCCAATCTCCCTGCAGCCTCTCCAACATTTGTTTTTTCTGTTTTCTTGATTCGTGCCAGTAATGTCAGGGTAAGATGGTATCTCACTGTAGTTTTGACTTGCATTTCTCTAATGGTTAGCTGCATTTCCTCATGTGTCTGTTAGCTGCCTGAATGTCTTCTTTGGTGAAGTATCTGTTCACATCCTTTGCCTGTTTTTTAATTGGATTATTTGTCTTTTTGTTGTAGAGGTGTTGGATTTTCTTACAGATTTTAGAGATTAGACCTTTGTCAGATTTGTCATAGCCAAAATTTTTTCCCAGTCTATAGGTTCTCTTTTTACTCTTTTGGTGAAGTCTTTTGATGAGCATAAATGTTTAATTTTTAGAAGATCGCAGTTATCTAGCTTACCTTCTGGGGTTTGTGTATTGTTAGTTATGGTTTGTATGTTATTTATGCAATGTATTAGGGCCTCTGGAAACACTGGTGACATAGTGGTTAAGAGCTACAGCTGCTAACCAAAAGGTTGGCAGTTCAAATCCACTAGGCACTCCTTGGAAACCATATGGGGCAGTTCTACTGTGTACTATAGGGTCACTATGAGTCAGAATGGATTCAATGGCAATGAGTTTGTTTTTTGTTTCATTTTTGTTTTTATTAGAGCCTCTAATGTTGACCTTATTTTTTCTTCTATGATCTTTATAGTTTTTGGTTTTATATTTAGGTCTTGGATACATTTTGAGTTAGTTTTTGTGTATAGTGTGAAGTATGAATCCTTGTTTCACTTTTTTACAGGTGAACATCCAGTTTTACCAGCACCGTTTGTTAAAAAGACTGTCTTTTCCCCATTTAATAGAGTTTGGGCCTTTGTTGAAGATCTGGTGACCGTCAAAAAACCAAATCCATTGCCGTCAAGTCAATTTTGACTCATAGCTACCCTATAGGACAGAGTAGAGCTGCCCCATATGGTTTCCAAGGAGCACCTGGTGGATTCGAACTGCTGACTTTTCGGTTAGCAGCCGTAGCTCCTAATTACTATGCCACCAGGGTTTCCAGGTGACCGTAGGTGGATGGATTTACATCTGGGTTCTCGATTCTGTTCCATTGGTCAATGTGTCTGTCATTGTAGCATTACCAGGCTGTTTTGATTACTGTAGTTGTATAGTAGGTCTGAGGTCAGGTAGTGTGAGTCCTCCTACTTTATTCTTTTTCTTCAATAGTTCTTTACTTATCCAGGGCCTCTTTCCTTTCCATACAAAGTTAATGATTAGTTTTTCCATCTCATAAAGAATGATATTTGCATTTGGATCAGTATTTCATTATATTTGTAGATTGCTTTGGGTAGAAATGACGTTTTCACCATGTTGAGTCTACCTATCCATAAGCATGGTATGTTTTTCCATTTATGTAGGTCTCGTTTGGTTTCTTGCAGTAATCTTTTGTAGTTTTGTTTGTATAGGTCTTTTACGTCCCTGGTTAGATTTATTCTTAAGTATTTTATTTTTTTTAGGGGCTATTATAAATAGTGTTGCTTTCTGATTTCCTTTTCATAGTTCTCTTCATTGGTGTATTGGAATCCAACTGATGTTTATATGTTTATCTTGTATCCTGCTACTCTGTTGAATCTTTCCATTAGTTCTAGTAGTTTTATTGTGAAGTACTTTGGGTTATCAATGTATGGTATCACATCATCCACAAATAGGGATAGTTTTTCTTCTTCCTTACTAATTTGGGTGCCCTTTATTTCTTTTCCTTGCCTTATTGCTCTAGTTTGGACATCCAGCACAATGTTAAATAGGACTGGTGATAAAGGGCATCCATGTCTTGTTCCTGTTCTTAGGGGGAATGTTTTCAGCCTCTCTCCATTAAGAATGATGTTGACTGTTGGTTTTGTATAGATGCCCTTTATTATGTTGAGGAATTTCCTTTCTATACCTGTTTTACTGAGTTTTTATCAGGAATTGGTGTTGGACTTTATTGAATGCCTTTTATGTGTCAATTGAGAAGATCATATGATTCTTTTTTTTATGTCATGGATTACACTGATTGATTTTCTAATGTTGAATCATCCTTGCGTACCTGGTATGAATCCTACTTGGTCATGGTTTTTTTTTCTTTATATGATGCTGACTTCTATTGGCTAGAATTTTGCTGAGAATTTTTGCACTTATATTCATAAGAGATACTGGCCTGTAATTTTCTTTTTTTTTTTTTTTGTGGTGTCTTTGCCTGGTTTTGGTGTCAGGGTTATGCTGTCTTCATAGAAGGAATTTAGAAGTATCCCTTCTTTTCCTATGTTCTGAAATAGTTTGAGTAGTACTGGTGCAAGCTCTTCTCTGAATGTTTGGTAGAATTTTCCAGTGAAGCCTTCTGGGCCAGGGCTTTTTCTGTTGGGATTTTTTTATTGCCTTTTCAATCTCTTCTCTTGTTATGGATCTGTTCAGATGTTTTTACCTCAGTTTGTATTAGTTTAGGTAGGTACTGTGTTTCTAGAAATTTGTCCATTTGCTCTAGGTTTTCAAATTTGTTGGAGTATAGTTTTTCATAGTACTCTGTTATGATCCTTTTTATTTCATTTGGGTCTGTTGTAATGTCCCCCATATCATTTCTTATTTAGGTTATTTGCATCCTCTCCTGTTTTTCTTTTGTCACTTTGGCCAATGGTTTGTTGATTTTGTCGATCCCTTCAAAGACCCAACTTTTGGTTTTGTTGATTCTTTCTATTGTTTTTCTATTCTGTATTTCATTTATTTCTGCTCTGATCTTTATTTCCTTTCTTCTGGTAGCTGTGGGCTTCTTTTGCTGTTCACTTTCTATTTGTTCGAGTTGTATAGCTAATGTTTTCATCTTGTCCCTTTCTTCTTTTTTGATGTGTGAGCCTATTCCTATAAATTGACCTCTGAGCATGGCCTTTGCTGTGTCCCAGAGGTTTTGGTATGATGTGTTTTCATTCTCGTTTGATTCTAGGAAATTTTTTATTACATCTTTGATTTCTTCTATTACTCAGTGGTTTTTAAGAAAGGTGTTATTCAGTTTCCATGTATTTGATTTTTTTCCTTGCTCTTCCTTTTATTCTACTTTTATGGCATTGTGATAAGAGAAGATGCTTTGTAATATCTCAGTGTTTTGGATTTTGTTGAGGGTTCCTTTGTGGCCTAAGATGTGGTCTCTTCTGGAGAACGTTCCATATGCATTGGAAAAGAATGTATACTTTGTTGCTGTTGGGCGGAGTGTTCGTTGTATGTCTATGAGGTCAAGTTGGCTGATTGTGGCCTTTAGACCATCTGTATCTTTGTTGAGCTTATTTCTAGATGTTCTGTCCTTTACCAAGAGTGATGTGTTGAAGTCTCCTACTATTATTGTGGAACTGTCAATTTCTCTTTTCAGTGCTGTTAGAGTTTGCTTTATGTATTTTAGAGCCCTGTCATTAAGTGTGTAGAAATTCATTATGGTTATTTCCTTGTGGTAGATTGTCCCATTAATCATTATGTAACGTCCTTCCTTGTCTTTTATGGTGGATTTTGTTTCAAAGTCTATTTTATCTGAGATTAGTATTGCCACTTTTGCTCTTTTTTAGTAGCTGTTTGCTTGATGTATTTTTTTCCATCCTTTGATTTTTAGTGTATTTATATCTTTGTTTCTAAGGTGTGTCTCTTGTAGACTATATATTGATGTATCCTGTTTTTTTATCCATTCTGTCACTCTCTGTCTCTTTCTGGGTGCATTTAAGCCATTAGTCTCAGTATGATTATTGATAGGTGTGAATTTATTGCTGTCATTTTGTAGTGCTTTTTTTTGTGGTGCTGACGTTTTCTTTGTTCTATTTTCTGTGCTGAATTCCTTTTGTTTGTGCATCTTTTGTTTGTTTGTTTCTTTCATTTTTGTAGATTTTGTGTTTACCGAGACTTTGTTTTTCTTCTTTACTTTGACGAGTAGGTTTGTTATCTTTCTTTGTGGTTACCTTGAAATTTGCACCTGTCTTCCTATATTTAAACTTACTTGATAACACCTTGACTTCCTCTCTATTTGGAAGTTTTATACCTACACCGTTTATTCCCTCTTTTATTGTTCTGATGTTCTTGTCATTTGCACATTGACCTCTCTGGTTCCCTGCTGTAAATTTTTTAGTTTTGATTTGTCCTTGAGAGTTCATTATCTAGGTTAGTATCTGGCTGATGCTGTCTTATGTCCTAGATTCAGGTTGTTGTCTGATGTTGTTGGTTCTCTAACCGAAGGATTCCCTTAAATAATTCTTGTAAGTTTGGTTTGGTTTTTACATATTCCCTTAATTTCTGCTTATCTGGAAATGTCCTAATTTAACCATCATATCTGAACCAGAGTTTTGCAGGATATATTACTCTTGGTTGGCTGTTTTTTTTTTTCTTTCAAGATTTTATATATGTCATCCCATTGCCTTCTTGCCTGCATGGTTTCTGCCAAGTAATCAGAGCTTAGTTTTATTGTTTCTCCTTTGTATGTGATGTGTTTTTCTTGAGCTGCTATCAGGATTCTTTCTTTGTCTTTGGTTTTAGCGAGTGTGATTATGGTATTTCTTGGTGTTTTTCTTTTGGAGTCTATCCTATATGGGATTCGTTGAGCTTCTTGGATGGCCAGTTTTTTGTCTTTCATGATATTAGGGAAGTTTTCTGTCAGCAAATCTTCAGTGATCCTCTGTTTTCCATCCCCCCCCCCCCGTTCTGGAACTCTGAGCACACGTAGATTTTTGCTTTTGATTGTATCCCACATCATTCTCAGATTTTCTGCATTGTTTTCTCTGATTTTTCCTCAAACAAAGTGGTATCCAAGGATTTGTCTTCAATTTCACTGATCCTGTCTTCCATTGTTTCAAATTTGCTCCTGAAACCTTCTATTGCATTGTCCATTTCTGAAATTTTGTTGTTTATCTTTTTGATTTCTCATTGCTGTTTACATATAATTTCTAGTTGTTTATTTATTTTGACATTTTGTTCCTGTATTATTTTCCTGAATTTTTCCATCGTTTTGTCTGTCTTTTCCATGATTTTGTCTATATTTCTCATGATTTTGTCTACTTTTTCCTTATTTTTGTCTGCATTTGCCTTCATCTGTTGGAGAACCCTGAATATTAGAGTTTTGAATTCCCTATCAGGTAATTCCATGCCTTTTCTTATAGCAGAGATTCATCTGGTGTTTTATTTTGGTTGCTTTCAGGAGCCATCCTCTCCTGTTTTTTTATATGTTTTGATATTGTCTGCTGTCTCTGGGACACTCAGGAATTATTTTCTTCATTTATTGACTGCAGATTTGATTGTTTCATCCTGCTTTTTTGTTTTATTTTGTTATGTATGGATAGGCAGGCTGGGTGTGTTTTGTGCTTGCTCACCTGTGAGCATGATACTTCTCACTTCCTTGTCCAGGTGGGCAGGGCCAGTCACTCAGCTGTGGTGCAGCAGGGTAGGTCCAGAGGGGGTGGAGGGGCAGGGATGGGTAGTTTGCTGCATGAACTGGCAGCAACAGCATTGTCCCAGGCGATAGTGCTGGGCAGTGTCCGGGGGACTGCATCAGTACTGCTCGGGGACCTGGCTCTCAGAGCACAGTGCAGATAGGCAGGAGAAAAAGGAGAGGATGTGATGTGTGGAGCTAAGTGGGTGAGTGAAAGAAGAAAGAGAAACAAAAGGAAAAAAAGAAAAAGAAAAACATGAAGTAAAAAATAAAAAGAGAAAAAAATTAAATAAAATGACAGTGCGGTAGGATTTGGCAGGTGGGGGCAGGGCAGACCCAGTAAGGCCATGTGTTGGTGCTCTCTAGCCGAGCAGTGTGGCTTGGCCTGTCTAGAAGGGGCATGGGTGGTGCACAGGACTAGGTGGGTTGGACAAGGAAAGGAAAGAGGGGAAAGAGGGAGAAGAAACCACCAATCAAACAAATAAATAATAAAAAAATAAAAACTGCAACAACAACAAAAATATGGCGGTGGGCGAGCCAGCCGTTGGGGGTGGGGTGGATTGGGTTGGTGGTGAGCTGCTGTCTCTCTCACCAGGTGGCACGGCACAGCCTGTCAGGAAGGCGTGGAGACAGTACAGGGCCTAGGCAGGAGGGAGAAGGAAAAGAAGGGGAAAGATAAAGAGAAATAAAAAACATGGCGCTGAGGGAGCAGTCCTATGGGGCAGTGCAGACCTGGGGAGGCCATGTGCCAGAGGCTCTCCAGCCAAGCAGTACAGCACAGCCTGCCAAGGGGGGATGGGTAGCACACAGGCCTGGGGGATGGGAGAAAGGAAAGGAGGGAAGGGAGAGAGAGAAGAAACAACAAAAAACAAATAAATCAAATGGCGCTGAGGAAGCTGGTTGGTGACAGTGGAGCAGACCTGGGGAGGCCACGGGCAGTGACACTTCAACCAAGTTGTGCAGCATGGGCCCTCCATAAGGGGTGAGGGTGACGCACAGGGATGGGTGGGTGGGAGAAAGGAAAGGAGAGAGAGAAAGGAAACATAAAAAAAGAGAAAAAAAAAGAACAAAGCAAACAAATAAAAAAATCACAGCCTGTCATGAAGGTGAGGGGGTGGTACACAAGGCTAGCTGGGTGGGAGAAATGAAAAAAAGGAAGGGAGAGAGAAGCAACAAAAAAAGTAAAAAAAAAAAAAAATAATCAAAGAAACGAACAAAAATACAAACCAAACAATGAAACAAACAAACAAATGGTGCTGAATGGGCCAGCTAGTGGGGGCAGGACAGACCCTGGCGGCAGTGAGCTGGTGTCTCTTCAGCAGAGCAACCATGGCCAGCTGGAAAGCAGCAGGGGCCGCATACAGGGAAGAAGAGTGGGGGGTGGGAAAGTGTGTATTCTTGGTTACGGGGTGCTGTGTCTCCTGCTGGGAGCTCCATGGAGTTGCCTTCATATCCTCCCTGTCTGTAGTCCTTGGTGGCTGTACTCCAAGATGGCGTATCTGTGCCACGTTAGCTAGTAGGGGACCTCCACTCCATTACTCTCCTTGTTCTCTGTTCTCTGTCAGTTTCTTCTTCCATTTGATGCTTGATCAAGTTGTTTATTCCTTCATTTGGTGCTTAGGGTTCCAGGATTGATGTTTATATCCGTTTTACTTACTTTTTCAGGTCTTTGCTGCAGAGGGATGGCATGGTGCTTCTGTCTATAGTGCCATGTTGGTTCCTTGTGATTGACATTGAAGCCATTTTTAATTTAAAAGGAAAATTACTATACTTTGTACATACAACATACTTCCTAATTATTGAAGTCTGTCAAAGTAGTCTTTCTCCTTTTGCTTTTCCTTCAAAGAACTATATGGTCTGATGAATCTTTGCACATCAGACATTGTCTATGTTGCAACCAAAATTCATGAAAATCCATGGCCTATGAAGCAGTTTAGGGCACTCATGGCACTGTCCCCCAACAAAGGCCTGGTCATCTTTTCTGGGTCCTGCACATGACGTCTAGAGTGAACAGGCAGGGGTGGGGCCTGTGAGGGCAGAGTCAGGAGGGGACTCCCAGAGGCTGGGGAACTGGTCTAACTTTTTGATTATATTCCATGTATATCTAGATCCAAGATCTTTCCTCATCAGGGAGGGATTGGGAATGTGTCTGCTCTCAGCCCTCCTCCATCATGTCATTATAGAGGAGGTCACCAATTTGTAAATTCAACCTGACTTTCATAACATTGTCATGTGGGGATGAACTTGTCCCACTCACATCATCACTAGTGGCGGAATATCCTATAGCCAGGATGAACAATTACGCTTTGCTTGTTCTCTACCTGTGGTACATGTCGTAGATGGTTTGGTAGTTATTTAAGTATATGTCTGATCACAGACTGCTGTAACTATTTACTAGCTGTTTATGTCCATGTTACCCTTAGCCCTTGCTTTGATGCCTGGATTTGAATCCTGGCTTTCCTGCTTTTACTAGCCAGTTTCAAAAAACCAGTTGCCATTGAGTCAATTCTGACTCATGGCAACCCCAGTGTTTCAGAATAGAATTGGGAACCATCAGGTTTTCAGTGAATTTTTTTTTTTTTTGGAAGTAGATGGCCAGGCCTTTCTTCCAAGGCTCCTGCTTTCCTGCTTTTACTGGCCATGAAAACTTGGACAAGTTATTTCACCTCCCTTCCTCTTTTGTTGCCTTATATGCAAAAGAGGGAGAATAACAGTCTCCACCTCCTTGGGTGATGCGAGCATTAAATGAGACACGAATGTAAAATGGTCCAATAAGAACTTCCCATAAGTAATAGCTGTCTTCATTAATAATGGTGCTCTGGAGTAGACCCAAGATTTGATCCTAGGTCTTTGCTCATCAGGGAAGAATTCAGAAAGTGCCTGCTCTCAGCCCAGCTTTTCTAGTGCTGCTGCTGAAGGGGCAAGTGTTTCTTTCAAGGCATGGCTGGACCGCTTTCAGACTAGGACAGCGCTACCCTGCTCTGCTGCTTTTTCCACACCGTGGAGTCAGAGTGACTTGCAAATAAATTTGTGTAATGAGGCCTTGAATAGCTTGAATCTAACAGAACTCTTATATTAAAAAGATTTAACCATAACCTAAGACTGTTCCTGTTATTCCTTGCCCACCCCTACTCCATCAGGAGGGCAGGAAGGAAAAATGTGTTGTTATTCATCCAACAGTAAATATTTTTGAGCAATTACTTTGCTCAAGATACTACGCCAAGGACATGGCATTTAAAAAGACGTCCTTCACGCCAGACTGGCTTTGCCCACCCACCCAACCTGTCCTCTGGAAACTTATGCCACATCCAGAGAGAAGAGGAAAAGGAGAAGGGAACTGGGGAGACTCTTGAACTGATGAAAGAAGTTCCTAAAAGCGACCAGAGTTTTAAACAGGAAGGAACTGAATTTCTTTGGTGGTGAGATTTAGCATTCCACTATTAACTAGAAATGGGGCCAGTGAACTAAGTTGACTTCAGTTATGGAAAAAGAAAGACAACCATGTATCTGCACCCCTCCCAGGCTTTGAACCTACGTTTTTGTGAGTGGCTACCTTTCCTTATGAGGGTAACCTTCCATGTCACCTTTGGATCCAAGTGGCCACCTGCTGGAATACCTGTGTCCATCTAGGAACTCCCAATTTTCTATCTACAGAAGTATCAATTGCCTCATGTACATCAATAAGGCCAGTGTCAGGAGGCTTTTGCATTTCTGGTTTAATTAAACTAGCCTAAACCGGCTTGAGTCAGAATTTACACTGACAGAGGAAACAGATATAGGAATAGATATGGGGAAACCATATTACATATTATACATTACAACCACGTGTACTCTGCAGTAAAAAATACCTCAGGCCAAGGCCTCACCAGGAAGGGAAGTGCTGAAATTACTCAGAGCGATTACAATATTTTCTCATATAAATGTGCACTATCAAGGCCAATCCACTGGGGTGATTGAAGGGCTCCAGGGGAATGTATTCCTCCATTAAATCATCCTTGTGGCTCATAACAATGTCTGAGATTCCATCATGGATCATTATTTCTTTGGTTCCTGAAGGAGCTGTCAGTTTTTCAATTAAAGCACAGCTATCCCCAAAGAAAGTTCACAGCATAAGCTCTTAGCAACAGACAGCAGTTGTTCATGGCGTGGTTGCTAGCCTGGGATCTAGAGGAGATATTGAAAAGGAAGGCCAGGGCCAGCCTTCTCATTTGGCCTAGGGCTAGGTCATCATAATCATCCACAGCCAATATGCAATGAACAACCATTTAGTAATCATGATCCTAACATGAAAACCTGAATTATGTTTTTATAATTGTTGGTAGGTGCCGTCAAGTCAGTTCCGACTCATAGTAACCCTACATAAAACAGAATGAAACACTGCCCGGTCCTACGCCATCCTCACAATCCTTGTTGCGCTTGAGCTCATTGTTGCAGCCACTGTGTCAATCCATCTCCTTGAGGGCCTTCCTCTTTTTCACTGACCCTCTACTTTACCAAGCATGATGTCCTTCTCCAGGATCTGGCTCCTCCTGATAACCTATCTAAAGTATGTGAGATGAAGTCTCACCATTCTCCCTTCTAAGGAGCATTCTGGCTGTACTTCCAAGACAAGATTTGTTCGTTCTTCTGGCAGTCCATGGTATAGTCAATATTCCTTGCCAACACCATGTTTCAGAGGCATCAATTCTTCCTTATTCATTGTTGAGCTTTCACATGCATATGAGGCGATTGAAAACACCATGGCTTGGGTCAGGTGCACCATAGTCCTTAAAGTGACATCTTTGCTTTTAACACTTTAAAGAAACCTTTTGCAGCAGATTTGCCCACTGCAATGCGTCTTTTGATTTCTTGACTGCTGCTTCCATGGGTGTTGATTGTGGATCCAAGTAAAATGAAATCCTTGACAACTTCAATCTTTTCTCTTTTTATCATGATGTTGCCTATTGGTCCACTTGTGAGGATTTTTGTTTTCTTGATGTTGAGGTGTAATCCAAAGGCTGTGGTCTTTGATCTTCATCAGTAAGTGCTGCAAGTCCTCTTCACTTTCAGCAAGCCAGGTTGTGTCATTTGCATATTGCAGGTTGTTAATGAGTCTTCCTCCAATCCTGATGCCACATTCTTCTTCATATAGTCCAGCTTCTCAGACTATTTGCTCAGCATAAAGATTGAATAAGAGTGGTGAAAGGATAAACCCTGACGCACACCTTTCCTGACTTTAAAGCATGCAGTATCCCCTTGTTCAGTTAGAACGACTGCCTCTTGGTCTATGTACAGGCTCCTCATGAGCACAATTAAGTGTATGGAATTCCCATGATTGACAATGTTATCCATAATTTGTTATGATCCACACAGCTTAATGCCTTTGCATAGTCAATAAAACACAGGTAAACATCTTTCTGGTATTCTTTGCTTTCATCCAAGATCCATCTGACATCAGCAATGATATTTTCATAATAGAAAACGAAAATAAAAAGCCCCAAACCAGCTGCTATCGAGTTGATTCTAACTCATGGTGACCCTATGTGTTACAGACTATAACTGCACTCCATAGAGTTTTCGAAGCCGTGACCTTTCGAAAGCAGATTGCCAGGCCTTTCTTTCGAGGAGCCTCTGGGTGAGTTCAAACCACTAGCCTTTCTGTTAGTAGTTGAAAACAGTTCATTAATAAAACAAAGACTCAAGTCTTCCCCATACAGAGTGAGGGTCAGGCCCATTCTCTCTGGGGTCAACTGGTCACTATCTCTCTGACCACCAGCAGGTTGCTTATCCTTGCTAATCCTCAGAGCGCTCTCCTCTGTAAAATGGGGTAATAATGTTATCTACCCCATTAGGTGGCTACGAGGAGCAAATAAGATAAACTATCCAAACCATTGAGCCCAGTGAACCACAGAATAAACGCTTGAGAAATGTTAGTACCTCACTCTGTGAGCTTTCTCTGCTGAAGTTAATGTGGCTGACTCTCCTCATGCGGTGCCACTTTTGGTGTTAAGATCATTCTGTATTGTTCCACAGAGTGAGCCAGGGCTGTGTCATTATGAATTCAGGTGTCAGCCCATCAAAAAGCTTTAAAGACCACCTACATTTGTGCAGGGAAACCCTGATGGTGTAGTAGTTAAGAGCTACGGCTGCTAACCAAAAGGTTAGCAGTTGGAATCCACCAGGTGCTCCTTGGAAACCCTATGGGGCAGTTCTACTCTGTCCTATAGGGTCGCTATGAGTCGGAACAGCAACGGGTTTTATGGGTTACATTGTGCAGAGCTTGCACTGTGCCACATCTCCTGTGTGCTTCAAGTTTGAAAATATGCTGAAGTAAAATAAAGCATCTGGGCAAGAGAAATTCTGTAATTGTTTTTCTCTAATACCCTTAGATAGTGCTTAGATAGCATATAACCCCTAGGTAGTGCTTATCAATACTAACTCATTCACTACCCATATGATTCGCCATTTTATACGTGAGGAAACTGAGATACTGACAGTCAAGTAATTTCTGGAGGTCACAAAGCTAGTGAGAGTGGAGCCAGGATTTAAACCAAACGTTCTGACTCCAGAGTCAGGGCTGTTAACTACTATGCTATTCTTTGACGTGCTGTAGCGCACATATCCCATACCGCACACATACACTCAGTTACACTCACATATATTCACCCCCGCACATACACCCTTTTACACCCACACTCACACACACACCATATCACACACACACCATACCACACAAACACACCATAGCACATACATACACTCAGTCACACATGCACTCATTCTCACACACTCTCTCACACTGCTACGCACACACACACGTACACCATACCACACACACACACACTCTGTCACATTCACATACACTCACTCCCACAGAACAATTTCTCACACTGATACACACACAGATACCCTGTAGCACATATGTACACTGTCACACTCACAGGTAGTCACCCCCATACACACTCTTACACTCACACACCCCCCATACCACACACACAGTCAGTCACACTCACATGTACTCACCCCCACACACGTTCTCTCACACTCACACACCCCCATACCACACACACACTCACTCACATGTACTCACTCCCGCACACGTTCTCTCACACTCACACCCCCCCCATACCACACACACACAGTCACACTCAACATGCACACACACATATTCACAGAGGCTTCTCCTTCCACTGTGTTTATGTTCGCTTTCCTTGACAATGTGTGACGGTCACTGCTTCACAGACGTTCCTTAGTGTCAGCACATCTGGAATAATAGCGAGTGGTATGGCCAGGAAAAGAAGGAGCCTCTGCTGACGGTTTGACACTGTCAGGGAGGTGGGAGAGCTAGAGTGAGGTTGCCATCTCTAAAGAGTTCTGACCATGCTTCCTCATCTCCTCCCTCAGAGGAAGAAGCCAACCAGCATGAGACAGTGAGGAAGAGTGATAAGTGACCAGCTCCCAGATGAAAAATGATAAAGGGAATCTTCAGACCTTAGCGATGTTAAATGGCAATAGAGCAGTGCTTAGTGACAGAGGACAAAAAGAGACTCCTACTCCTGGGTACACAGCACTCACTCACCACACCACCAAGCAGGGCTTTGTGAAATGTGTCTACACAGCAGGAGATGAACTCAGCTCCTCAGAGGGACACAAATAACCCCTTCATGTAGGAAACATTTCTGAAGTATCTGTTGTTTTCCAAGCACTGGACTTCTAAGCTTTCCAGTTACGGGTAACTGGGCTTTCCAGTTACACAGACACCTCTGCCCTGTGGCCCGCTCTCTAGTTGGGGCGGGGGTGGCAGTGAGGGAACAAACAGCCCTAACACTACATAGCTGGCTCCACCTAGACAGACCTGGGAAGATGTGACAGACAGAAGCCATTTTGGCCACGTCTTGAAGTGTGAGCAGGTGGCCAGGAGTTCGGTGCAGTTGTTTGGGCGGAAGTAACGGGAAGGGTGGTGGAGGGGGAGAGAGATCTGGAAGCTCTTTGGGAGGTAACAAGAAGACTGGAGACCAAATGGTTGTGAGGAGTCAAAGGGAGAAGTCAAAGGTGGCCCCAGCAACTTGGGAAATAGTGATGCTGTTAACCTGGGTAGGGAGTAGAATAGAGGAGGAGAAAGTTTGGGAAGTCACCAAAGAAGGCAAGTTGAATGTAAACAAAGCCCCACCTTATAGAGGAGTGGGAACCGGGGTCATATGACATCGTCTTGACATTGATGAAATTGTGTTGGGGTGGAGAAATGGGAGCAAAGCATAACTTTCCTCACTGGGGTGTAGGAGGAGAAGAGACTTTGGTGGTGATGTAGTTGGGGACTTATGGACCACTTTCATGATACTCTGACTTATTGTCTGTTCATTTACTTATTTTCAGCACAAGCTGAGAGACTGGAGGCTAACAGCCAGTCTCCACCTCAGCCTGCCAGTCACTCCTGTATTTGCCTCGCCGTTGGGACAATTCTGGGAAGACACAAAAGCACCTCTAGCACTTTCTTAGAATGATCTACTTCTCATTATCTCATCACTGCAAAAAGAGAGTGTATTTCTCAACCACCTGCTTCCTTCTTCCCCAGGTGAACTTGGAATGCACCTTCGGATTTCTGGGTAAGCCGGTATGACAGGAGGCCTGGTGGTGCAGTGGTTAAGAGATGAGCTGCAGACTGAAAGGTCAGCAGTTTGAATCCCCAAGCTGCTCCTTGGAAACCCTGTGGGGTGGTTCTTCTCTGTCCTGTAGACTCGTATGAGTCAGAATCAACTCCATGGCAACGGGTTTGGTTTGGTTTTCGGTAGCAACAGCAGCACCGCTAGCTTCACTTGCTTCCTAGTCGACTTGCTGGTGATTAATAATAACATTAGGGTGGTTGCATTTCTTAGTTAAATTTCAGTAGCAAATTAATATCCTCTTCTTATAGAAAATTGTACTTTTACAAAGAAATTGTCTAAACTCTATGATATGTTGGGTTAACCTATTTAAAAGGATCCCAGCCTGCTGTATAATTCCATTACAGCATTGCTGAAGATGCTTGCAGGCGACGGATGAAGACCTTCTGGGAGGTGAGAGAGCAGAATAAAGCAGCTCCCTTCACTGTGCTTCTTTTCCGTCTTCTGCTCTTGGGGCTGCTTGTTCAAAATAAGGTGTTTGCTTTGATTAGGGCCTTCCACCGGGAAAGAGGACTTGCTGAGACCCTCATCCTCAAATGACATGGAAGACATAAAATATGCAAACGTTGTCCTTCCCCCTTCCTGAGAAGGGGAATGGAAGGGAGAGTAAGGAAGGAAGCTGATTATTCCTGAAACTTAAGCTTCAGAGTAAGGAGCCCTGGTGACGCAGCGGTTAAGTGCTCGGCTGCCAACTGAAAGGTCATTGGTTCGAACCCACCAGCCGCTCCAGAGAAGAAAGACCTGGCGATCTGCTCCCATAAAGATTACAGCCTAGAAAACCCTATAGGGCTGTTCTACTCTGTCCTATAGGGTCACTATGAGTCGGAATCAATTTGACAGCACACAACAATACAACAAACTTCAGAGCAGGCATCCCTGAGTGGTACAGATGGTTAGTGTGCTTGGCTGCTAACCGATTAGTTGGAGATTCAAGTCCACTCAAAGGCACATTGGAAGAAAAGCCTGGTGATCTACTTCTGAAAAATCGGCCATTCTGCTCTGACACACACAGACAGGGTGGCCGTGAGTCGGAAATGACTTGACAGCAACCACTGGTTTAAAGGGTTACAGTAACCTGCAACTATGTTTCCTTTCACTTTGAAAAAACGGTAAAATTGAAGTATTTTAAAAACTTTACGCAGTAAAAGGGAAAAAAGATTTCATTAATCTTACAATTTTGGCGAACCACTAAAAGTCTTGATGAAAATTTTATAATAATCTAGAAGAGAAAAATTTAATGTCATAATATTTTCAATTATTTTTATGGAAATCTTTTCTTTACAGTATAATGATACAAATCTAACCTTTTAGCCAGTCCTACAGAAAACTATATTTAATTTAGAAGCCTGAAGTTTAGATTTTAAAGCTTGGGGTTTATTTAAAGCTTACAGTTAGAAAGTGTGAGTAAAAAACAAACAATAGCCACAAATTCAAGAAACTGTTGCTCAAACTTAAGGCAATAAAGATTCATTCATTCGTGTGTCCACTAATTCAGTAAGTATTTATATTATGCCCCAGACACAAAATTTAAAAAGCATATTTTTTTCTTCATGACATGATCCTCCATTCTATCACTAAAGTCATTAAATTTCTTTTATGGAAAAAAAAATATTAATATACAGTTGTCAAATGAACCAGATAAGTATATGTGTTGAACTGGAAATATGTTCTCTCTCTCTCTCTCTCTCTATATATATATATATATATATATGCTATAATTTTATATGATATCCTAAGGACTTATTTTTCTTCCTTTTAAGATGTATTAGACTAAGAAGAAATTGGTAACCATATAAATTTGAGCTCATGTTCAGGTTTTAGCTCATTTAGTACCCCTGCTTTGAAACTGAAATCCCAAAATTATATATCATCACCAAATTATAATACTTTTTGAGGAGGTTTATAATTGTGTGTTCCTATTCAGCCACATGGAGTCCCTGGGTGGTGCAAATGGTTAAGAGCTTGGCTATCTACCAAAAAGTTGGTGGTTCGAATCTACTCAGAAGCACCTTGGAAGAAAGGCCTGCTGATCTACTTCTGAAAGATCGCAACTGTTGAAAACTCTATGGAAAACCCTATGGAGCACAGTTCTACTCTGAAACACATGGGTTGCCATGAGTCACAATCGACTTTATGGCAACTAGGATTTTTAAAAAATTATTTTTATTGTTATTCAGCTACTTGCCAGTATGTAAAAACTTATCTCATAGCTCCATTTACGAGGAGAAAGCTCCTAGTTTTAATGTGCTGGCTGAAGTCCATTATCTAGGTAGTTTAATTTCAATAATTACTTCCCTTCTAAAGGTCCTGTCCATACACCAGATGGCCCTAAGCCAACAACCTTCAACTTCAAATGCCGTTTATATTGTCTTTGTCAGCAAGCGGAACTACGTATATCTGTTTTTCCTCCCTTCCTACCTAATTAGAACTATGACATCCAAACCCCAGACCCCAATACACTCAACAAGAAGAAGGCTTCCTATGACGGGTTAGGAAGACCATGCTGCTGAGAGCAAAATGGAAGTGACGGAACATAATGAACAGGTTTGGGAGGAAGGAAACGGAATTCAGAAGAGTACAATCTGAGAATGCGGCCGTGAAGGCCAAGAAAAAGTTTAATGGGATCAGGGAATTGGAAAAGGGGAACTTAGGGCCATAAAGGGAATTTTTAGAGAAAAGGCGTGCTCATATTTTGTAAGTTTTGCATTTCACAGCAAGTTTCTAGGTCCAAACACATTTCCTAGGCTCAGGCCGCCAGGGAAAATAAACACTGACGATCTAATGAGTCGGGGAGCAGGAACTGCTAGGACATCTTTGAGGTATATAGCATTATAATGGGTACTTTATTTTGATTCAGAAAATATTAACTTCTACATTTTCAGATATGTTTATCATACAAAATTGCTTTATAAATTATGAAGAATGGAACAAACTGAAAATAACATCAGTTTTATCAACTTAGAAAAATCAGTGTCACAGGTAGTTTTTTTTAAAGGCTTTATCTTTTGAGGGTGAAGCCCAAGGTTAAAAGTCTCTTACTGTGTCTTGTAGGGTGTCTGCACTGGGGTTACACAGGAGCCAGATGGCACACCATCAGCTTGGGCAGCTCTGGTCAAACTCACGGACAAATGTATGAAGGGCCCACCTCCCAGGGAGCATTGGTGACTCCAGCCTCCCCTTCGGAGATGCCTGGAGAGGTTTTGCAGCTCAGGGACAGAGTGGTGATGATGTTGGCCCTGGCCAAGGCAGATCCTCTGAGGGCTTAAACAAGGTTTTTAGATCTGGAATCTTGAGTGATGAGCTAAACAAAACATAGACTTTTTATGAAGGTGTTGTAAGCCTTCCAGGCGGCCTTTCATTTTTCAGTATTCCTTCAAAGATACATAAGTTGGATTTTAGCAAGCTGTCAGTGGAAAGGAAAACTGGTAAACTGAATCCAAGAGGGAAAAAAAGCAATCTGCACGTGCACACATGCACGGGCACACACGTGCACACACAAGACTACATTCTGCAACTACACACCATACTCACGTGCAAATGCTTTGAAGGCAATGGAGGGTGAGTAGATTTTCAGGTTACAAGCAGCTTTTTGGAATGGCAATCATACACCTTCTTCTTTCTTTCAGGGGCTTGAAAGCTGAAGAGAAGTGGATCCTGCAAGTTCTTGAGCATCCAGCTGAAAGAGAGCCCGTTTGTATTTGGCCAAAAATCTTCAGAAAGGAGGATGTAGCTTTCCTCGAAAAGGCTATCCTCTAGAAACCTCGGCTTCTCCAAACTTCCCCTGACCCCTTAGCAGAGCTGCCTGCCCATGCTGGAGGGAAGGGCTGGGCCTAAATCTGGGCAGCCTCTGCCCCTTGATGAGATCCTGGTGCCCTGGGGAGGGGGCCTGCATATTAGCCTGTGGCCGTTATGAGGCATTAAGTAATAGAAAGGCACTTAGTGTAAGTAACCGTGGCTGGAACGCTAGTTCTCTTCTACAAACAGGCTGTAAAACTGTATTTGAGCTCCTTGGAGATAGGTATTAAAAGCAATAATTTTTTTTACTGGTATTGCTATTGTGTGTGTGTGTCTAATGACCTTCCTGGAGCAGGCTATGCCCAGGCGGAGACAGAGAGTTTACATGGCAGGAAGACTGTCTTCCCTTAGGTGCTGTGACAGAAGAGGAAAGAGAACAAAAACCATAACTTAAGAAAAGAAAGAATAAAGAATCTTCCAAAAGCAAGAATGGTTGTTAAGGAAACTCCTCCTGAAGCGTAACTGAGGGAAAGGGTGGCCTGTTTATTGAAACCTTTGGCCCGGTGTCCTGCTACCACAGAGTCTAAGCACACACTGCCTAGTGCCAGGAAAGAGTTTGGAAACAAAATTCAATTCCACAAACATGACTGCGCACCCTCTAAGTGCTAGAAAAAGCACTCCGTTACTGGGGATGAGAAGATGAACAGGGCATGATTTTAGATTTGGGTAATTTACCTATGAGAATTCTGCAAGAGAATATGATCAAATGGTTAGTTTTCTGGTGGTGCAGTGGTTAAGTGCTCAGCTGCTAACCGAAAGGTTGGTGGTTTGAACCCACCTGCTGCTCTGCAGGAGAAAGATGTGGCAGTATGTTCCCGTAAAGATTACAGCCTTGGAAACTCTGTGGGGCAGTCCTACTCTGTCCTGTAGGGTCCCCATGAGTCAGAATTGACTGGATGGCAACAGCAGCTAAGACATTCTAGCTAAGTAGTTTTGAAAGTTGTTGGCTAAGAGGGGATTGTGAGGGAGGGGTGTGGGGCTGCCTTTTGAAACCTTCATGCTGTTCTTCTCTTTGCCACTGGTGGGAATTTGAGTGGCTCTTTGGGAGCAGATTGGCTTTCATTGGGCCTTTGGGTATTCTACAGGGAAACTGATCCTGCTCTCTAATGAAGACGACCCAGCATGACTTCCCGATTGTCTCCCATCTCCCCTGCTCTTCCTCCTCAGGCCTCTTTGCTAACCTAACCCCACCTTGAGAAGACTCTGTCTCTTCTTACTCTACCGTCTCTACTCAGGTCATTTCAGCCACGCCCTTGGCGCTACATCATCTCTTACCAGTTCCCGTCGAGTGGATTCTGACTCATGGTGACCGTGTGTGTGCAGACCAGAACTGCTCCATAGGGTTTTCAGTGGCTGTGACCTTTCAGAAGCAGATTGCCAGGCCTTTCTCCTGAGGCATGCCTGGGTGGACTCAAAACGCCAACCTTTTGATTAGTAGCCTAGTGCTTTTAACCGTTTGCACCGCCTGGGGACTCCCCACATTGTCTCTACATGGCCGTTATTCCTCAGGCTATAGTCCAGACCCAACCTCTGTTCTGAGCACTCTTGTTGTTAGCTTCTGTCATTGAGTCAGCCCCTGGCTCATGACGACCCCATCCACAACAGATCGAAATGTTGCCTGGTCCTGCACCATCCCCGTAGTTGGATGTGGACAGGATTGTTGTGATCCATATGGGTTTCATTGGCTGATTTTTGGAAGTAGTTTGCCAGGCCTTTCTTCCTAGTCTGATGCTTTGTTGCAACCTGTTTAGCATCATAGCAACATGCAAGGATCTGAGCACTAGCCTCATATATTCTCCCCATACTCTTCCCAAATCTGCCCTTCAATCCATCCTCTTTTCCCTCATCGGCTTGACTGGTGCCTAAAACCCTTTGGAGGGTTCTCATTGTTCTAAGGATAAAATCCAAAATTCTTAATGTGCCTACAAGACCATGCATGATTGGCTAATGTTTGCTTCTTTGACCTCATCTCCTGTCCCTTTTCTTCAGATGAGCTCAGCTCCTTCCTGCCTCAGAGCCTCAAGCACACCTTTCGCTTTATCTAGAATGATCTAAACCTCAGTCATCCTTCAGAGCTCAGCTTAGATGATGCTTCCTCAGGGGGCCGTCTTGAACCTGTTAGAGCTATGTTGGCACTCCTTATTATACTCTGCATCTTCACTGCATCTACCCAAGACAAAAAAAAAAACCCACCATGCGTAAAATTGTTTGTTACTATCTGTCTCCCACATATTGAACAATTACACAGATTATCTCCTCACTATCTAGTACAGGCAAGGAGCTGAGTAGATGCTTGATAAATGCATTAATGAATCAGTTTCTTCCTAACATAATGTAAATGTTCATTTTTACTATAGACAGACATGCATGTCTACAGATTATTTTTTATTTGCTTGGAGTGGAACTAATATTGAGGGTGAGGAGAATTTTTTTTTTCTTTTGCTAGGCCCTGATAGGGTCATAGATTGGGCTCTTGTTGGGGCTCAGTGATGGGCCTTCTGTCTGGAGGAGACGAGCTGGTTTCTTGCATGGGGCTCAGGCTAAGGAGAGGGAGCTCTGTGGTTGTTCTTATTGGGTTTTAACTTTTTCCTTTTCTCCTTTGCAATTCCCTTCTGTCTCCTTGAGCCTTCTGTTAAGTTTTGTTAAATCTCACAGCTGTGCATGAGGAGCTAGATAAGGAGGAGCCATGTTTGAGGCAAAGCTATTTGGGAAGAAGTGCTTGGGACAGCGTGCAGTGGAGGGAGTGCTGATCAGGAACAAAATGGCCAGCTGAGAGCCAAGTGCCAGCAGGCAGAGGTGTGCAGAAATGTTAATATTCCTCTGGAATCGGCAGGAGTATTTTGGGCAGAAATTGGACAATGACTGGAATTTCTGAGATTGCATAGTGTGCCAGTTATCAATATATTGCCTCTCCGCTGTAAATTCACCCTTTTTGCCTTTTCTGTGAAGATGGATCTGGGCCCTTTCAATAACTTCCTTTGCCAGCCGGCTTGATGTTAAGCTGTGTCGGCAGAGGGCACGGAAGAGACACTGCAGGAGGACAGGGTTTTGCCTTCTGGTTCTGGTGCACTTGCTTGGTAGGCTCCTGAAGTGCGTGTGGCTTCTCTGGCTCCAGCATCCTGCAGTGTACAGCAGAACCCAGGAGCCAGCAGCTCCTCCCGGCAGCCCACCTTCCCTTTCAGGTGGTTTTGTAGTGAAGTGCCTCCAGTGAGACACCTGTCTATGAACACCTTTCCCCACACTCTAACTGGTTGCCGTCGAGTCGATTCTGACTCATGGTGACCCCATGTGTGACAGAGTAGAACTGTGCTCCATAAGGTTTTTGGTGACTGATTTTTCGAAGCAGATCTCCAGGCCTTTCTTCAGAGTGCCTCTGGGTGGACTCAAATCTTCAATGTTTCAGTTAGGGACTCCTCCACACCCTAGAGGGTGGATTTCCAGCAAGCTTCACTGGCATACCACCACCATAACTTCTCTACCATTCAGGGGGCCATTGCCGTGCCCTCCCCATTGAGGTCCTCAGCCCGGGGGAGGGGGGTGGAGGGGCTCCTTAGGTGCTCTGTCTCAGCCCTAGGGGTAGGGGCTGCTCCTTATATTCTTATTCTGCTATTCCTGTTTTCTTCACTTCTTACTAGCCAATCCCTTGTTTAATACTTCTTTATATTAAACACCCCATGTTTAAATTACTGTGTGGTTTCTCTCTTCTGATTGGTCAGAGACTCATACACATAGGATGAAGGCTCGGACTTTGATTACTCGGGTATCAGGGGAAGGTGTCCCTAAAAGACTGGAGGAGTTGGAGAAATTAGGGTTGCATGTATTTTTCCAGGTTTGTGCAGTAAACATTTTATAATGAGAAAAAATAAACATTGTAAGACAGTGTGAGAAATGCAATACAAGAAGCAAGCTAAACACACACACGAACCCACTGTGGTAGGTCTGTGGCAGAAGTAAGGGGCCAGGCTCCTCCTTACAGGAGGCGACTCTTAAGTACTGAAGAGTAAGTGGGAGTGAGAGGTGTTTTCCCAGGCAGAGTGTGTGTGTGTGTGTGTGTGTGTGTGTGTGTGTGTGTAAAGGTGGGGAGACAGGACTAGGGGGCGTATGTGATGAAAAAGGGCAGTCACTAGTTCAGCGTGGTGGTCCAGGGTGGAGGGGCGGGGCTGTCTCATCACAGCAACCCTTTGGGGTCTCATTTTTAAACTGTGAGAGTGTTGGGGGAAAGCTGATTCCATCTATCTTTTAGACTGTGGCAGATCTGAGAATGCTCCTCCCACATCTCCCACAATCTCCTACTATCCAGAGCTTAGCTGACCAAGAGCTGCTGGCTCTGAGATCACCGCTGCTGCGCGTGTGTTTGCTTCCCGCTGGCTTCACCCAGCCCGGGACTGGGAGAGGCAGGGATCCCAGGGAGATGGACACCTCTGATGGCGACTTTGGTTGGAGGACCTACCAACGAACTTACTAAACTGCCCTCAGACGGCAGGGACCTTAGGGTGATCCCACCCAGTCTTCCTTCCTTCCCTCTCTCCTTCACTGCGGTCAGGCCTTGTAAGGTCTGAAGGCTCACGCAGCTTCTCTCGCTCCCGCTTCATTTCCCTCCACCGCTATTTCCCCTAATAAAATCCTTCCACGGTTAATCTTGCCCTGGTGCCTGCTTCTTGGAAGACCCACTTCTCAAGCATAAAGGACATCTACTTTCCTTCCCTTCTCCACGCCTGGTCCAGCCTTTGTAGGGACCAGGACAATGATTCCAGCAACTCAGCACTCTAGGCAGCCTTAATTCCTGCTTCTCTTTCACTTCCTCGCCCATCTCCTTTCCCAGCTCCGCCCCAGCCCCCGGAATTATTCAGATTCTGGAATAAATCCTGCAGTATCCGAATTCTACTGGATTGTCAGTCCCAAGTCAGGTGTCACCCGCGCCTTTAAGCCATCACCATTTTTTACTCTTCTCTCAGAACTATTTTTTATTTTTTGGTTGTGGCGGCGGCGGGTAAAGATGAGTCGTGTCCACTGCTGGAGACATCTGGCCTGTTCTCTTCCTGGTAGTACCACGTACACGTCCTCCACCATAAAATCGCTGAGGGAAGGGACTGGGCCTTATTCACGTTCGCATCCACAGCCCCAGGCAGCGCGCCAGGATCTTAGTAGGCACTTTCTCTCCGTTCAGTTGGTGTTTTCATTAACTGGATTGTCCCAAAGAAAGCGCAGGGAGAGGCCAGATGGGCAAGGGCCTGGCGTGAGGCCCGGCTGGTGCTCAGGGCCAGGTTTACCAGGCGCCACGCCGCCGGGAATTGGCACGTGGCAGGCTCGGGGGTGGGCTCGGGTGGGTGGGTGCGGAGGGTGGAGCGGAGGCGGGGTGAGCGGCAGGAGGAAAGGGCTGCTGCCTTGCTCGCCGCCGCCGGAGCTGCGCGCAGACGAGGGCACCGTGGCCAGGCCGCTGGAGGCTGCGCCCCGCTCCGGGCAGAGCACATAGTGACCAGGGAACTTCTCCAGCTGCGGCGAGGAGCTGAGGGGCGCGGCGTACGGGCGCAGGAGAAGCGCGCTCGTCGGCCGGCGGTGCCCGGAGAGCACCAGCGCGATCCAGGTGAGGGGGCCCCGCGCCAGCACACAGGGCGCGGTGGCTGCGTCGGCCCAGCTCGGGTTCGGGGCACCCGGCACCCGGCACGGGACCGCGGGCAGGCGGGCGGAAAGCGCGAAGTCGTCGCGGGTCCCCTGTTCTCCCGCCGGCCGGCTCCGGGCGCTGCCTCTCCTGGGTGCCCGCCCTGCGGCGGGGCCGCGTCGCCGGAGAACTTCACCTCCCAACTCTTCCCCCACGCCCTGCTTGCTTGGGGAGGTGACGGGGATCTGGGCTGCGGGTCCCGGTTTCTCCGGGGAGCCGCACCCTGGCGCTTTCATTTTCTCGGCGCGCAGCCAGGCTGGAGAGGAAACTCCTCCAAAGCTCTTGGAGAGGAGGCCCCGGCCGCGCCGCCCACGGCCGCAAGGTGGAGAAGAAGTGCTCGCCGGCTGACCCCCGCTCCGACTTGGGGAGCAGGCGGCGCCCAGGCTTCCAGGAGACCTCCTTCCTCGCCCCACCGCGACGCGCTCAGGGCGCGGAGGGGGCGCCCGCCGGGCCGGCGGCCATCCTGGTGCGGGGAGTAGGGGCCGGCCGGGTCAGCTCGGCGTCCGGCCCGGTGTGGTCCCTGCACAGTGCCCCGGGGGCGGGGGCGAGGGAGGGAACACAGGTCCTGCAGAGCAGCCCTGACAGCCGCTGCCCATCGTGGACCGGCTCGGACTTCTGGGAGGGTTGAAGTGCCAAGTTCTGTGAAAGCTGACACATTGTGTCCCCAGTGGATCGTCTTTACCAAACACAGTTTACAAAGAAGAGTCCATTCTTCTAACAATTGCTTGCTGACAGGCGCCTGAAGGTTTGGGAGTAAGATTGCGGGAGGTATTTTTATCTTTAAGAAACGGCGAAACTTGATGAGTTTCTATGCCTGCTCTTACCTTTTTTTTTTTTTTTTTTTTAATAGAAAAAGAGGGTAACTTTATTTAACGGGGAAGGAGCGTCTGCTTCGCGCCCTGAAGACAATGCCACTCGGGGGAGGTTTTCCTGTCCTCCTCCTGCAGCGGCTCTGCAGGAGCCCGCCTTGTGACCCTTGGGATCTTCCAGGCATCCTTGGGTTGTGATAAGATGTGTACTCACTCAGTGATGGAGTGATCTCTTCTCGTGTTTCTTCACCCACTCCACCTCCTAGTCCCCAAAGGCAGCCAGCATCCTTATTTTAAAAGCTACCATCTGGCTATCTGCAACTGCCTTTCAAACAGGTTTAAGTTGTTTTTAAAATCAGTCGTCCATGTTTTCTTACAGGTGCAGACCATATGCTATAAATATTTCAGACCTAGGCCCTGCATAACAAGTGTCCATTGCTGGGCTTATAATTTGGGGGTGACTTTAGGCTTTTTATATTTAAAAAGCGGAATGTCAAGATTGGTGCAATTCTAAAAATAAATTTCTTTCTCATTGGATTTTACCCGCTCAATTTATAGGACAATGAGACTTGTTGTTTTAGGGTGTTGGAGATTTCTGTGATCGATGGATGTAAAAAAAAAAAAAAGCATAGCAAGGTACAACTGAAGAAAACTTTTATTCACAGTGGTAAAACATGCCCCTAATGATCTCAGAGGCAAGTTTCAACACCTTAGTATGCCAGAGAAGAGCCTTCCGAATCCGGCCCCTGCCTGCTTTTCCAGCCTCAGCTACTGTCTGTTTCCCAGGCCTCCCCACACCCTCTCTCCTTACACACACGCCTGCGCACACAGCACACACTGCCTTCTGCAGACATATCAAACTACTACAGGTTTTCATTTCCAGGCCGTTATCTGCAATGAATGCACATTTTTGCTTGCAGTGTTCTTACTCCACTTGACCATCTGTTGATGACCGACACATCTTTCATGTGTCAGTCAAGTACCTTCTCTGGGAAGCTTTCCTTCCCCTTTATTTCTCGGCAGAGTTAAGCTCTTCCTCCTCTAGTCGTCAGTGCCTCTATTAGGCAAGTTTTTATTCGCACATCGGGCTGTGCCATCCTGTACGGTTGTGGAGGTTGTTCACTGCACAAGAACATTCTGTTCAGGGGGCTGAAATCCAGTTCGCACTCCACTTGCCAGGCCCCTGGTGCACGCCTCTCCACTGGAAGGGGGCACCTTTTGTAATTCACCCAAACGCACAGTATGGACTAGTGGGGACCCTGTCTCAGTTTATCCCTCCTGCTCTACTCAGCATCCATTACAGTGACTGACAATGAAAGTTTCTTGAATGAGTGAGAAATGAAAGGAGTAATTTCAACAAGAACTCTAGACGGAAGCAAGAGTCTGGGGCAGGTTTTTCCTATAAGGCAATACGTAGGAATGTGCTTCGGTTTGCTCTGTCTTATGCCTGGTTGTTCAGGTGATCTTTAGATGTCTTCTTGATTACATGGAAGAATCTGCGGGTGTGAATTCATGGGTGGGAATCAGGCATCTGTCCCAACATGTGGTGGGCCCCTCAGCTGATGGCTGTTGGAGGCACTGTGGTTTACATGTTGAATTGTGGTTTGCCGAGCGAGGCAAGGATGCAAGTTGCTGGAAAATAAGGCTGTAAGCATTTTGCTCACATACACATGTGCTGTTATTAGTAAATTGGGTTAAGGTGCCATTTCTTAAACAGTAATTTAAGTCATCCTAAAGTGACATGCCACAGAATTAAACTAAGAAAGTAAGAAAAAGGATTTTGAGTCTGATTCATTTAGGTTATCCAAATGAGATGAGCATTTAAGATCACAATTTATACATGAAAAATTCATTTTTCATGTAGGAACAATTTGCAGGCTAAAATTGGTGCAAGAGTCTTAAAAATTCTCCAAATTTCTATGTAGTTAAAAACAAACCTTTGTGGTTGTTAGTTGCTGTCAAGTCGATTTCAACTTATGGAGACCCCACATGTGCCGAATAGAACTGCCCTCTATAGGGTTTCAAGGCTTTGACCTTTCAGAAGTGGATCATAAGGCCTTACTTCTGAGGCACCTCTGGGTGAGTTTGAACCTCCAACCTTTCGGTTAGCAGTCCAGTGCTTAACTGTTTGTGTCACCTACTTCTAACAATTTGTGGGGCAATCTGGAGGTATCTTTCAAGCTACAATAAATATAAGCATCATCTTACAAGAATATATAAAATTATGATATAAACGTCTACTTGTAGATGACAAAAGGACTTGACAGTTATGTGGAATCCTGGAATCTGTAGAATTCATAGCACTGGAATAACTTCAGAGATCATAGGGGCCAATCCTCCCATTTTATGGGTCAAGAAACAGAGTCCCAGAGACGTGTTTAGAATCACAGATCTTATGCAGATCCACAGCCAGGATGAACACTCAGATTTCCTGATTTCTTGTTCATTGCTGTTTATTCAAGTACCTAAAAGAAATACCTTCTTTATCTTCCATCGTTGGCTTCAGTTGGGAAGTCTTGAAGATGTAGACAAAAATGTTAAGATCTCAGGGAAAGAGAAGATTGCCAGCACCAAACACAATGCCTTATGTGAAGTAGGCAGTGACAAATATTTGCTGAATGAAGGGATGAATGAATGAACCAGTTGATAGCTTACTTATTTAAAGTAATTGATACAGCACAGACCAAAGTCCTTTAGAGTCCATTATGATGGAATTTGGCCCACTGTGTTATTCCCCAAGTACAGTAAAAAAAAATTAGGTAAACATTATGAAAGAGATGCTTAGTAACTGTATCATATATTCAGACACATTTGATATGATACAGGAAAAATAATTTTTACTCCTTTCTATATTACTTTCTATAAGAGAAGCCAGAACTCCTGACAGAAAGGCATAATGGAAGAACTTAGTATTTGAAACCAATAAGCCTGCCTTAAAAAGTAGCCTTGAGTCTGCAAACGCCTCTTTCCTCTTGTAATCTCGTTCCTCTCAGAGTTATTAGAAGGACCGAATGAGCTTGCATGTATGGAAGCCCTTTGCAAACTTTGGCACACTGAATAGTAATGGTAAGAGTCATAACCTGTGACTTTAAGTGCCGACCAGGCACTATGCTAGGCTCTCTGTATACGTTGTCACCTGTCTTTCTGGGAATACAGCAACAAAGCTTTTGTGGAATGAGGAGGAAACCCAAGCTTCTTAAATGACCATCCCTCACCATTGAACAGGTATTCATGGAGCCCCTACGCTTTGCCATGTACTGTGTTAAGCTCTGGACATAATAGCCAGTGAGAGCATATTTTTGGTAGAGAAGAAAGGCAAGTGACATAAAAGCAGATTACTGAAATTTTAAGCAGAAGAGTGGTAGATCAGTCCCTCTCTAGATTGTGGTGGTGGACTTAAGGAAGCAAGATTGGAGATAAGAGAATCAACTGTAATAGTGCAAATGATCAAGGACAGCGGTGATAGGGTAATGGTAATAGAGAAGGGGAAAGATTCCCACCATACAAAGCAGGTGGAAGGGAATGGCCTTGGTGATGGAGAGACTGTGGAGAGCTGAGAGAAGTTAAGGTGACAGCCAGGCTGTTCACTGATAACAGCAACTCAGAAGGAGGAGGTTGGGGACTAGGGGGGGCCTTACCCAAGTTCACACAGTTATTAAGCAGCACAGCGGAGATTTGAACCCAGGGGTCTATGACTACATGTTCCTTCCACTACATCCTGACTTGACTATTAACATGCCTGTAATTGTGCACGAATAAAGGATTTTTATGGAAACAATCTAGAAGTTGAAAGTTTTTAAAATTTTTACAAGCTATTTGTTTATAACTTTAAAATAGAATAGAAAGTGCCCTGTCTTGAGCCCTCCCACCGACTGTTAAAGTGCGTTGACAAAGACAGGCACCCTGGACAGGTTCCACGCCAGGAACGTGCATTTCCTATCTTGGATCTTGTATGCCTGAATCCAGCCTGCTCTTCTTCAGGCATTCCGTACAGCTGGAAACGAGTCTGCTTTGTTTCCATGTATAAGTTTGTAGATTGAGGAACAGAACCTGGACTGCAGCTTTCATTGTATCTTCATGGCATCGGATTACAAGGTTTCTTTTAAATTCCCAGTTAGATTTCTGAATGTGTCTTTTGGACCTGGTTCTCCTGGTGTTCCCCTTACGGTAAGCGATTTCTTTCAATTGGGAACAGGATGCAACTCTGGGATTTTGAAGATTCTCTTGTCGTTAGTCATTTGGGAAATGGGCATAGTAACCAAGCTTGCAGATCTTCCCTCAAACTGGTAAAAGTTTTTCCCATTGCCTTTAACACAGGCTGATGGGTTTTCATGCAGTATTTTATAACACATATAGTTTTTAGTCTAGTAATGAGCATCCTGGGCCTCAGAATTTTTATCTTTAAAAGAAAGGTGATAGTAGTGCCTACCTCATAAAATTGTTTTGAGAATCGAGAAATTAATGAATTAATTCACATAACATGATTAGAGCCATGGCTGCCACATTAAGAGGGTTGAGTAAGGGTTAGCTATTTTCTTCTTTCACTTCCTGCCCTCCCTTCCTTTCTTCCCTTCTTTTTTTTTTTTTTTTTTCTTTTCTGTCTGTCTGTCCGTGTGACTTAGCTACTTCAAAGTACATCAAGGAGGGATGCTCACCGGGATGGAGCTGGGCGTTGGTGTGGCAAAGGACAGCCATGGTCTTTCCTTTTTCCATGCCTCTGTACACCATTCCATCTGTAGTTTTCTTTCACGGCTCAGCCTTTTTTGGTGACCTCCCAGTCATCCCTGGAGACTCAGTGAAGCCTTCCCTTCTGAGTGTGAAGCCCTCCTGCTTGTGCGTCTCAAACACTTGCCCTTGTGTGGTCTGTGTGGTGTTGCAGTCATCCTGCGATATTTCAGTGTTGTGGAGTGCCGCCATCCCACAGGAGTGCTTCCTTGTTTATGTTTGTACCCTTCTAGCGCCAGCTCTAGCCTGAGTGGGCACTCTTGGTTGAGAGAATACATGAAGTATTAACGGAAATTGTTTCTAATGGTAACATCATGATTGTGAAGTTGAGAGACCCCAACTAGTTGACTCTTTTTTTTTTGTTGTTGTAAAAATATATAGTACACAGCATTTGCCAGTTAAGCATTTTTCAGGTGTACAGTTTAGTGATATCAGTTACATTAATCATGTTGTGCAACCACCGCCCATAATTGTTGCCAAATTTCCCATCACTGCAAGCAAACGCTCACTAAACAAAAACTCTCCCTTCTCCTTTCCCTGCCCCTGGTAACCACTAATAAACTTTGGTTTCTATACATTTGCCTATTCTTGTTATTTCATATAAGTGAGTTCATACAATATTTGTTTGTCTGTGATTGACTTATTTCACTGACATCAGGTTTTCGAGGTTCATCCATGTTGTAGCATGGATCAATATTCGATTTCTCTTTATGGCTGAGTAATATATGTTTGACTCTTTCTATATAGACTTTATCAATCATAGAGTATAAAAATTAGAATAAATAAAGGCTTATCCCTCTTTCCTAAAGTGTAGAGTAGTAGCAATGTCAATATACTGGGTATTTAGAGGTTTAGATTCTAGTCTGGGATCCATCTTTTATTTATTTAGCAAGTCACGTAAACATTTAATGGCCTTAGTTCCCTCAGGGATGAAATAAAATTGTTCTCCAAGGATTCTCAGTGTCTGCTAGTAACTGAGGGACCAAATCCTTCTTGTTAAATTTCATCTTCAGGCCTCATGCTAAGGTGGGGGTTGGCTGAATAATAGTCATACTTATCTTCCCTGTTTGAGACAACCATGAAGTTGGTTTAAAGTGGATTTTACCACACATTCAAAAGAGGGCATTTATACAAATGTACAGAAACTGAGAAAGAACACATTTGGAATATACCAAAGTGAGTTATCATTTGTGTTGGTGGCATTTGAAACTTCTGGAATCAATACCCACTGTATGAAGACATGAAGCCTTGAATGTTTGCTGAATCAGAAACCAAAATATTTTCCCATTTGACTTGTCAGTTTTCTGTTTTCCATCTGGAAAATACCAATCTCCTGTGAAACCATACTTAGCCACGGTAACTTTCCCTTGACAAGGGTCTGCTGAACTTACTGTTAGGAAGTGCATTGCATATCATCTGGGCAAATAACTTCATTTTACACCAGATTTAAAAATAAATAACCTCACTGAATTTGTTCATTATATGTATATATCCAACTCCTACTTCGTTATTGTTGTTAGCTGCCATTGAGTTGACTCCAATTCATGATGACCTTATGTACAATAGAACAAAACGTTGCCCATTCCTGTGTCACCCTCACGACTGCCAGCATGTTAGAGTCGTGTTCTTACTATTGAACGTTTGGGCCAACTCATCAAGGGGCTCCCACACCTTCATTGGCCCTCAACTTCACCACATATGATGTCTTCCTCTAGTGCTTGATCCCTCCCGATTATGTGTCCAAAGCAAGTGAATTGGATAATGTTCTGTTGTGACCCATAAGGTCTTCACTGGCTAATTTTTGAAGTAGATCACCAGACCTTTCTTCCTAGTCTGTCTTAGTCTGGAAGCGCCACTGAAACCTGTCCACCCTGGGTATTTGAAAATACTGATGCCGTAGCTTCCAGCTAGTAGCAGGTCACTTTTTTCACTCTCTTCTATGTTGAAATTTTCTTTTTGTAACTGGAGTATGCTGGTTTCCTCGGACTCCAGGCTCAGCTCAGATGTCATCCTCCCGAAACTTTCCCTGACCTGTTTCTGACTGCTCATTTTCTTTTAAAAAGCAGTCACTCCCTCCTCACCATCTCGTGGTCTGTCCTCTCCATGGCCACCCCACCTGTATGGTGGTGGTGTGTGTCTGCACCCTCTCCCAGCTGGATTCCTCAATTAATTATGTAAAAGCAATCAACCCATAAAGGTTGTCATTTGGGGTGTTTGGGCTACAGCTGACTTTTATCAGTGTCTGTTCTATGAGTTGGAATCGATCAATGGCAGCAGGTGGTACTTTTCTCCATTCTGGTAGACAGCAAAGGATGAACTTTGAAAAATAGTTGTACGTGTTTGAATTGTGCTTGGTGTTTGTCCCATCAGGGATATTAATCTGGTAGGCACCATCCATTCTGAAAAGAAGACTAGAGCTCTGGGCTTGGGGTAGTTGTGCAAAAAAAAATCTGTGTGATATTAAATAAAACATTAAATTCCCTTTGGGTTTCCATTTCTTAATTTGTAAAATTGGTAGGTTAGGGGATTCATATTGGACAAATTGATTTTTAGGGATCCTGCCAGTGATAAAATTTAATGTTTCAACGCAGCAATGGAGTATTTGTAAAAAAGCAGAAGATAAAATTATAAAAAAATTTAAAATTGTGTATTTGTAATGTGCTTTTATGCTCACTGACATATGGACATAACTAGATAATAGCTAACCATCACCTGGCACTAATCAGGAGGGAAGGAGCCCTGGTGGTGCAGAGGTTAAGCACTCAGCTTCTAATGAAAATGTCGGTGGTTTGAACCTACCAGCTTCTGCGATGGAGAAAGATGTGCCAGTCTGTTTCTGTAAAGATTACAGCCTTGGAAGCCCTATGGAGCAGTTCTACTCTGTCCTGTAGGGTCGCTGTGAGTTAGAATCGACTCGACAACCATCGGTTTGTTTTTTTTTTGTAGTAAGGAGGGCAGGGCTTGTGAAAACATTGTGTTGGTAAATCCAGAATGAGTAATTAGACCCTGTCAGTAAGCTATTACCTGTGATCTTAGTGGGTAACATAAATTTCAAGGCCTAGGGAACTGAGGGGAGTATTCAGTGTTGAAGCTGAGGACGAAGCTGAAATAAGATAATTGCCTTCCTGAAGGTGAAGGTGGGAATGTGGAGAAATGGGCGGGTATAGTGCGTATCTAGAACAAAGTAGCCACATTTGGTAGATGTTTAAGTGTACTGTGAGAGTGTTGGCAAAATGATGGCGCTGCTAAGTCTTGATAAGGCTGATTGTAAAGAGGAGCCAGAGAGGAAGTTAGAGGTACCAGTCAGGTCTTGTTACTGTCTCTTACAGGTGAACAGACTGAAGCCAGCGATGGTGGTTCTCAAACTTGAGGCTACATAAATATCACTCTGGGAACCCATTAAAATACAGATTCCTGGAACTCACTCTCAGATCATGATTCAGGAGGTCTAGGGTGAGGCCCAAGAATCTACATTTAACCGAGCATACTAGGTGTTGCCTGGGGTGCTTTGATCATAATTTGAGAAACTCTGCCCTAATGGAGGCGAGACTTGCCCTGTTAGGGCGTTCAGCTGGGAGAGGGAGAGTGGGGAGTGGGACCCAGGTCTCTCTTCACATGTCTTTCCACTGCACGATGCCTGTCAGAATCGTGAGGACCTAATCATGTTAGCTCATTTGTCAGGCAAGAGATTTATAGGTCATTCACATATAAATACAGCACCCCCCCAAAAAAAAACAAAAAACCCAAACCAGTTGCCACTGAGTCAGTTTCAACTCATGGGGACTCCGTGTGTGCAGAGTAGAACTGCACTCTGTAGGGTTTTCAAGGCTGTGACTTTTCGGAAGCAGGTCTCCAGGACTTTCTTCTGAGGTACCTCTGGGTGGGTTTGAACCACCAACCTTCCAAGTAGCAATCAAGCTCTTAACCTTTGCACCACCCAGGGACTCCCAAATGCAGTACAGTTTTCCTTATTTCACACAGATCCACAATTCATGGTTTGACAGGAACTACTTTAAAAGAGAAAAATCTAGTCTCTAAAGGAAAGGTTTGTTGCGTATATTAATTAAAACATTAACACGAACAATAGTAGGGAAAGTTTTAACCTACTTAGAAGCATCTATTTCATAATAACTGTTAGTGAAGAAGCATTTTCCTCTCTGCATCACAGCCCGTTTCCTAAGGAATACTGACAGGCAACACTGTGCTTAGTTCCACTTCCAAAACAACCAAACCCATTGCCATCGAGTCGATTCCCACTTATAGCGACCCTATAGGACAGAATAAAACTGTCCCACAGGGTTTCCAAGGAGTGGCTGGTAGATTCGAACTGACGACCTTTTGGTTAACAGCCGAGCTCTTAACCACTGTGCCACCAGGGCTCCAGTTCAGCTCTCCGTAAACTGAACTTTTAAAATTACCTGTCTTCAAACATTTAGGAAGGTCACTAAGTTGGATAGTCCTAAGTTCCACCCCAGCCATTAACCAAAATGTGTAAGGACATGGAATCCAGAAGAATGGTTGACATTGCTGAAATCTTGGTATGCGCTGAGAAGAGAATGTCATTGCAGCACGACATTTTCTGAAAAGCTATCTGTCACTGAAGCTAGATTTTGATGGCTTCACAAATCTCATTAGCTAGAAAATTCACTAAAACTCGAATGGAGTATTCAGAGTTGGCAGCTAGTACTTAGAATTTTCAGCAAATCAATAAGTGGGTAGTTCTGGAAATGGATGGACGCATACATATTTTATTGTCGACATTAAATAACACCTCATAATTTTTCCCTCTTCCAAAGAAAAACCTTTACACTTTTATAGAGTGCACTTAAAGTTCTTGAATAATTTAAAAATATAAAAATACGTTTATCTTTTCTTGTGTAATAAAAACATGACAAAATTTTAAAATATATTTAAATAACCCACCCATTGCCATTGAGTTGATTCTGACTAATAGCGACTCTATAGAACAGAGTAGACTTGCCCCATAGGATTTCCAAGGCTGTAAATCTTTATGGTAGCAGACTGCCACATCTTTCTCCTATGGAGTGGCTGATGGATTTGAATCGCTGACCTTCCGGTTGGCAGCAGAGCGCTTAACCACTGTGCCACCAGGGCTCCTTATATATAAATAACACTGATACTTAAATAAGGGTTTATATTAACATAGGCATATTCAAAACGTTGTGCTCCCAAGTCACAAACCTGCTATATTATCTTAATAGTTATCTATTAGTAAGCACTTTAGAACAGAAGAAGACTTCAGACATCATCTAATTCAACCCATTTTTCAGAAGAGATATTTGATGTTTCAGGTTGGGGGTTAAGTAACCTGTTTTCTGTTCCCCCATCACAGGAAGTTAACTGCAGGCAGAGCTAGACCTGGATCCAGGAATTCTTTAGACATTTTCTTTATTGCTTAAGAATTAGAAGAAATTGTTACAAAAACTGCATCAAAAAAGCCAGGAAATGGTTTGACTTTTCTGTGGGAATGAAAACTAAACCTATGAATTTTTGGAATTAGCAAGAGCAATAACAGCTTCTTAGCCTGTGTACTTTACAGCCTGGTCAGAGGAATGTATAACTCTAAATCTCCCTACAACTGGAGCTTATTATGTTGACTAACGCAGATTGTATCATCTGCACTCAAAAAAAGACCTTCTTTTTATCAAGTGTGAGTAGGGGATTTGACGAAACCATATACATTATTTGGAGCCCCAGTAGCTCAGTGGTTAAGAGCTCGGCTGCTCACCAAAGGGTCAGCAGTTCAAATGCACCAGCTGTTCCTTGGAAACCCTGTGGGGCAGGCTCGATAGCAATGGGTTTTTTTATATTCATTATTTGAGCTGGAAGGAACCTTAGAAACGATCTAGTTCACCTCTTTATAGAAGAGAAAACATAGCTGTGTCCTCTCTTTATATTATAAATAACTATGTTTCTGTTAATTGTTTTAAAAGGAAGCAACTGATATTTTCAAAGTGTATCAACCTGTATTAATTATAAACAAAATAATTACAGAGTAGATGTCCATGAGATTCAAATTATATTTCATTTTTGGTTATATCCAAATGAATGGAAACCTGTTACCGTCAAGTCAGTTCCAACTCATAGTTCCAACTCATAGCGACACTATAGGACAGAGTAGAACTGCCCCATAGGGTTTACAAGGAGCAGCTGGTGGATTTGAACTGCCAACCTTTTGGTGAGCAGCCGAACGCTTAACCACTGTGCTACTAGGGCTCCAAACAAATACAAGAAGTTAGTAATGTCTATAAAGATGGTAGTTTGGGGGCTATGACTGATTTCCTCTTATAAGGAAGTGTAACATAGCCCCAAATCACCCTCGCTTGCTCTGTAGGAGAAGGTACGTACAGTGTTGCAGTGGCAGTGGGAGATCCAACATAATTTCAGAAATCAACTTAAATTATGATCTCATGTCTGCTTTTCAAGTCTTGTGTCTTTGTTATTGATTATTAGATAGGCTTTTGCAGGTATATGCAAGCATGCAGGTGCTTGTATGGGGGGGGGGTGCCAATGAGTAAGGCTGTGCCTATCAATTCATCATTATTGCAGTGTATCCCTTTGTACTAATAAATCCTAAAGAAATGAATAAATGAGCAGAGGCTACGGCAGTGTTCTTTGTGAGCCAATCACATTATTCAGGTAATTAGCTAAAAGGTTTCCCCCACAGGTGACCCCCAGCCAGACCCTTGCCCTACTTTAGTACATACTTACTTTTCAAAATGAAAAGTTCACCTGTTGTCCTTAGGTGCCATCAAATTGGTTCCAGCTCATAGTGACCCTATGTACAATAAAATGAAACACTGCTCAGTCCTGCACCATCCTCACAATTGCTGTCATGCTAGAGCCCATTGTTACAGCCACTGTGTCAGTCCATCTTGTTGAGGGTTTTCCTCTTTTTTTTGCTGACCATCTACTTTACCAAGCATGATGTCCTTCTCCAGGGACTGGTCCATTCTGATAACATGTCCAAAGTATGTGAGACAAAGTCTTGCCATACTTGCTTCTAAGGAACATTCTGATTGTACTTCTTCCAAGACAGATTTACTCGTTCTTCTGTCAGTCCATGGTATATGCAGTATTCTTTGCCAACACCACAATTCAAAGGCATCAATACTTTGGTATTTTTTATTCATTGTCCAGCTTTTGCATGCATATGAGGCGATTGAAAACACCATGGCTTGGGTCAGGTGCACCTTAGTCTTCAAGATGATTTTTAACACTTTAAAGAGGTCTTTTGCAGCAGATTTTCCCAATACAATGCGTCTTTTGATTTCTTGACTCCTCCTTCCATGGGCGTTGATTGTGGATCCAAGTAAAATGAAATCCTTGACAACTTCAATCTTTTCTCCGTTTATTATGATGTTGCTTATTGGTCTAGTTGTGAGGATTTTTGTTTTCTTTATGTTGAGGTGTAATCCATATTGAACGCTATAGTCTTTGATCTTCAACAGTAAGTGCTTCAAGTCCTCCACTTTGAGCGAGCAAATTTGTGTCATCTGCATAACGCAGGTTGTTAATGAGTCTTCCTCCAATCCTGATACCCCGTTCTTCTTCAGATAGTCCAGCTTCTCAGATTATTTGCTCAGCATACAGATTGAATAGGTATGGCGAAAGAGTACAACCCTGACACACACCTTTCCTGATTTTAAACCACGCAGTATGCCCTTGTTCTGTTTGAACAACTGCCTCTTGGTCTATGTCCAGGTTCCGCATGAGCACAATTAAGTGTTCTGAAATTCCATTCTTTGTAATGTTATCCATGATTTGTTAGGATCCACACAGTCGAATGCCTTTGCATAGTCAGTAAAACACAGGTAAGCATCTTTCTGGTATTCTCTGCTTTCAGCCAAGATCCATCTGACATCAGCAGTGAAATCCCTGGTTATGTAGTGCATCTCATATGTATATTTTTCATAGAGCTTGCAAACTCACCGGGATAGAGGGCCAATTTATAGCTCAAAGGTCACAAAATGTAAGGTATGATGAAATTCATCTCCTCAGGCGGAGGGTGAGAAACAGTCGTGTTCCTGTGTATTTTCAGGTATTTCTGAACCAGGTTTCCCGGGAAGCAGCTGTCTCATACTTTAATACTCTTCTCACTGGTGCTCTTTCAGGTATTATTGGGCACTGACAGTCTAGGGTTCTCGATCCTAGTTTTCTGGAAACAGGTTTCATAGCATTGCTCGGCACTTTTGAGGTTCAGCCTCTGAAATATTAGTATATTCTGCCATCTTGAATTATCCTTTGAAAACTCTGAAACTTTTTTTAACCCTTTGCATGTGGGTGGTTTTTACTGTGAGAAAAGAAAGAAATTCATTGACTGCACTATTGTGGTGTTTGAATATCCTACTATGATATCTACTTTTTCAGTGGGTGAATCTATAGTTAGGCTCAATATTTTTGAGGCAGTTGCCTAATGGATACTGCATGGAGATGTCAGATTGGAATAGGGATGGAAGAGGAGAGTGGGAAGTGCTTTGGGCATTACTCTACAGCAGAGGCCCTCAAAGTGAAGAGCATTGGAATCACCTGGAAGCTTGTTAAAACACAGATTGCTGGGCTCCACTCTGAGCCAGATTTGGTAGATCTGGGATTGGCCTGAGCATTTGCATGTTTAACATGTTTCCAGATGCTGCTGCTGCTGGTCGGGGACCATGTTTGGAGAACTACTGCTCTAGAAGGCAGCTTACTGAATGTAGCTTACTGCAGCTTACTGAATGTAGACCCATGGGTGCTGTCCAGCTTCTGGGAACCTCTGTTTTCCTATCTGTGAAATGATGCAGCATTCATGGTTTTTAAACCCTTACCATCAGAGGAACCTTTTGTTCCCAGCTATATCTCGTGTGAAACCCCAATATACAAAGAGATAAAATTGGAATTGTATTAATTACAGCAGGGGTACAGGACAAAAGGACTCATACGTCCTTCTGTCTTTCTTACTCCCCTGGGTGGAGATGGGGAAGGTCCCTGAAGCCCCTCTGAAGAACCTAGTACAGTAGTGACTGCAGTAGACAAGATGGTTTCTTGGATCCCTGGCATTTATAGCTTTCTATATACCGTTCTATGTACTCCTGAAACTGTAGACTGTTATTTGAAAGAGTTGAAAGAACCCAAGAGGCACATCATTTAAAAAAAAAATTATATTTTTGTTGTTGTTGAGAATATACACAGCAAAAATATACACCAATTCAAGTTTGTACATGTACAATTCAGTGACATTGATTACATTCTTTGAGTTATACAATCATTCTCACCCTCCTTTTCTGGGTTGTTCCTCCCCTATGAACATAAAATCACTGCCCCCTAAGGTTCCTATCTAATCTTTTGAGTTGCTGTTGTCAGTTTGATCACATATAAATAGACCTTGAAAGAGCATAATACTCTCAAGGCAGACGTTCTTTACTAGTTAAGCCAAACTACTGTTCAGTTTTAAGAAGACTTCGGGGTATTTTTGGTGTATGGTTTAAAGATTATTTTAGGGCAATGGTACGGGTTTATCCAGCCTTCATGGCTCCAGAAGTCTGGATTCCATAAGAATTTGAAATTCTGTTCTTCATTTTCCCCCTTTTGATCAGGATTCTTGTATAGCATATTTGATCAAAATGTTCAGTAATGGTAGCCTGGCACCACCCAGTTCTGGTCTGATAGCAAAGGAGGCAGTTGTTTGTGGAGATAATTAGCCACACCTTCCATTTTCTCCTCCTATTCCTGACTCTCCTTCTTCCTCTGTTGTTCCAGGTGAATAGAGACCAATTGTTGTCCCTTAGATGGCAGCTGAGAGGCACATCTTAACTTTAAAGTTGTGCTTTTTAATATAAAAGCTGTGTTCAAGATATATAAATAGGTAGAAAATAAACTAGTTTGAGACTTTCGTGGTAACAAAAGATTCACAGCTCGTTTCAGATAGAAATGGGGGAAATTCTAGTAAGAAAAGAAATTGGAGAATTAGTTTGGGTCACAGTTATGTGCCGTCCTGATTTTTAAATAGCCAGCCAACCAACCAGTTGCCATCTCGTCAATGCCAACTAATGGTGATTCTGTGTGTATCAGAGGAGAACTGTGCTCCCTAGGGTTTTCATGGCTGTGATCTTCCAGAAGCAGATCGCGAGGACTTTTTTTCCTGATGCACCTCTGGGTGGGTTCCAACCACCAACCTTTCTATTAGTGGCTGAATGCTTACCTGTTTGTGCCACCGAGGCTGCCTTTGTAAACAGCAAGGATACGAAATTGGATTGAAATAATTTAACCTGTTCTTGTAAGTCTGATAGTCAAGCCTGGATTGAATTTCCCATTCTTTACTGCTGGAAAATAAGAAGTGGAGCCACAGTACTAATGTTTCAGTACAAGAAAGATCTCATATTCACAAAGTCCCAAAGAAGATGTCTGCCTACTGCATTGGACTCTTTGTCAACTGCTTTATGGAAGCCCAGAAATCGGCCTTAAGAGAAATTGTGAATTAGTTCAAGCTTGACTTTGGTCCTCAGTGCTTCCCTGTTCTGGGCTTTTTGAAGTCTTTAACTTGTTTACTTTTTCTCTTCCTTAGCTCATCCTCCTTTTAAGAAAAGGTGGAGTCAAAGTAATCTAAGTGTCTGTAGATATGAAACCATCTCTATGGTATATTAAATGAAAAAAACAAGATGTGAAACACTGTATGTAGTGTACAACCATTTGAATAAAACAGTGTTCTTCAGACTATGAGTCACAGGTACCGAAATTGCTTTCAGGGGTCATTTTTTTTTTTTTTTTTAATCCTAGGGGTATACATTTTTATTCCAGTGGCTTTCTGACTTTTTTGACCAAAGTCATATTAAGACACATGTGAAGATGTATATATGTATTTATATATGTATGTATGTATGTATGTTGTGTGCTGTCGATTCTGACTCATAGCGACCCTACAGGACAGAGTAGAACTTCCCCATAGGGTTTCCAAGGCTGTAAATCTTCATGGAAGAAGATTGCCACATCTTTCTCCTGTGGAGCAGCTGGTGGCTTTGAACCACTGACCTTTTGGTTAGCAGCTGAGTGCTTAACCACTATGCAACCAGGGCTTATGTATATATCCCTAGAACATCTCTGAAGAATATATAAAACAAGTCACAGCCTTACTATAAAGCAGAAGTTCCTACTCTGGTGAGAGAGTCTGTCTTAATCATCTACAGAGCTTTTCTGAAATTATGTGTCTGTGCTGTAGCTCCTCCTTTCTCTTGCCTACCTCTTCTTCAAGGATGAATTTGAAAGTGGGGGAGCGGAGATAGAAAACAGCAAATGATTTTTTAAAATGTTTAATGGATTGAACTAAAGAAAGAACTGAAATTTAGAGTGGAATTTTGGCAATAACCACCAGATGAGGGGCGATGAGCTCTTGGGTCAGTGAGCCTTGCTGCGACCCCGAGATTTCAAACGAGCTAATATATTGTCTTGGAAGAAGTACAGCCAGAGTGCTCTTTAGAAGTGAGGATGGTGAGACTTCGTCTCACGTACTTCGGACATGTTATCAGGAGGGATCAGTCCCTGGAGAAGGATATCATGCTTGGTAAAGTAGAGGGCCAGCGAAAAAGAGGAAGACCCTCAACAGGACCAGTTGACACAGTGACTGCAACATGGGCTCAAGCATAGCAAAGATTGTGAGGATGGTGCAGGACCAGGCAGTGTTTTGTTCTGTTGTACATAGGGTCACTATGAGTTGGAAGCAACTCGATGGCACCTAACAACAACAACAAATATAGTATACTTATTCCATCTGTATGCTGAGCAAATAATCTAAGAAGCTGGACTATATGAAGAAGAATGGGGCATCAGGATTGGAGAAAGACTCGTTAATAATCTGTGATATGCAGATGACACAACCTTGCTTGCTGAAAGTGAAGAAGACTTGGGGCACTTACTGATGAAGATCAAAGATCACAGCCTTCAGTATGGATTACACCTCTGCATAAAGAAAACAAAAATCCTCACAACTGGACCAATAAGCAACATCATGCTAAATGGAGAAAATATTAAAGTTGTCAAGGATTTCATTTTACTTGGATCCACAATCAATGCTCATGGAGGCAGCAGTCAAGAAATCAGATGACGTATAGCATTGGGCAGTTCTTCTGCAAAAGACCTCTTTAAGGTTTTAAAAAGCAAAGATGTCATTTGACAACTAACGTGCACCTCACCCAAGCCGTGCTATTTTCAGTTGCCTCCTATGCATGTGAAAGCTGGACAATGAGTAAGGAAGACAGGAGAAGAATTGATGCCTCTGAATTATGGTGTTGGTGAAGAATATTGAATATACCATGGACTGCCAGAAGAATGAACACATCTGTCTTGGGAGAAGTACAGCCAGAATGCTCCTTAGCAGTGAAGATGGCAAGACTTCATCTCATGTACTTTGGACATGTTATCAGGAGGGACAGTCCCTGGAGAAGGACATCATGCTTGGTAAGGTAGAGGGTCAGCAAAAAAGAGGAAGACCCTCAATGAGATGGGTTGACACAGTGGCCCAACAATGGACTCAAGCATAACAACAATTGTGAGTATGGCACAGGACCGGGCAATGTTTTGTTCTGTTGTATACAGGGTCGCTATGAGTTGGAACTGACTTGACAGCACCTAACAACAACATATGCATGCAAAAGCTGCACAACAAAAAAGGAAGACAAAAAGAATTGCTGCGTTTGAATTGTGGTATTGGCCAAGAATATTAAATATACCTTGAACTGTTAGAAGAACCAACCAATCAGCTTTAGAAGAAACACAACCAGAATGTTCCTTTGAAGTGACAATGGTGAGACTTCTGCTTGCTTATTTGAACAGGTCATCAAGAAAGACCAAACGCTAGAAAAGAACATCGTGTTTGGTAAAGTACAGGACCAGTGAAAATGAGGGAGACCCTCAATGAGATGGATTGATCGACACCGTTACTGCAACAATGGACTTAAATATACCAGCTGTCTTGAAGATGGTGCAAGACGAGGCCCCATTTCATTCTGTTATACATAAGGTCCCCGTGAGTCTGAGCGGACTTGACTGCAGCTGACAACAACAGAGGAAAACTTTTGGATGGGCTCTCATTTAATTTGTGCTTCATCTTTTGAGTTAGAAGTTCTCTCCCTTATCCTGACCTGTGTAGCTGCTGCATTCCAAGACTGTTTCAGCTCATAGAATTCAAAGGACAGAATCGAGAACGTGTGACCTTTTAGATTTTTATTATCATATTAAAATAAATGAGTGTGAAATTTTATTTTAAAAATTCCAACAATTCCGTCAGTCATTCTCAGTTCTGAATGGTGAAAAAGCCTTTCTCAATGCACACTTTTCTTCAGGCATATTCTGTTTTTCTCCTGAGAGGTGTGTCTGACAATGGTTGACCCTATGGCTGGTGTATAACTTAAACATGTGCTGAACATAATTTTAGTTCCTCTGGGAACACCCTCCGTCTTTATACCTCATCTGGCCTCAGAATTCCGTTTAATTACAGTTATGTTGATAGTTGGCCAAGTCACTAAAACCAGTCAACTCTGGGGAGACAGTAAACTTTTGATGGGCGTACCAGTAAAAATGAAATTCCACTGCAAACAGGCACATTTTCAGGATTATTCTTGTAAATGCATAGAGAAGTTGGCAGCCTTTTGATACTTTTGGAGGGGTTTTGGTGGATGCCAAGTGGTGCATAGCTACTGTGTGCTTGGAAGACGCTAACGAGAAGCTCGGCTTTTCTGACTGTGTCTTTTGGCTTTTTTAGATAGGTTCCATGGAGGAAGAACCTTCTTTTAGAAACCAAATGTGGACTCTGGACTTCCTCCAAGAGAAGTATTATAAATATATCAAAGCTGATACTGTACTGAATTTCTTTATAGAAAGAAAAAAGAAGTGGTTAATAAATAACATAGAGTGTTTGAGGAGAGCCCACAATTTCAAAGAGATCATCTTTCCTTGTGGCCAGTTTATTATAAAAATTTCATGTTCAAGTCCTGTTTCTCTCTCACCTCCCCCACCCACGTTGTTCCGTTCCATCGTATACCAGGCAGCTCTTCACCTTTGGGCCGCGTTTCTCATTCTTTCTTTACTATGCACGCTCACTGAGCAAAAAGAAGTCCACGGAGTAGGAAGAGAAAGACAGTTCTTACACATTTTGTTTCTTTGTCCTCTTTGAACTTTTGGTTGAATGTCATCTTAAAAAATAACAACATATCGTCCTACCTCTGTGCTGGGCAATTCAAAACAGCACAACACAACAAACAAGCAAAACCCAATAAGTCATGATTCTATAGTGTATATAGTGATATTTTAACAGAATTAAGTACAGGACAGTTTCTGAGGATATTTACAAAAATACTTCATACACACACACACACTCCCCGCCTTAAAGTCTTACACTAACTGTAGCATTTGGAGTCCCTGATCTATTAGAACCATAAAATACTGGGAGGGACCTTAGTGTGAGCTTGCATTCTTCATTTGACAGAGGTGAGAGAAGGTAGGTTACTTGCCCAGTTTCTCTCTCACCTAGCCTAGGGCTTCTGAGTTTCCTCTCAGTTTTTGCCTTGTTCCTCTCACTTTCTCTACCTGTGGCGCCTTGTTGCTGCCCCTGCCTTGGGCTGGAGGACCCAGGGCTTCTCTGTGCATGAATAATATGCCTACCAACCCTTAGGGCTCTTGTGGCAGTGCTGGGCTTTGGGCCTGCAGCTATTTTAGTTCATCTGTGCTCTGAAAGGTGTGCTATGGGTAACCCAGAAAACAGGTGATAAGATAGCTTTCTGCTTATATATGTTTGATATCCTATAAATTCCCAGCATTCAGAATTTGACATCGAGCTTTGTCTCTTTTGCTTTTAACGGTTTGCTTTAGGTAACTCTGTGTTTTGGAAATGACAGACTGGGAGAGGTTGAGAAGAAAGGCATGGTTACTAACATTTACCCTATATCTTTGATGTGTCAGGCTCTGTGCTAGGTACTTTTAGTTTGCGTCGAGTCAGCTCCAACTCATGGTGACATGTGTTCAACGGAACAAAACATTGCCTGGTTCTGTGTGATCGTTGGTATTCGAGTCCACTGCACGTAGCTTTCATATGGCTTACACGTTCACACGGCTTTTAAAATCAATTCTCCCCTCTACTGCACAAAAAGAATATTGGAAATACATCTTGTAGATGAGGGTATTGAGGTAGAGAGCTGGGATGGAGTCCCAGTTTGTCTGACTCCATGGCCTACCTCCCAGCTCTTTCTTGAGAGGGGGAGGGGTGTAGAGAACATGTGCGTTTCACAGGCCATATGGAATTCTGAAGCACTGTCTCGCCCTGACAGCTGTTTAAATTATCTGTGACACTGCGTCCCGCCATGAGTCTGGATGATGGATTGTTGACAGTCTCTATCAGAAGATGCTGGAGTCCTGCTCTGTGGAGGAGCGCTCACAGAGTTTCCAAAGTGCTGAGTACATATAACTGAAACTTGGATTCTAATCATTATTGCTAGGCTAGAAAACACTTGAGATATTATTATGAAGGCCTTTTTAAAAAAAAATTTATGTAGGGCAGATTTCGTTTTACTTTTGTGTGTACCAGCATGAAAACGAAGACAAGATGGGTATTTATTAGAGATGTTAGATATCCAATAATTAAAGTCACTTTGATGCAAAAAAAAATTGCATCATTCTGGATATAATGAAGTCTGGAAAATCTATTTTGGCTAATCTCATGCTACTCATATTCATATCCATTTGCATTGAGTTTTTGCCGTTGAGAATATCTTTGTCCCTTCTTAATCTCAATTCATAGGTATGTTTCATCTCTCTAGCTAGTATTTATACCCTTTGAGGTCACTAACTTTATCTTTTCTCATTTATGTAGAGTTTAAGTCAGAGGCACCAAATAAATGTTTATTAAGTATATCATTTTGGTTGTTTCTTTTTCGGATTACTAGTTTAAAGATGAAGTATTATAAAAGAGTCTTGGGATTTTGTCTCTTGAAGTCTATATTTTGTAAGTTTTTGTTTGATCCATCCTAGTGATTTTTTTTTTCCCTATTTATAATTTAGTAGGGATTTCTTGCTGAGTTTTAATGCCAGCTGCTTACAGGTATCTGATTCATAAAGCTCTGTCCTGAGACAGGTGTGACTGCGAGATGATTCTCTGCTAGTTGTATAAATGTAGAATCCTTTTGACTCTGGTGGCTGGTTTTCCTGTCTTTATTTTTAGGTCATTTTGTGAGTGTAAATGTATACCTTATTGCAGTGTAGTCTCAGTTTGTATTATATGATCCATTTACTTACCCAGTTTCTTCCACGAAATATTTTTCCTCTATAAAAGTAAGAGAGGGAAAGACATTTCCTTGGCGGATGCAGGGCCAGAACAGCAGAGGGATTTCCTGTAAGTGTCTGCTAACCTTTTCTGCCCCTTCTCCACTAATTCTTCTCCAATGAGAAAAGAGTCTCTTTTAGGCCATAGGAACTGGACATGTTCAGGGTGAGTTTGGAGTATGAGGGAGTCATTAGTTGAATGGCTGGAAAGGTAGATTGGAATGAGAGCTCAGAAGACCTTGGAAGTGTGGTTAGAACGGTTGGGCTTAACTTGGTCTGCATCTGGGGAGGTGTGGGGGTGCTGGGCCTGGCAGGGCTGTGTTGTGTTCCATGGAGAGAGTGCACACAAGAGCTGGGGGAGCCAACGGGGCTATTGCAGTAGGCTGATGACCTGTAAGGAGAATCTTCGCCAGACAGAGAAGAGTGAAGATAGAGAACTGTATTTGTTTTCTAGGGTTGTGTTATGGGTTGAATTGTGTCCCCCAAAAGCATGTGTCAACTTGACTGGGCCATGATTCCCAGTGTTGTGTGATTGTCCACCATTTTGTCATCTGATGTGATTTCCCTATGTGTTGTAAATCCTACCTCTATGATGTTAATGAGGCAGGATTAGAGGCAGTTATGTTAATGAGGCAGGACTCAATCTACAAGATTGGGTTGTGTTTTAAGTCAATCTCTTTTGAGATATAAAAGAAAGAAGTGAGCAGAGAGACATGGGAACCTCATACCACCAAGAAACAAGAGCCAGGAGAATAGTGCATCCTTTGGACTTGAGGTCCCTGTGCTGAGAAGCTCCTCGACCAGGAAAGATTGATGACAAGGACTTTCTTCCAGAGCTGATAGAGGGAAAGCCTTCCCCTGAAGCTGGCACTCTGAATGGGGACTTTTAGCCTCCTAGATTGTGAGACAATAAATTTTTCTTTGTTAAAGCCATCCACTTTTGGTATTTCTGTTATAGCAGCACTAGAAAACTAAGACAAGTTGCCATAACAAATTATCACAAACCAGGTGTCTTAAAGCAAGAGAAATTTATTATCTCTCAGTTCTGGGGACCAGAAGTCCAAAATCAAGGTATTGGCAGGGCTTATTCCTTCTGGAGGCTCTGAGGAAGAAATTGTCCCATGCCTCTCTTCAGCTTCTGGTGCTTCCAGCAGTTCTTGGCATTCCTTAACTTACAGATGCATCACTGCAATCCCTGCCTCTTTCTTCACACCACTGTCTACTCTGTCTCTTCTTACAAGGACACCAGTCATTGAATTCAGGATGCACCCTAAATCTAGGATGATTTTATCTCCAGATTCTTAACTAATTACATCTGCAAAGACCTTATTTCCAAATAAGGTCATGTTATGAAGTTCCAGGAGGACATGAATTTTGGTGGGACACTATTGAACCCACTTCTGGAACTTCCCAGACTGAGTAATTGGCTGGATGTTGGGACAAAATGGAAGGAGAAGTAAAAAATGACACTGAGCATGCAAGCCTAAGTACCTTTGGTAAAGATGGTGTTGCTAACAGTCAAAGAGAGTTTGGGTTTGATCCTACTGATTTGTGAGATGTCAATAGGCTGTACAAGAAATATCCCATGAGCAGGTAGAATGAAAGAGGTAGATATGTAGATTTGGATTCAGCTCCAAGAGGTGAAATTGTCAATGAAGAGAGTGCAAAGACAAAGGAGAAAAGGACAAGGACAGAACCTTATTTTATGCTTAATTTTTGAAGGTGGAATAAGAATAAGAGACAGAGAAGGTGCCCCAGAAAGGGTTGTGAGAGAAGAGAAATTAATTTTCTGAAAGCCGCAGAGCAGAGTGGGAGGTGAGGAGAGTTTTTAAAAATTGATACACATCAAACCATCAGACTGGCCAATATATTAAAAAGTGACAGTACCTGTTGCTCTCAGGGGTGCTGGGAAAATGGTAGTCTTCAAGCATACCTGGTAGGAATGAGTATTTTGGAAAGAGTTCTGGAAGAGTCTGTTACGATTTAAAACGCACATAGCCTTTGACTAAGCAGTTTCTCTCCTGGGACTCCATCTCATAGAAATAAAAGCAGCTGTATGTCATTTGTTTGTATAAGAATATCTATTGCAGTGTTGTTTGTAGTGGCAAAGAACTGGAAACTAAGTGGATGCCTTCAACAGGGGAATGGCTAGGTGAAATGTAGTGTATCTATGCCTTGGATTTCTATGCCACTTGGCTTGGAAGGATTTCTATGAGAAAAGAAGAGGCAAAGAACCATATATAATATGAGCCTTTTTTTGTAGAATATGCAATGATTTAAAAAAAAAACAAACTTGTATATATGTTAACACTGCTTTAGAGGAAATAGGTTGGTAGTATATTAGTATGGCCAGAACCCTGGTGGCACAGTGGTTAAGAGCTTGGCTGCTGACCAAAAGATCAGCAGTTGAAATCTACCAGTTGCTCTTTGGAAACCTTATGGGGCAGTTCTGCTATGTCCTATAGGGTCACTATGAGTTGGAATCGACTCGACAGCAATGGGTATGGTAGTTTAGGAGTCCTAGTGGTACAGTGGTTAAACTCTTGGCTGCTAACCAAAAGATTGGCAGTTAGAATCCACTAGCCTTTCCGGGGAAGAAAAGACCTGGCTATCTGCTTTGGTAAAGATTAAAAAAAAAAACAAAAAACAAACTCATTGCCGTCGAGTCAATTCCAACTCATAGCAACCCTATAGGACAGAGTAGAACCGCTGCATAGGGTTTCCAAGAAGTGGCTGGTGGATTTGAACTGCCAACCTTTTGGTTAGCAGCTGACTCAAAACCACTGTACCGCCAGGGCTCCAAATTCTATGGGGCAGTTCTGCTCTGTCCTATAGGGTTGCTATGAGTCGGAATCGACTCAATGGACACAACAACATGGGAAGAGACGGGCAGGAGGTAAATAAAAAAAGACAAGACTGTTTACAAAATGTGTAAGATAAAACTGAAAAATTTTACATGTATATGCATAAACAGAGAAGGGGAAGGATGGCCACCAAAATATTGGCTTGCTTGTGGTTATCTCAGGGAGATGGAGGTAGCTGATTTTTTTTACTTTCTTCCTTGTAAGTTTCCTATGTTGGTTGCAAAGGAATGAGAAGAGGCCATTGGGTTTAGAGTTTAGGAATCATTGTAAATCTTCCAGAGAACGAATGGGAATGGAAGCCTAATTTCTAGCGGTGACAAATGGTGAGAAAGTAGAGAGAGTGAGGGTATGCTCTTTTTTTGAGAGATTTTGGCAGGAAGTCTTGGTGGCATAAGAAAAAGGAAGTGGCAGCTTGAGAGGGTGACAGGGCTGAGAAGAGGCTTATTTATTCATTGCAGGAGAAATATGGGTGAGTTTGGAAGCACAGGAGGGGAACAAGAGCATTGGAAACAGGGAGACTTGATTCAACAGGCCTCAGAAGAGGGAGGGTAGACTCCAGGTCTCTAGCATGGGAGGTCACTATTCTACCATGGTACCACTACTGCCCCCTCTGGTAAAGTTGTTGTTGTTGTTAGGTGCTGTCAGTTGGTTCCAACTCATAGTGACCTTATGTACAACAGAACCAAACACTGTCCAGTCCTGCGCCATCCTCACAATTGTTGTTATGCTCAAGCCCATTGTTGCAGCCACTGTGTCAATCCATCTCGTCAAGTGTCTTCCTCTCTTTTGCTGACCCTCTACTTTACTAAACATGATGTCCTACTCCAGAGACTGGTCCCTCCTGATAACATGTCCAAAGTACATGAGACAAAGTCTCACCATCCTTACTTCTAAGGAGCATTCTGGCTGTACTTCTTCCAAGACAGATGTGTTTGTTCTCCTGACAGCGCATGCTATATTCAATATTCTCCACCAGCACCATTACTCAAAGGCATCAATTCTTCATTGGTCTTCCTTACTCGTTGTCTAGCTTTCGCATGCATATGAGGCGATTGAAAGTACCGTGGCTTGGATCAGGTGCACCTTAGTCCTTAAAGTGACAACTTTGCTTTTTAAAACTTTAAAGAGGTCTTTTGCAGCAGATTTGCCCAATGTATTGTGTCGTTTGATTTCTTGACTGCTGTTTCCATGGGTGTTGATTGTGCATCCAAGTAAAATGAAATTAAAATAGTAGGTGAGGGGTGTGGCCAAGACAGCAGAGTAGTCAGATGCTTCCTGTGGTCCCTCTTACAACAAAGACCTGAAAAAACAAGTGAATCGATTATATATGACAGTCTAGGAGCCCTGACATCAAAGACAAAGTTGAGGAATTGGACTGAGTGGCAGGGGGAGAGAAAGACGGTTCAGAAGCAGCGAGGAGTTGCCAGGCCTGACCTGGTAGGAACCAGACCCTGCAAGCTGGATCAGCTGACGCAAGCAGTGAGGCAAGCAGTAGCACTCGGGACATATTTTCCACACTGGGAGAGACCAAGTGGCGGAGAGTCAGCTCAAACTTCCAGAACCAGCGAGAAACGGCACTCGATTGGCAAAAGATAAGTACAAGTGTCTAACCTACTGCACGGATCAAAAAAAAAAAAACCTTCCTTTTGGGAAGTACCTTCTTCCCATTTACCTGCTCCCTCCTCGCTCTGCTCTGGGTCCTGGGTCCGGCTTCAGAGATTGCTGTGCTCCCTGGACCAGAAGTAGGACCCATCATGTACCCTGAGCCATTCTCCTGGCTTTGGAGAGGGAACAAATTAACAAACAGGAAAAAATGATCTGCCAGCTCCCCTAAGCTGGGAACTTAGGCAGGTACAGCCCTTTTGCCTGGGCACAGGCGTACGGGGTTCACGGACTTTGAATGCCTTTCACCACTGCATAGACCTGTGTGGGCCCATTTCAACAGCGTTGGCCCTCATTACCACAGTACAACAGGGTATATACCTGAAGTCTAACTTCACTGTATAAGGTATATGGTGGAGTGGCAAGTTAGTGACATTTGATACTGCTGTGTCCATTAAGCAGGGTCCTCACCTACCCACATCAGGGGCCTGATGACTGGTGGCTGCACCCATGCCACTTAGCCACCCATGACCAGGGTCCAAGAATAAGTGGTGCCTCCCAGTCCTCACAACCAACAGCATTGGGTGCCCATAGTCTGGTTACAAAACCCACCCACCTACACACTCAAATAAACAGGGACACGCTTTCCTCTCAGACACTCAGAGGCAGCTGTCAGCCCTGTGCCTTGCTCAGCATGTGACCCCCTACTACAGCCAGATACCTGTGCCTACTCCAATCACCCCTGCCCATCTAAGACTGTAGGTGAGAGCCTGCACCACACATTTGGTGACCAACTATCTGAACACCTGAGCTGAATCCCTACAAGAAAAGTAAATGGACTCCTGGGCTCACATACCTGGTAACAGATCTAACCACCTGGTGACAGAACGTTAGAGCTTCAAAGGCGCCAATAATCAAACGCTCACAAGAGCAGCCTATTTGGGCATATTAAAACAAAATAAAACAAGAAGCTAAGACACAGTAAGCAAACATAAAATAAGTATAATAACTTATTGATGGCTTGGAGACAACAGTCAATGTCAAATCACATAAAGAGGCAGACCATGATGGCTTCAGCAAGCTCCGAAAACAAAGAATCAATAAATTTCCTGGAGGAAGAGAACTTCTTGGAATTACCAGAGGTGGAATAAAAAAGATTAATATACAGAACTCTTCAAGATCTCAGGAAGGATATCAGGCAAAATGCAGAACAAGCCAAGGAACACACAGACAAAGCAATAGAGGAACTTAAGAAGATTAGAGAAGAGCATAATGACAAACTTAACAGCCTACAAGAATCCACAGAGAGACAGGAAACAGAAATCCAGAAGATTAACAATAAAATTTCAGATTAGACAACTCAATAGAAAGTCATAGGAGCAGAATTGAGACAATGGAAGTCAGAATTAATGAGATTGAAGATAAAGCACTTGACACCAACTTATTTGAGGCAAAATCAGATAAAGGAATTTAAAAAAAATGAAGAAACCCTAAGAATTATGTGGGACTCTATCAAGAAGAATAACCTACAAGTGGTTGGAGTACCAGAACAAGGGGGGATAACAGAAAATACAGAGAGAACTGTTGAAGATTTGTTGGCAGAAAACTTCCCTGATACCATGAAAGATGAGAAGACATCTTTCTAAGATGCTCATCGAACCCCACAGAAGTTAGATCCAAAAAAAAAAAAAGTCACCAAGATGTATTATAATCAAACTTGCCAGAACCAAAGATAAAGAGAGAATTTTAGGAGTAGTTAGGGATAAACAAGAAGTCATCTACATAGGAGGGTCAATAAGACTAAGCTCGGAATACTCAGCAGAAACTGTGCAGGCAAGAAGGCAATGTGATGACATATATAAAGCCTTGAAGGAAAAAGTTGCCAGCCAAGAATTACATATCCAGCAAAACTGTCTCTCAGATATGATGGTGAAATTAGGGCATTTCCAGATAAACAGCTTTAGGGAATTTGCAAAAACCAAACCAAAATTACAAGAAATACTAAAGGAGTCCTCTGGTTAGAAAATCAATAACATCAGATAACAACCCAAGACTGGAACACAGGACAGAGCAACCAGATATCAACCCAGGTAGGGAAGTCACAAAAATAAAATCAAAGCTATAACACTGAAAATAGGGAAAGAGAGACGTTAATATGTAAAAGATGACAACATTAAAACAAAAAAGAGGGACTGAAAATATAGTCATAGATCTTTCATATGGAGAGGAAGACAAGGAAATATAAAGAAATAAAAGATTGGTTTAAACTTAGAAAAATTGGGGTAAATATTAAGGTAACCACAAAGGAAACTAACAATCTTACACATCAAAGTAAAAAACAAGAAAACATAGACTCAGCAAATACAAAATCAACAAAAATGAAAAAGGTGAAAATACATAAAGAAAAACAACTCAGCACAGAAAATTAAGTGGAACAAAGAAACTGTCAACAATACAAAAAAAAAAATCAGAATGACAGCACTAAACTCATACCTATCAATAATTATTCTGAATGTAATGGATTAAATGTAAATGGACTAAATGCACCAATAAAGAGACAGAGAGTTGCAGAATGGATAAAAAAACATGATCTGTCTATATACTGCCTACAAGAGACACACCTTAGACTTAAAGACCAAACAAACTAAAACTCAAAGGATGGAAAAAATATACCAAGCAAACAACAATGAAAAAAGAGCAGGAGTGGCAATATTAATCTCTGACAAAATAGACGTTAAAGTAAAATCCACCACAAAGGATAAGAAAGGACTCTATGTAATGATTAAAGGGTCAATACACTGAGAGGTCATAACCATAATAAATATTTATGCACCCAACGACAGGGATCCAAAATACATAAAACTCTAACAGCATTGAAAAGAGAGACAGGTCCACAATAAGTAGGAGACATCAACACACCATTTTCAGTGAAGGACAGAACAGCTAGAAAGAACCTCAATAAAGACACAGAAGATCTAAATGCACAGTCAACCAACTTGATCTCATAGACGTATATGGAACACTCCACCCAGCAGCAGCCAAGTATACTTTTTTTTTTCCAACTCATGTGGAACATTCTCCAGAATAGGCCACATATTAGGCTGTAAAGCAAGCCTTAACAGAATCCAAAGCATTGAAATGTTACAAAGCTCTTTTCTGACCATAAAGCCATAAAAGTAGAAATCAGTAACAGAAAAAGCAAGGGAAAAAAAAAAAAAACCAAACACATGGAAACTGAACGACACTTTGCTCAAAAAACTACTGGGTTATAGAAGAAATTAAGGATGGAATAAACAAATTCTTAGAATCAAACAAGAATGATAACATATCCTACCAGAACCTTGGGGACACAGCAAATGCAGTGCTCAGAGGTCAGTTGATAACAATAAATGCACACATCCAAAAAGAAAGAAGGACAAAAATAAAAAAAATTAAACCTACAACTTTAACAGTAGAAAGATAGCAGCAGAAGAATCCCTTTAGCACCAGAAGAAAGGAAATAATAAGAAGTAGAGCAGAATTAAATGAAATAGAGAATAGTAAAACAACTGAAAGAGTTAACAAGACCAAAAGCTGGTTCTTTGAAAAGATCAACAAAATTGATAAGCCACTGGCCAAACTGACAAAAGAATAACAGTAGAGGAAGGAAATAACCCGAATAAGAAATGAGATGGGTGATATCGCAGCAACCCAACTGAAATTAAAAGAATCTTAACAGAATACTACCAAAAATTGTACTCTAAAAGATTTGAAAACCTAGAGGAAATAGACATATGTCTAGAAACTCACTACCTACCTAAACTAACACAAACAGAGATAGAACAACTAAATAAACAAGAGATTGAAGAGGTAATTAAAAAATTCCTGACAAAAAAAAAGCCCTGGCCTGGAGAGTTTCACTGGAGAATTCTACCAAACTTTCAGAGAAGAGTTAACACCACTACTACTAAAGGTATTTCAGAACATAGAAAAGGATGGAATACTCCCAAACTCATTCTGTGAAGCCAGCATAACCCTGATACCAAAACCAGGTAAAGACACCACAAAAAAAGAAAATTATAGACCTATATCCCTCATGAACATAGATGCAAAAATCCTTAACCAAATTCTAGCCAATAGGATTCAACAGCATATCAAAAAAATAATTCACCATGATCAAGTGGGATTTATACCAGGTATGCAGGGAAGGTTCAACATTAGAATCACAATAATCCATCATATAAGTAAAACAAAAGACAAGAACCACATGATCTTATCAATTGATGCAGAAAAGGCATTTGACAAAGTCCAACACCCATTCATGATAAAAACTCTCAGCAAAATAGAAATGGAAGAGAAATTCCTCAACATAATTAAGAGCATTGTCTTAGTCATCTAGTGCTGCTATAACAGACATACCACAAGTGGATAGCTTTAACAAAGAGAAGTTTATTCTATCATAGTCCAGTAGATACAAGTCCAAATTCAGAGCTTCAACTCTAGAGGAATACTTTCTCCCTCGGCTCTGGAGGAAGGTCTGTGTCATTAATCTTCCTTTGGTCTGGGAGCTTCTCTGCGCAGACACCTCAGGTCCAAAGGATGTGCTCTGCTCCCAGCACTGCTTTCTTGATGGTACGAGGTTCCCCATTACCAGCTTTCCTGTCCCCTCCTGCCTACTTGTCCTGGGCTGTTGTGCCCCATTAGTCTCATTTTGTTTTAATCTGTCTAATCTTTGGCTGAAGGGTGTACCTCAGGAATGACTTCATTACTGAGCTAAAAGGGTGTCTGGGGGCCATACTCTTGGGATTTCTCCATTTTCTGTCAGGCTGGTAAGTCTGGTCTTTTCTTATGAGTTAGAATTTTGTTCTACATTTTTCTCAGCTCTGTCCAGAACCCTCTGTCGTGATCCCTGTTAGAGCAGTCCGTGGTGGTAGCTGGACACCGTCTAGTTGTACTGGACTCAGTCTGGTGGAGGCCATGGTAGTTGTGGTCCATTAGTCCTTTGGACTTATCTTTCCCTTGTATCTTGTTTTCTTCATTCTCCCTTGCTCCCGAAGGGATGAGACCAGTGGAGTATCTTAGATGGCTGCTCACAGGCTTTTAAGACCCCAGATGCTACTCACCAAGGTAGAATGTAGAACATCTTTATAAACTATGTTATGCCAATTGAGCTAGATGTTTCCCGAGCCCATGGTCCCCACAGCCCTCAGCCCAGCAATTCGGTCCCTCAGGGAGTTTGGATGTGTCTGTCAGTGTCCATATTCTTAATTACTAACCTGTACATCTTCTCAAGCACATTAGCCAAAAACTGATGTGGAAAGTGAAAGACCTACCCAGGGTCATTCCAGCATCATTCCTGCCCCATTTCTTTCTTCACATTCATCTGGGCTTCCTGATACCACCTGTCATAGGCTGGGTTCTCTAGAGAAGCAAAACCAGTAAAGTGTGTAAATATATATATGGAGAGATTTATATCAAGCTCACATTATTGTAGAGGCTAGAACATCCCAAGTCCGTGGATCAGGGTAGAGGCCTCTCCCAGTTTATGCAGCCACAGAAGCTGGTGAGCCCAAGACTGGCATGTCGGAGAGCAGGGCTCCCGCTCACAGGCTGTGAAGATCGACAAATCCCAAGTTCAGCAGATAAGCTGACAGCTCAAGTCCCAAGAACCGGAGGTCAGATCAACAGGAGGCAGCTGTAGAATCCAGAGAGAGCAGAAAGCCAGAACATGTGTTTATGTTTCAATGCAGGCCACACCCCCAAGGAAACTCCTTTCATCTGATTGGCTACTCACGGCATATTCAGTCATGGGCGTGATCCCATAGAAACACTGAGAATCATGGCCCAGCCAAGTTGGCACAGAATCTTAACCATCAGAGGCATTTATAGAAAGCCAACAGCTAACATCATCCTAAATGGAGAGAGTCTGAAAGCATTCCGCTTGAGAACAGGAACCAGACAAGGATGCCCTCTGTCACTACTCTTATTCAACATTGTGCCGAAGGTCCCAGCCAGAGCACTTAGACTAGAAGAAGAAATAAAGGGCATCCAAATTAGTAAGGAAGAAGTACAGGTATCTCTGTTTGCAGATGATATGATCTTATATACAGAAAACCCCAAAGAATCCACAAGATAACTACTGGAACTAATAGAAGATTTCAGCAATTTATCAGGATACAAGATAAACATTCAAAAATCAGTTGGATTCCTCTACACCAACAAAGAGAACTTCGAAGAGGAAATCACCAAATCAATACCATTTACAACAGCCCCCAAGAAGATAAAATACTTAGGAATAAATCTAACCAGAGAGGTAAAAGGCCTATATGATGAAAACTACAAGACACTACTGCAAGAAACCAAAAGAGCCCTGCGTAAGTGGAAAAACATACCTTGCTCATAGATAGGAAGACTCAACATAGTGAAAATGTCAGTTCTACCCAAAGCGATCTACAGATACAATGCAATCCTGATCCAAATCCAACAGCATTTTTTAATGAGATGGAGAAACAAATCACCAGCTTCATATGGGAAGGGAAGAGGCCCCAGATAAGTAAAGCATTACTGAAGAAGAAGAACAAAGTGGGAGGCCTCACATTACCTGATTTTAGAACCTATTATACCTCCACGGTAGTTAAAACATGCCGGTAACTAGTACAACAACAGATACATAGACCAGTGGAACAGAATTGAGAATCCAGATGTAAATTCATCCACCTGTGAGCAGCTGATGTTTGACAAAAGCCCAAAACCTGTTAATTGGGGAAAAGACAGTCTCTTTAACAAATGGTGCTGGCATAACTGGATATCCATCTGCAAAAAAATGAAAGAAGACTCATACCGCACACCATGCACAAAAACTAACTCAAAATGAATCAAAGACCTAAATATAAAATCAAAAACGATAAAGATCATGGAAGAAAAAATAGGGACAATGCTAGGAGCCCTAATACATGGCATAAACAGAATACGAACCATAAGTAACAATGCACAAGCACCAGAAGAGAAACTAGGTAGCTGGGAGCACCTAAAAATCAAACACTTATGCTCATCAAAAGATTTTACCAAAAAAGTCAAAAGACAACTTACAAACTGGGAAAAGATTTTTGGCTACGACAAACCTGATCAGCATCTAATCTCTAAAATCTACAAGATACTGGAAAACCTCAACAACAAAAAGACAACGCAGAAGTGAAGGCTTACTGCAGAAGTACTCTAACTTTAGTGCTTCTTCAGTTAAAGCTTGCTGAAGTACTCTGACTTCAGTAAGAAGTACTCTAACTTCAGTACTCTACTTCTTCAGTTAAAGCTTACTAAAGAAGTACTCTGACTTCAGTACTCTAGTTCTTTAGTTAAAGCTTACTGAAGAAGTATTCTAACTTCAGTAAGCTTTAACTTCTAACTCTAAGGAATTTGACAACAATAGACACTATATTGCTTCTGCAAGATGAGCACAGGCAATTTTCCATATAAGGTGAAAACCATACTAATGCAGCCCAGCATCCAGGTTGCTTATTAGTCTCTGGTCGGCATTAACTAGTTAGAGTACGGTTACTCCCAAATATAGTTTCCAGTTTGTGAATGTCAGGACTAATGGTGGTTGTTAGTAAAGTACCGCTGGGGCCTACTTGTGTCACGTTGCTGGGTTTGGCTTTGGCTTGGCAGTTGTGGATGTGTATAAAGTGAATTCCTTTTTGTATCCATCTTAGGTTTCCTCCTTTCTGGCTTCTGTTTTGAAGAAGTGGTTTTTCAAACTAGGGCACTGAGAGAGTAGGAGGAGCCCGGTTTTCTCCTTCTTTTCCCCCCTTAGGAAAAAAAAATTTACTCTGAAATCTGCAATTCTTTTTCTTTGTTCAAGATGTCTAACTTTGACTTGCATTTCCTTAAATCAGAATCCAGCTACTTCAGGACATTGACCTTGGAGTTGACTGGGAGGAGAACCTGGGCTGGCAGGGAATCTTAGATGCTCCCTTCCCCAGCACCTGGGCTTCCTGTAAGCCACGACTCAGCCTGTGGCTAGTTGCCATCGAGTTGGCTCAACTCATGGTAACCCCATGTACAAGAGAACAAAACATTGACCGGTCTTATGCCATCTTCATGATCATTGGTATGCTTGAGTCCATTGTTGAGTCCAAGTAGATCTCCAGGCCTTTCTTTCTAGTCTGTCTTAGTCTGGAAGCTCCACTGAAACCTGTGCACCATGGTGACTCTGCTGGTATTTGAAATACCAGTGGCACAGCTTCCAACGTCGTAGCAACGTGCAAACCACCACAGTATGATACGGACAATTGATTGCAGTTAAATCTAGAGGTGCAAATGCAGAGAGTTGAAGGGTCAGTGTGGGCTCTTTGTGATTAGGGGCAAAAAGGGTTCTTATTTAAAACTTCACTTTAATATCAGAGAACTAGTCTTTCCATATTGAACCCTTGTTCTTACCCATCCTTTCCAACTACTTCTATCAAAGTTTGCATGTTCTTTGGGTGGGATCCAGAGTGGGTCTGGTGTATTACAGCTGAGTTGCACCACACTTGTGTGTTCTGTCCTGCTTTTGCAACCCTGCTGTGCTGGGTAACATCCTGGCCTGGAACCAGTTGTTATGAATTGCCGTAAGTGGCCAAGCAAAGACGAAGATTCATGCAAAGTTGGAGAAAGGCAGCTTTTACCCATCATCCTTTAGAGACATTCTCTTGTGGGGAAAGTTCTTATTTCTGCAGTCACTCAGCTATACTAATGAGATTTAGCCAAGCTTCCTTGGAGTTGGAGCCCGTGTGAACTCGAATATGTTTGTGCTTTTGTTCATTATATTTAGATATCCTAACTGAAATCTTAATTTGCCCTGCTCTGTAAACCACTTGTTGAACTGCAGATTATTGGTTTATAAGTTACTTAATTTCTCACTTTTCTTCATCTGAGAAATAAAGAGATTGGAGAAAGTATTTTGTACCTTGTCGTCAGTAACATCACCATCTTGTTGATGCCGATGCCAGGGATTGTTGTTATTCACTGTCAAGTGATCCCATGCACAGTGAAACTATACGCTCTCTGGTCTTGCGCCATCCCCATGATCGGTTGTGGATCAGACCATTGTGATCCGTAGGGTTTTCATTGGCTGATTTTCACACGTAAATTGCCAGGCCTTTCTTCCTAGTCTGTCTTAGTGTGGAAGCTCTGCTGAAGCCTGTTCAGCATCATATTGTTGTTATGTGCCCGTGACTTGATTCCAGCTCCTAGAGTCCCTGTAGGACAGAGTAGAACAGCTGCATAGGGTTTCCTAGGCTGTAATCTTTACAGGAGCAGATCGCCAGGTCTTTTCTCCTGTGGAGCTACTGGGTGGGTTTGAACTACGTACTTTTCAGTTAGTAGCTAAGCACTTAATCATTGGCCACCAGGGCTCCATACAAGCCTCCACTGACAGATGGGTGGTGGCTATGCATAAGGTACATTGGCAAGGAATTGAACCCAGCTCTCCCACATGGAAGGTGAGAATTCTACCACTGAACCATGAATGCTTCATGCCAGGGACTTTATCAGGCTCTTTATCAACATCTCATTTAACAGCAAACAGCTCTCCAAGAGCGATTCTCTCCTGGTGGGCAGAGAAGGACCCAGACTCAGGGTTGAAGAATTAAGCAGGAGAGCTGCGTTTTGACCCAGTCTGAGTCCAAAGCACTTGTTCTTTGGCCTGAGCCATGCTGCTCTTTACAGTTGTCTGATTTTGGGAAGAGTATTGATTGCCACCTTTCTCTGGCAAGAGGTAAATAATCGAAGAACAAAAGTGAATTACGTTCCTGCTTTATGACAGTTGAAAGTAGTCTAGAATAACCACTTTTCTAGCTGTAAGATTTAAGCACCAGTGTTTGAACTCGAGATTAGAGGAGCTAACAAAAATGAAAAAACATGATATAAATTTTAAAATGTTATGGAGGAGTTTTCAGACCATAAATTTGCTGGAAAAAATTGTGCATCTTTTCCCCAGAGATTGTCATAAAAAGCTGGATTTTGGAATTGTTTTTTGGTGACAGATGGACAAGTTACCTTTACATGCTTTAATATTTTTGCTTTATATGCAAGAAGGATCCGATTCCAAAACTGCCATTGTGTTTAGGTCTTCAGGGCTGGAACCTTGTGAATTTACTGTTATGGTTGACTGAAATCTATAAATAGGGACATTCAAATCAAATGTGGTGTAAATCTATGTCTTTAAAAAAAGAAAGCAATTACTATGTTGGAAAGTCAAGCTATAAAAAGTAAATGATATCATAGAAGAGCCAAGTCAGGCTTTCACTTTACTGAGCAAATGTCCCTGCCTTTCTCATCCCTTTCGTATCCTGTGCTGTCAGAGTGGAGAATACCGGTATTAGACATTAACTTCAGGTGACAGAACATCGGAGCTCAGCCCTGTCTGCATGCATCCTACAGACAAAGACGCAGATCCAGAAAGGTGAGGTGTTCAGACAGTCAGCTTGTACTTTGTTAAATGTAGTTTTAATGATCTAGCATCCCCCAGAACCTGGTTTTATTTAAATAAAAGCAGGAGTTATTTGTTTAATGTGTGCTCAGATACGTTGTAATATTGTTTTCTTCATAGTTAACATTAATTTCATTGAAAATATATGTGTCTTTGATCAATGAAGCTAGAATAAATCCACTTGCCCTCGAGTCAACTCGGACTCCTAGAGACTCCACATATGTCAAAGTAGAACTGCGCTCCGTAGGGTTTTCAGTGGCTGATTTTTTCCAAGTAGGTCACCAAGCGTTTCTTCCAAGGTGCCTCTGGGTGGATTTGACCCACCAACCTTTTACACTTATTAGCCAGTGCTTAACTCTTTGTAGCACCTAGGACTCTTTGAAGCTAGAATTAAAAAAACAAAAACCAGTTGATTCTGACTCATGGCAACTCCACGTGTGTCAGAGTATAACTGCTCCATAGGGTTTTCAATGGCTGTGATGTTTTGGAAGTAGATTGCCAGGCCTTTCTTCTGAGGGGCCTTTGGGTAGATTCAAACTGCTGACCTTTTGGTTAGCAGCCAAGTGCTTAACTGTTTGCACCACCCAGGGACTCCCTGAAGCAAGAATACCAAAAACCAAACCCATTGCTGTCGAGTCAATTCCGACTACATAGCGACTCTACAGAACAGAGTTGAACTGCTCTATTGGGTTTCCAAGGCTGTAATCTTTACAGAATCAGACTGCCACATCTTTCTCCCACAGAACAGTTGGTGGGTTTAAACTGCCAGCCTTTAGGTTAGCAGCTGAATGCTTAACCACTGCACCACTAGGGCTCATGAAGCTAGAATAACTCATTGCTGTCAAGTCGATTCCGACTCATAGCGACCCTATAGGACAGAGTAGAACTGTCCCATAGGGTTTCCAAGGAGCAGCTAGGGATTCAAACTGCCAACCTTTCGGGTAGCAGCCTGAGCCCTTTATCACTGCGCCACCAGGGCTCCTAAGCTAGAATAGTGCCTGCCAAATTTGCCAGCGACATTTAAAAATCTATTTTTATACACATGCAAAAACACACGAGCCTTTTTTAAAAAAAAAAAATAAAGAAGGAGGAGGAGGAGGAAGGGAAGGGAAAAAAAAAAAAAAACAGAAACCATCTGGAGCCTTGTGAAAAGGGCTTGGACCCTTTGTTGTTGAGTGGCTGGAGCTAAGTCCCACCTGGCAGTTCTGAGGACTGGGGACAGTGGGGGCTGGTTTCTGCATTTCTCAGTAATCCCATCTCAGAAATCTAATCGGTTCTCTTACAGTTCTTTCTTGCTCAGAGGGGCCTGGCAGTCCTGCTGAGGCTCTGATAATGATAGGTTGGATTTCTGTGTGGAAACATAAAACATCTTATATCCAGGCATTTTGCTTCGTCTTCTTAAAGTGCTACACAGCTCTGGCTGAGTACTAGATGAAAAAAAGCCTCTAATGAGAGGAATATTTAAGACCTGGATAAGCTGTCGCACTGTAAAATGCTAAACAGCATTCCCCTTAGGGCCATGTTCAGAATTTCAAAGGATAACATCTTTATTTATTCCTCAACAAATACAAATGATCTTGGCGTTATTTCTGACAAGCCTTTCTCAGGGTTCCCATGAAGAATAATCCCTTTATAGTGAGAATGGAGTGTCTCTCACTTTTTTTTCCCACTCTCCCTTGGGGGTAGAATGTTTTAATGCTAAGGAGAGACTTTTCTTTCCAAAATTCGCTGTGGTGACCCTTTGTGTTCTGAGGGAGATGGATCACTCAGAACACTGGGAAGGGTTGGAGATGTTTCTGTAGCAAGGGCTGCACAGTGGAGGTGATACCTCCAGGCAGGGCTAGCGGCTTCCAAGGCCTGACTCACCGTGATTTACACAGCAGCCTGTGTGGCCCCTTGGCCCGGGAGCAGCCTCTGAAATTGTAGAGGTGGTGCCGTGGTTCTCCCATGAGAACTTGAGAGTTCAAGTCTAAGACTGTGATTCTGGCATGAATCGAGTGTAGGCTCATGCTTGCCTGCGGTGGAGACTTGAGGAGAAGCTGTCGTAAGCTCACACACACCTTTTGACCTGGGGCACTGTCTGTGGTTAGGCGAGGTACACACTGGTGAAACTGTACAGCAGAGCAGTGGGTGGGGAGTAGAAAAAGCTTGGTTGTTCTAACATCATCTTGTCCTTTTCCCTATTTGAAACGCCACCTTTGTCATATTCTAAGTCTCCATATAACTCCATATATCTACTTCTGGGCTTTGACTATTTCTGTTCAGTAAGAAACTGTTACAGTGACGGTAATTTTATAGGATATTTTGCTATTTAACAGGGCAGATACCCTCTTATTATTCTTTTTTCAAACTGTCCCTCTTGGGTGTTCTCAGTGATGTTATTCTTTCAGATGAACTTTAGAGTTATTCTGTCGGGTTGCATTTGAAAATCCATTCCGGATTGCATTGAATGTATAGTAAATTAGGGGACATTGACTTCCTATTGATTTGAATCTTAAGTGGTGCAAACAGTTAGCACACTTAACTGCTAACTGGAACGGCAGAGGTTTGAGTCCACCCAGAGGTACCTTGGAAAAAAGACCTGGTGATCTACTTCTGAAAGCTCAGCCATTGAAAACCCTGTAGAGCACCATTCTATTCTGACACACAGGGGGTCACCATGAGTCAGAATTGACTCAGTGGTAACTGGCCATCTAGGAACATAGAATGTCCTGTAAGTTTTTAGGACTTCTTTTATGCACTTTAGTAAAATTTTTAGTTTTTTTTTTTTTTTGATAGCTATTACATATTATTGTTAAATTCTTCCTAGTTATTTAGTAAATTTTGCTGCTGATGAAAAAGAATTTTTTTCCTCCATTACAGTTTTAATTGGTTATTACTGATCTATGGAGGACTGTTGATTTTGTGTATTCATCGTGTGGTTCCCCTTACTGAACTTTGTAATTCTAATACATTTTCAATTGACTCTTTTATTTTCTAAGTAAACATAGTATCATTCTTAAAAATAGGAATAATATTCCTTATTTCTTTTCTGGTCTACCGTAGTTTAGTTCAAAAAAAAAAAAAGTTTGATAAGCTTTCCATCTTTCACTATACTAAGGAACTGTATATAATACAAGGATTTGCTGTTCTTTGAAAGCTTCATAGTCATAACCCGTAGAAGCAACTGGGCTTGAAATTTTCTTAAATGACTGTGTTGCTGTATTGTTGTGTGCCGTTGAGTCAATTCCGACTCATAGTGACCTTATGGGACAGGATGGAACTGCCCCGTAGGGTAGATTCTGAGGCTGTAATCTTTATGGAAAGGATCCCTGGTGGCGCCATGATAATGCACTTGGCTGCTAACTGAAAGGTTGGCAGTTGGAACCACACAGTGGCTCTGAGGAAGAAAAGACCTCTTGATCTGCTTCTGTAAAGATTACAGCCTAGGAAACCCTATAGGGCAGTTCTGCTCTGTCACATTGGGTCTCTGTGAGTTGGAATCCACTCAATTGCCCCAAACAACAACAATCTGTTTTCTTCTTTTTTTGTTTATTGTAGTTTAAGTGAAAGTTTACATCTCAAGTTAGTTTCTCATAAAAAAATTTATACATACATTGTTATGGGACCCTAATTGTTATCCCTATAGTGTGATAGCACACTCCTCCTTTCCACCCGATTTCCCATGTCCATTCAACCAGCTCCTAACCCTCTCTGCCTTCCCATCTCACCTCTGGACAGAAGCTGCCCATTTAGTCTCATGTATCAACTTGAGCTAAGAAGAACACTCTTCACGAGTATCATTTTATGTCCCACAGTCCAGTCCAATCTTTGCCTGAAGAGTTGGCCTCGGGAATCGTTTTCGTTCTGGGTTGACAGAAAGTCTGGAGGCCATGCTTTCTGGGTTCCTTCAGTCTCAGACCATTAGTCTGGTCTTTTTGCTAGAATTTTGAGTTTTGCTCCCACCTTTCTCCTGCTCCATCATGGACTCTCTATAACAACAATCTTCATGGAAGCAAACTGCCACATGGTTCTCCCTTGGAGCAGCTGGTGGTTTCAAACTGCCAACCTTTTAGTTAGCATCTGAGAGCTCAACCACTGCACCACCAGAGCTCCTTTTATGGTTGTTGTTAGGTGCTGTTGAGTAGGTTCTGACTCATAGCGACCCTATGTACTACAGAATGAAACACTGCCCCGTCCTGCACCACGCTCACTATCGTTATGCTTGAGCCCATTGTTGCAGCCACTGTGTCAGTCCATCTTGTTGAGGGTCTTCCTCTTTTTCACTGACCCTCTACTTTACCAAGCATGATGTGCTTCTTCAGGGACTGATCCCTCCTGACAACATGTCCAAAGTATGTAAAATGTAGTCTCGCTATCCTTGCTTCTAAGGAGCTTTCTGGGTATACTTCTTCCAAGACAGGTTTGTTCATTCGTTTGGCAGTCTGTGGTGTATTCAACATTCTTTGCCAACACCACAATTCAAAGGTGTCAATTCTTCAGCCTTCCTTATTCATTGTCCAGCTTTTGTATGCATATGATGCAATTGAAAATACCATGGCTTGGGTCAGGCGCACCTTAGTCTTCAAGATGACATCTTTGCTTTTCAACACTTTAAAAAGATCTTCTGCTGCAGATGTGCCCAATGCAATGCGTCATTTGATTTCCTGATTCCTGCTTCCATGGGTGTTGATTGTGGATCCAAGTAAAATAAAATCCTTGATAACTTCAATATTTTCTCCATTTATCATGATGTTGCTTATTGGTCCAGTTGTGAGGATTTTTGTTTTCTTTATGTTGAAGTGTAATCCATACTGAAGTCTGTGGTCTTTGATCTTCATCGGTAAGTGCTTTAAATCCTCTTCACTTTCAGCAAGCAAGGTTGTGTCATCTGCATATCACAGGTTGTTAATGAGTCTTCCTCTAATCCTGATGCAAAGTTCTTCTTCATATAGTCCAGCTTCTCGGATTATTTGCTCAGCATACAGATTGAATAGGTATGGTGAAAGGATATGACCCTGACACACACATTTTATTTATTTTATCATTTTATTACTGGATGATAACTTTAAAATTACAGAGTTTGAAAAGGGAGGGAGGGTGATAGCATGGCAGCTGGAGGGGATAAAAGCTTGAGGAAGGGAAATGAAGCCAGCCCAGATGAAGAGGGAGAAGTGGAACATTTTGGAAAGAGATGAAATAAAGGCTCTTGTATTTTATTTGCTAAAATAAAGTCTCTAAAAAGCCTGCAGGAAATTGGCTGTAATACACAGGTAAAGGGATTATCCACAGATAAGAGGAGAGTGACACATCCAAACTTCACCTCCCCCAATGCAAGAACTTCTGATTGTCATTAGTCCAGGTTGAGGGGAAAACCCAGTTCATTCCTTACTTCACAGCTAAATTGTGATGAATTGTAGCCTAGAAGAAAAGGAAATAACTTAAGGTGTTAAAACTGAACTGCCTTTTGTTGGTAAGAAATTGCTTTTAAAGGTCTTGTAATATCTGCTCACATTTTCATACCGTGATCCCCTGAAGAGATTACGTTTGAGTAGAACTAACAGGATTTGACCATGGTTAGCTGTTAGAAGGGATTAGCTGATGATCTCTGCTTCTACCCTGCTTCCCAATCCCAAATCTCCTGGTATTGTTCACCCCACTGCTAAAGGGGCATCTGCTTAGATACTAAGTACTACTGGGAATGCTTGGTAATACGTGATTTTCTCTTGTGATTGCGGAAGACTATTTTAGCTACCTTTCCCTCGCTTTTGTGCAATACTTTGTTGTTGTTAGGTGTCGTCAAGTCTTCTGACTCATAGCGACCCTGTGTACAACAGAATGAAACACTGCCTGGTCCTGTGCCGTCCTCACAATTGTTGCTATGTTTGAGCCCATTGTTGCAGTCACTGTGTCAATCCATCTCATTGAGGGTCTTCCTCTTTTTTGCTGACCCTTTACTTTACCAAGCATGATGTCCTTCTCCAGGGAATACCACCAGTTTGTAAATCCTGGAAGAAGGCTGTTTTTCTCTAAGGGTGGACATTAGGTTTCAGATCTTCTGTTCATTGTAGATATTTTTGGGGACGTGTGGCCTGAGTTTATGAGTCAACCATGAAGATTCTATAGCCTTCCAGATGATGAGATTGAACTTCTGATCTAGTGAGTTTACTGTGCTTGGATCTTGCTAGGAGACCTGGGAAATAAAAGATAAAGAAGTCTCTGACATAGTAATGATGTCTAATAGGCTGCCAAAAGGTGTTTCTTTTAGTCTTAATACTAGTACATTGTAATGATCAGAATATAATAATTTGAGAATGCATTCTTGGCTTTTTTAAAATGAGTTTCTTTGAGGCTTTTGCCCTCCTCCATCATTGCTATTTCTGTTTGTCGTATATGGCAAAGAATTTCTACGAAATTCTACGTAATTGGTATTAGTGGGACACCTTCAAACAGTTTTAACCCTTTGACAGTATACTGAAACTCCCAGTGTGAAAATACATATTCACAAATACTTATGGTTGTTCTGTTAGTTGGCCAAATATGCTACTTAACTGACCTGTCAGTTTCTTTCTTTTTAAAAGGCTAAGTACATTTGTGCTTCTGGATGTGTTATGTATTATTCGAGTTAGCCAAGACAAATCCAAATGTGACTTTGTAGAAGATTCAATCACTGGTGCTGATGTTTTAAATACTTTCTTTTCTACCTTTTTTATAATTTATCCCTGTTGTTCTTACTAGTTGTCTTATATTACCTAAGGTTTTTTTTGTGTATTTGATTTTGAAAATGAAGTGATGGTTCATCTGGATATTATTGTGCCTTTCTGGCCTTTTAAGACCAAACAAACTTCAGAGCCTATGTTTAAATAAAAGAAATTAAGTGTATCAGGAGAGATTTCTGTGTCAAGGGTTTAAGGACTTAAAATGTAACATTATTAATTAGAATGATCATAATAAATGTATCAGAAGAGATTTCTGTGTCAAGGGTTTAAGGATTTAAAACATAACATTATTAATTAGAATAATCATATTTACTTTTCTTACTTTTGAGTGGAATCAAAAGGAAGGGAAAGTCCTGGAATGAAAATCACATTCTGTGTGTAATTTGAGGCATCTATGAGACAGTTGGAAACCCTGGTGGCGTAGTGGTTAAGAGCTATGGCTGCTAACCAAAAGGTCGGCAGTTCAAATCTACCAGGTGCTCCTCGGAAACTCTGTAGGGCAGTTCTACTCTGTCCTGTAGGGTTACTATGAGTCGGAATCAACTCAAAGGCAATGGGTGTTTTTTTTTTTGTTTTTTTGTTTTTTTAATGAGACAGTTATTGTAATTCATGTTTCAAAAGTGAGGAGAGGGAGACCAGGGGCTGTTTACCAGGATAGAAAAAGTCACAGCTCTGTAAGTACTACTTGGATGCGTCAGAAAAGCCTGTCGAAGTACAGAATCTACTTTATAAAATATAGAATATACTCTATGGGATATGGAGTAGAAGCTCTGTGGAGAAAAAAGTGTCTAGTTTGGTGAGAGAAGCTGCACTAATGTGGAAAAGAAATTTATGTTTATTCTGAACAATCTCAGCCATTTTTCCAAAATATTTTCCTCAGTATGTCCTCAGTTTGTGTTCTCTCCCTGTGCATCCACATGTCCTAAGCCTGTGTGAACCTGTCTGCTTGTCTGCGGACAGGAATTAAAGTTTGGAAAGGTTAAATTGTGATCTTTCCACACCTCCTACTCACCCTGGGATACACGGAATGGACCACTCTGAGTGTTTCCATTTGGAAATAGGGAGGCTGATAGCAATCGATGTTACATGTGGCATTAATCATAAAATCCCTGTCTACACAAGCAAAATTAAATGGGGAATTGAGGCATTTTCCAAAATAATTCAGGGAGAATCCTTTCAGGATAATCAAGATTTGTTTTCTTCGTTTCTGCATTCCATGTCTAAGACTCAGAAGTCTTTGTTTTTTTTTTTTAAAACAACAACAACAAAATGTGTGTCCCAGGTTGCTTGCTGTATGTGAACTGCCCTTCCCTCCCCTGAAAACTCAAAACCTACAGCCGTCGAGTCGATTCCAACTCATACCGACCCTATAGGACAGAGTAGAACTTCCCCATGGGGTTTCCAAGGAGCGGCTGGTGGATTCGAACTGCTGACCTTTGGTTAGCAGCCCAGCATTTAACCACTGCACCACCATGGCTTGTGCTGTGTGTAAGACAAAGGAATCCTTGGTCCATAGAAGAATCATTTCCCTGAATATCTTCTGCCTTTAGTTGAAAACAGCTATGTGTTCAGTGATTGCAGTTGAAATCCCAGCAGCTTCTTTCCATTTCCTCCCAGGGCTGCACACGCTGATGCTCTTGCCTGCGAGCCTGTTGTGCTGTATCTTAAGCACACACCTGGTCAAACAGGTTTTGATTTTCCTTGTTCCCAGGTCTTCTGGTTCCCTTCCTGGGCACTGGGAATCGGCTAGTACAGCTGGATCCCGTTTTGAATTCGTGCATGTTCACTGCAGCCTGGAGGGCCCCAGGATCCCCTCAGCCCTGCCCAAGCCCATCTTAAATGTGGCCAGAGGTGACAGGTTTGGTGCTGTTCCTGGTGGGCCCTTTCTGGTCTTATGCTACCTTAATTCCCTTAGGGCAGCTGACTTCTCTCCCCAAAACAACAGGTAAAAAGATAAAACTATGCTTTTCTGTGCTTTTGAGCTGTATTATCTGTGGTCTGAAGTACGTATTTTCTTATTTTATGATATTCCCTAATCTTGTAATTAGTATAGCACTTTGGTTCTGAAATCCAGAGTAGGCACACAGAACATTTCTCAGGTTTAAAGATATCAAAGAAGTTTAAGAACAGAAAGGCTTAGCTTCTTAGTTGAAAAGTAAAAGGGTGCCAGTTAGGAGTTATACGGAGAAAAAAAAGATTTGCCCAAGACAGTAGTTTAGAAGGGCCATCTTTTTCATTGCGGTCCTCTCTGCTTCCTTGAACACTGTTGTCTCTTTCCTTCTCCTTGAGGTACTTTCCTCTACTGGCTTCTGGGCCAGCTGCCTTCTCTCTGTTTTCTTTGCTGACCAGTCCTTTCCTGCCTTCCTCTGGATTCTCCTTCGTCTTCCCACTGTCAGGTGGTGATGCTCCCCCTAAGGTGGGTCCTCTTCAGTGGGTTATCTTATCTTTGCCCAGAACACTCGTCTTGCCTTGGTCCCTCTCCCTCCTTGCCATGCTCAGAGGCCCAGCCTTCTCACCATTATGCTGTTCCTTCCTCAGAGAGAACCCCTGTGTTCTCCTTTCTTCTCTCCACCTCCTACACCGACTTAGCTTCAGCTCCAGCATCCTTTCCTCTGTGAGCTTCATCTACCGTCCTCCTCAGTCTCTGGCCCAGAGATGTGTTGGGGACATCTCTTCAGTTATACCCATCATGTGTCCATGTCGGCTTGTCTGTTCTCCCTCCCCCAACAAACCTCTGAGCCACTGAGAACGGGAACTGTGAGCCTCATGCATTGTATGTGTTCAACAAATATTGAATGGATGCATGTATGAATAAATGTTTCCAAGGAACTCCATCATTATAATGAAAAAGTCTTGTAAAGTTTTTTTTTTTTTTTTTAATGCAGCTCTATATAGGGTCACTGTGAGTCGGAATTGACTCCAGGACAATGGGTTTGGTTTTTCTATTGAGATACGAGGTCCCTAGATGGAGCAAATGGTTTGCACTCGACTGTTAACCTAAAGATTGGCGGTTCAAACCCACTTAGTGGTACTGCAGAAGAAAAGTTCTGGTGATCTGCTTCCTTAAAGATTACAGCCAAGAAAACCCAATGGAGCAGTTCTATTCTGTAACACATGGGGTTACCATGAGTCGGAATTGATGCAATACCAACTACAAAGAACATTGAGGTAAAATTTATATAAAGTCATTCATTTGAAGTGACTCGTTGAACTAATCCCAAAATTGATGAGTTTTGAGAAATGTGTACGGTATTATAATACCACAGTCAATGCTTCTGTCACCCCAAATGTTTTCTTGTGCCTCTTTGCAGTTAATCCTTTTTGCAGTTAATCCTCTCCCCCCATCTCTGGCCCCAGGCACCAACAATCTGCCTCCTATTACTATAGTTTTGCATTTTCTAGAATGTCATATAAATCATCCAGTACTTTTTTTGTTCCTAGCTTCTTTCAATCAGCATAATGTTTTTGAGATTAATCCACGATGATGTGTGTATCAGTAGTTTGCTTCCTTTTATTGCTGGTAGTATTCCGTTGTACGGATATACCATGATTTACTTGTCTACTCAACAGTTGCTATTGAGTCATGAAATCAGAGTCAACTTGACAGGGTCCTGCACGCGGCCCTGGCTTGATTGATGTAAATGAGCCCTCGAAAGGCTATGATGATAACATGATCATAACTTGTTATTGATTTATTTTTTGAAATATGAACATATCTATAATTGGAATTTTTAATTTTTCTAGGACTTGGAGCTTGTGTTCAATGCATCAGCAACAATTGTGGATCCATTTTTGGGAAATGAATCCATCTGGGCAGATCAAAGAAAGGAAAACTGTTTGTAGAGTGTGGATCATTAAGTTCTGCCTTGGTGGAAAGTTACAGGAGATAATTAACTAGAATTTAAAGATGGCCCAGCACACCGTAGGCACTCAACAAATATTTGTTAAAAGAATGTTGAATGTTGAGTGCTGGTGAGTGGATTCCAACTCATAGCACCTCCATGTAACAGAGTGGAACTGCCCCATAGGGTTTTCTGGGCTGTAATCTTTGCAGAAGCAGATCACCAGGTCTTTATCCCATGGAGCAGTTGGATGGGTTCAAACTGCCGACTTTTCTTTCGATTAGCTGCCGGGCGCTTAACTGTGACACCACCAGGACTCCTTGCTTTGTGCCATACCTAGATTATATTAGGTCCTGTGGATGACAGCAGGTTTGGTTTGGTTTGAAGTAAATTGTGGATATTACCATCTTTCTTTTCTCCTGAATCAAAAAGCTCTGGAATTATCTTTTTCAAATGATTGAGACTTGAAAATACCTCTGTATCTACACTGTCCTGAAAATACAATCACAGCCTACTCAAATCACCCACAATTAAATGCTCTTCTCCACTGAACTGGAGATCAGCATGCATGTTCTCACTGCGTTCTCCAGAGTTTATTTCTGAGGCCTTACTGTCCCTGCATCTTTATCTGAAGCTGTGCTTGGCTGGGTCTTTGTTCTCTATCCTATTTTTGCAGTACTCAGCTGACCCTAGGGAGTTCTTTGCTTCTCCATACTCACTTTTAGGAGCTAACAGGCAATCTCTTTCTCCAGTCTTTGAAGAAAGGAGAGCTTGGTTTGGAAAAAAAATTTCTGTCTTCCTGAGTTGCTAAGAAAGGAGCAGTCTTAAAGAACTTTTTTATTTAAGTATAAAGCACACAAATCCTAAGTGTGGAGCTGGGTGAGTTTTTCTGAAGTGTACACACCCGTGTAATAAAGGTCTTAGTAAATTTAAGCAATGTTTCTAACCACTCCTGGCTTTGTAAAGCGTTCCTATCCCCTATTATTCTTCGGATTACTCACCTGTTGTGGGAAGCCTTTCAGCCCCTGTTGCCCTCTGACCCACCATCTGCCAGCCAGTTCTCTGTGGACTGGGTTTTGCCTGTCCTGTCCTCCTCTCCTCTCCCCCGATGGGAAGTATGGGGTGGACCAGCTCTTTTGTCCTCGATGCTGCCTGCATTTGAGCACAGTGTTCGAAAGGGAGACTCAGAAACTGTATTTCCTTTCCCTTTAGGTGGCCCTGAGCGGTCTTCCCTTGTGGCTAGTTGGAGGTGAGATGCAGGATGTAGAGAAAATCCGAGTGAAACACCGTTTGCCAGTTTGCTTTGCTTTCTTCTCCCTCTGTTCAGTGAAGTATTGAAGATAGTGCTGAAATAAGAAGCTAGTATAAAAAAAACAAAAATGAAAAATGCGGTGTTTGTGATTGGTGTTGGGTGCTGTCAAGTCAGTTCTGACTCATAGTGACCCTGTGTATAACAGAAGGAAACACTGCCTGGTCCTTACCATCCTTATGCTCATAGTTGCAGTCACTGTGTCAGTCCATCTCACTGAGGGTCTTCCTCTTTTTCGCTGACGCTCTACTTTACCAAGTGTGATGTCCGGAGCCCTGGTGGCACAGTAGTTAAGAACTTGGCTGCTGACCAAAAGGTTGGCAGTTCGAATCCACTAGCCACTCCTTGGAAACCCTATGGGGCAGTTCTACTCTGTCCTGTAGGGTCCCTATGAGTCAGAATTGACTCGACAGCAACGAGTGTTTATGATAAAAGTTAAAAAAAGTGAACTGAAACTTCTGAAAATGAGGGCTAAATGAGAAAGTTATGAGTAGTGGGAGGAGGGTTGAAGCCATTCTGTGGGCGATGGAGCAGAGGTCTGAAGGAAATGGACTTAAAATCATGATGGAGGGGTTTAGGTGACAGTATGAAGAGCTTCTTGTTGGAGAGGCTGTGAGCTCTTGGAACATACGGGCTGCTGAGAGTTTTAGAGATCTCCTAGATCGATGGAGAGTGTGTTTACAGTAGCTATAGTTGAAGTTTGGGGTCGACCTTCCTTTAATTCTAGTTCTTTCATTATTATGTACTTTTCTAAATATGATGAGAGATACTGGTACTTTTTACTCCTGTTTGTTTAGCGAGATGAATTATACAGGCACTCTGGTATGGAATTAGACACTTTTCCAAAGTGGTATGCTAAATATTTCAGACCAAAGGCATGAGTTCACATCCCAGCTTTACCACTTAGTAGTTCCAGGACCATGAATCAAGTATTGTTGGGGAATGTATGAGAAAATGTATGTTGTTGTTGTTGGTTGCTGTCGAGCCTGCTCTGACTCATGGCGACCCCATATACAACAGAACAAAACATTGCCTGGTCCTGCGCCATCTTCCCAATCATTAGATGTTTGAGTCTGTTGTTGTGGCCACTATCTATTTTGAGTGTCTTCCAACCTAAGGGGCTCATCTTCCAGCACTATATTGTTGTGATCCATAGGGTTTTTTCACTGGCTCATTTTCAGAAATAGATCTCTAGGCCTTTCTTCCTAATCTGCCTTAGTCTGGAAGCTCCACTGAAACCTGTCCACCATGGGTGACTATGCTGGTATTTGAAATACTGGCGGCATAGCTTTCAGCATCGTAGCAACACACAAGCCACCCCAGTATGACAGACTGACTGGTGGTGGTGAGTTAATATATATGAAGTACTTAATACATTGCAAAATATTGTATGCTGAAGCTAGCTCTTCTGCTTCTAATACAGTTTCCACCTATATGCTAATCTCGTATCTTCTCCACTTTCTCTTCTCTGGCTTCCAGGTGTCCTTGCCTCTAAGTGGTACTTGGGACACTGAAGTGACATTATCTTATTGATGTGCTACGATTTGTTCTAGGTTTCCGTGATGTCACCCTAGGTGGGAAATACTGGTTGAAGGAGATGAAGAGGGAACTGAGAGATGGGGAGGTTTTGCATTATTTGGGAGTAAGGAATATTTTTTTGAGAAACTTTAGATTTAGAAGGGGAATTAGAGTGAAAAAAAAAAGCTATGAAACATAACCAGCCTGGAAGAGGCATCCTGGGTGTGGAGGGGCATGGAGCAGGGCAGTGAGGTGGGAGGAGTACCATACCACTCCCGCCCCAATACCACCTCAACCCCTGTCTCAGTTCCCTAGTGTTGGGTAACAGAAATACCACAAGTTGATTACATGACACTAGATTGTGTTATGGAAGGTGATCTGCTCTACCCAAGGCCCACTGATTTAATCACAGGTGACTACTATATGACAGCAGCTAGACTAGTGTTTGGCCAAACATCTTGGAACCATAGCCTAGTCAAGTTGACACATAAAATTAACCATCACAACCTCCTTAGAAAAGGTGAGAAAGGTCAGTTGCTTGTTCTGTGTGTGACGGGAACCCTGCTTTCGGACCTGGACACCAGCCTTCTCTCTCTGCCTTGCTGGGTACTGGCTTGAGGAGTGGGATGGAGAACTCCAACCCCTGTGTCCCCGAGTCCACTTCATGCGTGCACCTGGGACAGGTGCTGTGGGTCTCAGTTCCCATTTGGGTTGCCATTGCTAATTCCAGCAGGTTCTGACCGTAACGGTAGTATCGGTGGTTGTGATCTTTGTCTTGATGCCAAAGCAAGTTGCTTGTGACTTTCAGAGATGATCAGATTTGTTTTCAGTGACCTTATCTCATTTTGTATCCTTAAAAGTTGCCTGTAATAGAATCATATTTTAAATGACATATAAAATCTGTCTCTTTTTAGGAATCCTGATGTAAAGTGGACACTTAACTGGTTTGTAATTTTATATCAACTTGGAATTTGATATTTGGGTTTACTCAAAGTTGGAGATACTCTTTTTTTTTTCTTTAAAAACAACTTTATTGAAGTCTTGGGTATCCTTAAAAAAAAAAAACAAACTTGTAATTCTCATCTTACTGAAGCCAGTAAGAAGGAAAATAAAAATGCCCCCGGTGCTCACTCTTATGTGATTATAGCCTTCAATTATACCCTAGCATTTTTTTTAACAGAATAAATTAAGATCTGTCTTAACTTCTTCGCTAAGCGTTTTGTTTGTCTTGTTTAACATTTGTAAACATTGATTAGCTCTGATAGAATTGACAGCAGGGGTCTCACCCTGGGCTTCTCTGCAGAGCTGGTGCTGATGGTGCAGGAGCAAGTTCTTTCTCCCCCTTTGTCTCCTGCACGTACTGCACACGCCACACAGTTTTGCATACTGTTATGTTACACACTTACAGGCTTAATTTATGAAGATGAATATGTATATTATGTCTCCGTCTGAGATATAAGCACCTTAGGAGCAGGTTCTATCAATCGCTTCAATACCCCATCGTACTTAGTACAGTAAGCTTCATAGAACGTACTCAGCAAAGACTTACGGATTTGGTCGCAGTTGATTATTTTGAAGAACATTATATTTTTCAGCTTTAGGTAATAGGGGAAAATTAAAAAAAAAAAAATTCTGGTAGATGTTCCTAGGAAGTAGTGAGACCCAGGAGGAACAAGGACAGGATACACCCTGAGTCACCAGCTGGGATTTCAGGGCGTCTACATTGCATAGCTCCAGGGGGTGCCACTTGCCCTTTCTTCTCTGGAATTTCACTTCCCACACCCAAAAAGATATTTGTCGTTGTTGGTTGTCGTGGAGTCGGTTGGACTCAAGGCAGCCCGTTGTGGAGTGCATAAAATAAGCATGCTCTTGTGAGGTGAGGAGGGCATTTTTTGCTCTTTTATCCCTGTCTGCTCCATTCCTCTTCTGTGGGTCCGTTCTGGGAGGAGAGGGCTCTACCGTGCTCTTTGCAGTGCTTCCACCTTCACTAAAACGTGCCTCTTTCCAAAGACGAGTGAAACTGGAATGAAGCAGCACCATTATTGGTATTTCTGTAGTTTATACTCGTACAGTGTAAAAGCGCTTGGCTGCTAACCAAAAGGTAGGCAGTACGAACCCACCAGCAGCTCCACAGGAGAAAGATGTGGCAGCCTCCTTCTGTAAAGATTACAGCCTTGGAGACCGCATGGGGCAGTTCTGCTCAGGCCTATATGGTCGCTATGAGTCGAAATCGACTTGGTGGCAGCAGATTTGTTTTTGGTTTTTTTTTTTGGTTTGGTTTTTTCCTTTATGCAAAAAGCCTTGATTTTGCTGAGCTATCATTTTGCTTTATTATTTCTGAAGCTTTCCTTTTCTTTTTTAGAGAAATGCTATATGATGTCACTCCTTAAGGGATCTAATGGTGATTCTTGGGACCTGCTAATGGTCTGTGCGGCTAGGTGGCGGCCTGCAGACTGGCATGGAGCTCAGGACAGTCGAATTCATTAGAGAAACATTTGGGAAGGATGAGATGAAGAGCTATAGGGAGCCACTGTGGATCGTCATGAAAGGCCTTGTGTTTATACTTTCTACCCTGAAGTGTTGCTGTTTGCTTGGTGCAGCCTGTTCAGGCACCTGTTGTTCATGTATTGGATGCACTAGGGCTGCAGAGTTGAATGGTTTAAAACTTGGGCTCCTTAAGTTCAGCAGTCCAGGTTGGAATGCCAGCTCATCAATTTTCCTTTTGTGTGATTTGGGGCAAACTATTTTGGCCATCCCAAACCTCAGTTTTTCTTATACTTAAAAAGGGACTAATAGTTATGTCAGGGGCCCTAGTGGCACGGTGGTTAAAACGCTCATCTGCGAACCAAAAGGTCGGCGGTTCGAACCCACCAGCCTCTTTGTGAGAGAACGGTGTGGCAGTCTGCTTCTGTAAAGAATTATAGCCTTGGAAACCCTGAAGGGGCAGTTGGAATCGACTTGATGGCAACAAGTTTGCAATAATTGTGTCTATAGTGAACAACTCTGTCTTGGAAGAAGTACAATGAGAACGCTCCTTAAAAGCAAGGTTGGCGAGACTACGTCTCACATACTTTGGACATGTTATCAGGAGGGATCAGACCCTGCAGAAGGACATCATGCTTGGTAAAGTAGAGGTCAGTGAAAAAGAGGAAGACCCTCAACAAGATGGAGTGACACAGTGGCTGCAACAATGGGCTCAAGCATAACGACGATTGTGAGGATGGCGCAGGACAAGGCAGTGTTTAGTTCTGTTGTACGTAGGTCTCTATGGGTTGGAACCAACTGGACGGCACCTAACAACAACAACATAGTGAATTCAGTGTGACAATGTGTGTACAGCACTTAGTTCTTATCACAATTAGGGAACCAAAGACGTCTTCTTTAAGAAAGACATCAAACTTGATAAACTGTTTACAAATGAGGTCAGTCTTACCTCTCCATGGACTTCCAAGTGTTTTTTTCCTAACTTGGGGCATCTTTACACTAAGTGGATTCAGCTGGGTGGAGCAGGCACCATGTCAGCAGGAGTCCAAAACACTGAACAAAAAGCCACGTCCCGCTTGCACCTGTCTTACCAGGAGGAGTCATATTGGCATATACTGAGTTTTCAGTTTCAGAATAATGTTTTGGTCCACCTCCTGAGAAGGTTTTGATCGCTAGAATTGTGTTTTCACCCTCTTTAGCAAGAATCAAGTCCTTCTTCTTTCCTCTGCCTTCCTCCAACCCCAGATGTAAGAAATTCCTTGAGATTTCTCAGGGGCGTGTCTGGAAGGCAAAATCCTGATGCCCTGCATTGCATCCTGACGAGTATGCTGCTTCCTCTGTGTTCCTGACATTTTCAGAAGCTGTAGGCTAACTAGGTAAAGGCTGTGAGAAGTGAAGTGTAGGTCCAGGGGGATCCAGGTTTTGTTGGACCTCAAAAAACAAACAAACAAATGAACAGTTGCCATGGAGTTGACTGTAACTCATGGAGACTCCATGTGTGTCAAAGTAGAACTGTGCTCCATAGTATTTTCAGTGGCTAATTTCTCAGAAGCACACCACCAGATCTTTCTTCCAAGACATCTCTGGGTAGACTTTAATCTCCAACCCTTCAGTTATTGCTGAGCACGTTAACCTTCCTTGCATCATGCAGGGACTCTGTCGGACCTAAAACCCAAAACAAGCTAGTTGCTGTTGAGTCAGTTCTGACTCATGGCGACCCTGTGTGTGCACAGTAGAGCTGTGCTCCACAGGGTTTTCAAGACTGTGATCTTTTGGAAGCAGATCTCCAGGCCTGTCTTCCTAGGTGACTCTGGGTGGGTCGGAACCTCCAGCCTTTCAGTTAGTAGCTGAGCACTTAACTGTTTACACCATGAGGGCTGCCTTGTCAGGCATCAAGCTCACACGATTTGGAAGGCCTCCTACTTCTGTAACCTTTACAATAACACGAAGTTGTGAACATACTGTTGGGGCCCTTCCCAGGGCCTTGGAAGGGGCCCTGATGTTTCAGCTTCATTAGTTTAAGGTAACTTGTCTCTGTTCTGAAATGGAAACCAGAACAAAGTGGGGACCCTTGAGAGCAAACTGTGTTCACTTCTCTGAGCTTTTTTCTCAGAGGCAAAAAGATTTGGAAAACTGCAGTAAGTACAATGGAAAGACTGACAAGAAGCCACGAGGAATCCCGTAGGGATGGAAGATGCTTCATGTAGTTTAGATTCACTATAGTCAATGTCTAATTTAATCAGTTCCCCAAACTTCAATTTGGCGATATTTTGTACTGTAATTCAATATTACAAAGTGACCTTGGACCAAAACCAATTAACTCTGAATTTCTTGCCTAGACTGTTGGATTTAAAAAAAAGAAAAGAAAAATTAGAGGGATTCTCTGAGAAATTGTATACAATTTCCATGATAATTATGACCTTGATGTATTCTTGTGTCACAGGAGACACATAATCTTCTCTTCTTTGTCTAATTACTTTGTCTAATTACTGTCTCATCTTTTTTCCCCCCTTCTGATTAGTTCCCGTATCTGTTCCCTTACTTCTATAAGTACTTCATCAGACAGAGATGAGAATAATCTCATTACCTGAGGGAATTCCTCAGTGTCACTCAGGGCTTTAATGGAGCTGTTACGGAGCCTTAATGATTGAAAGCAACGCTGAGTGACCAGATGGACTCACTGGAAGCAACTTGCAGAATGTCAGGGAAGAAAAATTTGGTGAGCCATAGCACATGCAGAGTAAAAAATGGTGGGATCCTGATTTTTGTTGTTATTTTGTTCTACCTTCGGTAATAGCACAACTTCTTTCTTTCTTTTGGCTAAGAGAGATGGAACTTTCAGAATTAAGAAAATACTTATTAACTTCTTATAAGGAGCCCAGGTGGGGCAGTGGTTAAGCGCTCAGCAGCTGACCAAAAAGTCAGCAGTTCAAACCTACCAGCTGCTCTGTGGGAGGAAGATGTGGCAGTTTGCTTCTGTAAAGATTACAGCCTTGAAAACACTATGAGGCAGTTCTGTAGGGTTGCTATGAGTCAGAATCGACTCTAGACCCATTTTTTAAAAAACTTTATATAGTGAAAATGAAGGTAGAAATCAAAGAAAGCACCTCCTTCTTTTTCTGTAGCATAATTTTTTATGATGAGGGTGCGGGGTGTTTGCTGTGCTTAAGTAGAGGGCGGGCAGCTGCCATTCAGACGTTTCAACTCAGCCAAATCCCTTATTTTTGGATAGAGATTTTAGGGTCCAGATTGCCAACTGCTGTAAGTGCCAGTTGGGCACTGGGATGTTTTGGCAAATTCATTTTCACTTCAGAATTTGAATCTTAAGTTAAAAGTGAAAAACAAGTCCTTTAAACCAATTAAACCCATTAGCATTCAAGTAGACTTTTATACTGTTTCAGGCCACTAGATGAATAGAAAATGATTGGGAAAAAAATCAAGTTTGTTTTTTCAGGGATTAGGGAGGGACTTTATAATACTTGTTCATGTTTGTGGTGAATTGAAGGCTGCTCTATTTTAGTTTCTGGAAAGATGAAATTAAATGAAGTTCAATATGTATATATATAAATGAAGTTCATGTTCTTGGTGGCCCAGTAGTTAAGAGCTCGGCTGCTAACCAAAAGGTCAGCAGTTCAAATCCACCAGCCACTCCTTGGAAACCCTAGAGGGTAGTTCTGCTCTGTCCTATAGGGTCACTATGAGTCAGAACCAACTCGACGGTACCTAACAACAGCAACAACGTATACGTACTTTTTTTTTTTTTTCTTTTTTTACAAAATCAGTTATTTACATTGGTTGAGTTTAGCTAAATTATTTTTGGCTGGGTCTGTACTCATTCCAAAGAAAAAGGGTGCGGTGGAAAAAGTGATATTTCAAAGGAGTAAATCAAGGAGGAACTTTGTATTGTTCTGAGCTCCTGATTGTGATCAGTGGAAGAGGAGGGGTTATAAAAAAAGAATATAAAATAATAGCGTGCGTGTTCATTTTACAGCTCAGATTTGGTCATAGCCATTTTCAGATGAGTGCTGAAAATGTATGAACTTTATCACCAGTGAGTGTTTGGTATATAAACACTCTTTGTTCTAAATTCTGACAATACTTTAGTTAAAACATAGACTATAAGGTGTGTTTTTAAATAAATTCCTCCATACTTTTTTCCTCTTCATCGGAGGCATTCACATTGCCAGTGTGATGTTAGACTCAATTAGGTGGGATTGGAAACTTTATTTTTAGCATGAGAGGAAAATAAGTGATGTGCTGGCACCAACTTGCCTTCAAATAAATGAATAGTCTCAATTGAAACAGTTTTGTGTTGGAAGTTCTCCCCTCACTTTGTTAGGTTGGCCAAAAGCCTGTGTTACAGCTTTACTGTACTTTTTTCTAGACTGTCTGCAGTGTTTGTGCATTGAGAGAGAAGAAAGCCCTTTCCTCCGGCGTCCCGGTAGGTGGGCGCTCCGGTCCTGGTCCAGGTCAGCTGTCCTGATCTTCACCGCCTTCTTATTCTGTTCTCTGGTTCCCACGGTTCAGACCAGCCTTCCTGGGGCCTGGTACTCCTGGTGTATGGGACTCCAGCCGGGTCCCTTAGCAGTTGCTTTCTCAGCAGGTTGAAATAGAAAGGGTCCCACTGGTGAATCCATTCTGGCAGATCACTTAAGGATATCACTGACCTTTTCAGCTCACTCATCTCTCAGTTACTTTAATTTTAGAATAGTTGTGGTCACTGTTAGTTGCTGTTGAGTGGGTTCTGACTCATGGTGACCCTATGTGTGCAGAGTAGAACTGCTCTATAGGGTTTTCAAGACTACAGAAGTGGATAGTCAGGCCTTATGTGTATTTGAGGAGTATGGCTTAGTTTTGAAGGATTACAGAAAGTCAGAGGGTTGTAATATGATTTTATGTGTATTGGCCAAAATACTAATATGTTATGATAAATGTGAAGCATACCTTAAATTATATCCATGCAAAAGTATACAAGTCTGACGCGGCCAATTATAGTTTGGGCCTGTATGACACTTCCTGTTTGCTAGATTGTTCGCATATGTATTATCCTCAATGTAGCCAGGGAGAGATGGGGAAGGTGGGCCTGTGACTATCTCAGTTTTACAGAGGAGACAGATACCAGTGGTCACTTGTCCGTCCTGCACAATCGCAGTTGTTCATAGAGCCCAGACCAGAAGCAAGGTGTCCTCTCTCTGGTTTGGTTCTCTTGCCACTGAACCACACAGCCACCTTCAATTTCTAAAGCGTATGATATGGCTGCATATTGTAGAGTCCTGTTGGGTGTAAAGAGGAGCATTGATAAAGCTGCAGTAGTATGCCTTGGGATGTTTTTCATTCATTAACGCTAGTTGGGTCCTTTCAACTTGATGACTCTTGTGGTCAGCTGGAGGAAATTTCCTTCATGCTCTGATTTTTTTTCCTTTCTCTTTATTGTCTTGGTTGTCTGTTACTGAAACTCATATTGGATGGATGTGGGATCTGTGGATATGTTATCCATTGTCTTGTCTTTTCTTGTTTTGCTCCATAATGTTTCTCAATATTACCTTCCAGATAATGGCCGTGGCCTTTGGCATGGTTCATTTTGTTTCTCAAATCCATTGAATTTTCTCATCAGTGCTTATTTTTAATTTTTAGGAACTTTCTCTCTGATTGCTCCCTTTTCATAGCAGCCTGGTCTCGCTTTATGGACACAATACTATTTCAAATCTTTCTTAAGATACTTATAAGAATTTTTTAAAACATTGCCTTTTGTTTCACAGATTATGTTTCTCTGGGGTGAGTTGTTTGGTTTGTTTGTTATGGCCCTTTTTTTTCATGTTCTTGGTTTTTTTCAGGTAACTCGTAATCCTTGTTTGTTGGTTTGTTTTAATGAATTAAGAACTCAGTTGATAAGTTGGGAGGATTGACTTGGATCTTCTCTGCAGTTTTATAGGTAGTTTCCAGAATAGGCCTGTGTAGGTAGCAGACTTCAGGGGCATTGGAGGTTAAGTGGTAGAATTCTCACCTTCCACACGGGAGCCTGTGTTTGGTTCCTGGCCAGTGCACATCATGCGCAGCCACCACCCATCTGTTACTGGAGGCTTGCATGCTGCTATGATGCTGAACAGGTTTCAGTGGAGCTTTTAACTTAGATGGACTAGGAAGAAAGACCTGGTGATCTACTTGTGAAAATCAGTCGATGAAAGCCCTATGGATCACAGTGGTCTGATCCCCAGTCGATCTTGAGGATGATGCAGGACCAGGCGGTGTTTCGTTCTGTTGTGCATGGAGTCTGCATGAGTCAGGGACTGACTCCATGGCAGATAACAAGACCAAGTAGCAGGCAGACCCTCTTTTCTTCCACAATTGTCAAAGAAAGTGGGCTGTACTCAACGAATGATGCATCTAAGTGTGTTTTACCCCATGGGGAGCTACCCTTTTTGGTGTGGAGGCTCAAAGTTACCCCTAACCATTATCCAGACACCAACACTTGGATTTTTCCCAAGCATATTACCTATTTTCTTGATTTTAGGCTTCGGATACAAGGCTCTGCTGTGGCTTCTGTTTTATAGATTCTGGGTTTTTTTTTTTTTTAATATAATTGATTTGTTGTTGTTGAGAATATACACAGCAAAACATACACCAGTTCTACAGTTTCTACATATATAATTCAATGACATTGATTACATTCTTCAAGTTGTGCAACCATGCTCACCCTCTTTTTCTGAGTTGTTCCTCCCCTATTAACATAAACTCACTGCCTCCTAAGGTTCCTATCTAATCTTTCGAGTTGCTGTTGTCAGTTTAGATAGATCTTAAAAGAGCATACTAACGCTCCATGCAAACATTCTTTACTGTTGTTGTTGTTAGGTGCCGTCAAGTTGGTTCCAACTCATAGCGACCCTGTGTACAACAGAACAAAACACTGCCTGGTCCTGCACCATCCTCACAATCATTGTTATGCTT
>NW_004443938.1:16232549-16268125 GCF_000243295.1 Trichechus manatus latirostris | reverse complement strand
TGGCTGTACTTCTTCCAAGACAGATTTGTTCGTTCTTTTGGCAGTCCATGGTATATTCAATATTCTTTGCCAACACCATAATTCAAAGGCATCAGTTCTTCTTTGGTCTTCCTTATTCATTGTCCGGCTTTTGCATGCATATGAGGCAGTTGAAAATACCATGGCTTTGGTCAGGTGCACCTTAATCCTCAAGGTGATATCTTTGCTTTTTAACACTTTAAAGAGGTCTTTTGCAGCAGATTTTCCCAATGCAATATGTCGTTTGATTTTTTTTTTTGACTGCTGCTTCCATGGGCATTGATTGTGGATCCAAGTAAAATGAAATCCTTAACAACTTCACTCTTTTCTCCGTTTATCATGATGGTGTTTATTGGACCAGTTGTGAGAATTTTTGTTTTCATTATGTTGAGCTGTAATCCATACTGAAGGCTGTATGTAGTCTTGGATCTTCGTCAGTGAATGCTTCAAATCTTCTTCGCTTTCAGCAAGCCAGGTTGTGTCATCTGCATATGTTTGTTGTTGCGTATTGCCGGTTGTTAATGAGTCTTCCTCCAGTCCTGATGCTGCGTTCTTCTTCATATAGTCCACCTTCTCAAATTATCTGCTGAGCATACAGATTAAGTATGGTAAAAGGATACAGCCCTGACGCACCCCTTTCCTGAGTTTATATCATGCAGTTTCCCCTTGTTCTGTTCAAACGACTGCCTCTTGGTCTATGTACAGGTTCCTCATGAGTGCAATTAAGTGTTCTGGAATTCTCATTCTTCTCAGTGTTATCCATAATTTGTTATGACCACACAGTCGAATGCCTTTGCTTAGTCAATAAAACACAGGTAAACATCTTTCTAGTATTCTCTGCTTTCAGACAAGATTCATCTGACATCAGCAGTGGTATCCCTCATTCCACATCCTCTTCGGAATCCGACTTGAACTTCTGGCATAGGTTCTGTTTTTTTGGGAAAGGGGAGGGGAAGGGACATGGGAGAGCTCATCCCTTCTGCATTAAGTTCTTTATTTTCTTTATTCTTGAAAAGATTTTTCTTTTTCCTGTCATTTCAGTGCTAACCTGGGAGGGAGGTAGCCTCTCTGTACTGTCTGCAGTCTAGAGCTGGAAGGGAGATAACATGGAGCATTTGATGTGAGGGATCTGCTTGCAGATTGTCCAGTGCTTCTCCCCAGCAGTGTTTTTGCTCCTCTCGGAGCCCCCTCTGCACCCTCCTGTGCCTTCTGCAGAGTTGGGAGAAGCCGGCAGAGCATTCTTACCTCCAGGAGAGCTCCTTCTCTGTGTGGCAGCTACTTTCTAACACGAGATTTCCCACTACCACCTGGTTTTGATTAGTTACTGTTGTGTATTCTTGTTGGAGAAATCCCTGGGTGGTGCAAATGGTTAACACCCACAGCTGCTAACTGAAAGGTTGGAGGTTTGAGTCCACCCAGAGGCATCTTGGAAGAAAGGCCTGGTGATCTACCTCTGAAAAATTAGCCATTGAAAACCCAGTAGAGCACAGTTCTACTCTGACATGTACGAGTTGCTGTGACTTGGATTCGACTCGACGGGAATGGGTTGAATCTTGTTGGAAAGTCAGTGCGAGATGAGCCATGGTGGTAGAAGTTGTAGGATTCTGTGGAGGTGCATGAATGGAGATGTTTTTTAGTCAGATTTGTGTGGACAGGTATGTTTGGGGTAAGGAAGGAGAAGGAAGAGTTAAGTTTGTTTCTTGTTTCAAGTTTGGCCTGGCGTCAGGGTACAAAACATCTTCCCTTCTTTTTTTGTTTTAACTGCCTCTCCCCACTTGTTGTTTATCCCTCTCACCTTTTCCTTGTCCCAGATTCACCAGGGAATGAAGGGTCCTGCCAGAAGGGCAGCACCTCTGGGTGACCCAGGCTGCAAAGATCCTAGGCCCTAAAATTGAACCTAGTCAAGTAAGGAAACCCCTAACACCATCCTGCCTCCTCTCTTTCTTGCCTTTCTTCTTTCTCTTTCACAACCGTTCTAAACAGCCCATTGATACCTTGAAACACACATGGACAAAAAGCACTTTCCCTTTTAAGGCAAAGAGGAGAAGTGTGTGAGGACATGGATTCTCCCCACTCGGTTTCATGGAGAAAATCAAACTGGACTAAATAGGTGAATGTTACAAGTCAATACAAACGCAGGCACAGGCTCGACAGTGCTCATATCCGAGGTATGGAGAACTGAGTGGGAAACAGTCGTGTTTCAGTGGCACAATTCTCATCTTCCATGTGGGAGACTGGGATCGATTTTGGCCAGTGCACCCCAAGAGCAACCAACACCTGTCTGCCAGTGGAGGCATGTGTGCTGCTATGGTGCTGAACGGGTTTCACTGGAGCTACCAGACTAAGACAGACTAGGAAGAAAGGCCTGGTAATCTATTTCTGAAAATCAGCCAATGAAAACTTTATGGATCACAGTGGTCTGATCCACAGTTGGTCATGTGGATGGCACAGGACCGGGTAGCGTTTTGTTCGTTGTGCATGGGGTCCTCATGAGTCGGGGGATGACTTGACAGCATCTAACAACAACAGAGCTGAATGGCAAACACTGGTGTTGGGGTGGCTAAGAGAGGGTCATCCTAAAAATTCTGATTGTCCATTTTATTGCTATCGTTTAAAGTCACTATGATGTTTGAAGCAGACCACACACAGAGAAGAAAACAGTAAATGAATAAACAAGGCTACGAGGAAAAGCATCGCCACGAAAGGGAGAGGAAAGAGTAGGAGGAGGGAGAATGAGAGATCAGGTGTGTTTTGGGATGAAGAAGTCAGACACTGCTCACCAAAGAGTGGTGGGAGTGGGGCGTGAGGACGAGGAAGCTGGAAATGGCATGGAAGGCTGAGGTAGGGGTCTGATCTCTTTGGGAAGTTAGCCTAAGGACTGTGGGAGAGTTTTGGTTGAAATGCTTCAGAATCATATTTTTATAGTGTGGTGAATGGCACAACAAACAAACTCAGGGCAAGCCTGAACAGAGACAGATCTTGAAATCCTCAGTCCTCTCACTGAAAGGGAACATGGCTTCTTGTTGAAGCAAAAACCAGAGGCTGCGTTATAACTCTGGCTGCCAAATGCACATGTGAACTTGGGACAAGGCATTTCATCACTTTGACCTCCAGAGACTCTTTCCGTAGAATACAGTACATTTCTGCTTGTCAGTCTTCCTGGCAAGAGTTATGGGTGGTAGATCACCCTGTTGAGGCTGAGTAGGGAGTGTGTTTTCACAAAGAGCTGGTTCTACGATTAGTTCATATGTGGTTATTACTGAGGTCTTTAGAAAACTCAGATAATGGAATATGGTTCCGTTTCAGCCTCTGGGTTTTCCTCACTTTTGCATACTCAGTAGCCAAGCTTACTCATTAGCAATGGGGTATTAATGCTATAATAATTGGCAGATCTGGCTGTGGCTGGAAAGTTTGTCTGACTTTACTTGCAGCTAAGTCTTGGCATGTCTGTTGCATTAATAGCAGCTAACTCTGTTCTGGCTATGCATCCTAAGAGCCTGTTCTAACTCCCAGTTTCTTAATTGGGTCACTTCTCAGAATAGTTCTAATTTGAAATAATAGCAGTTCTTAAAAAAGAGCATGGATTAAGAAAAAAAAAAACTTGGTAGAAGGGTTTGGCTGGAAAGGAAAATAGAGTAATTGACTTCAAGGCAAGATACTTTTATTTAAATTTTTCTTTTTAAGCTATAAAAAACTTGGCTTGTCAGAAAAAGAATGTGGTAGTTATAGGCAAAAGCATATTTTAAATATGTATCATGATAAGAGAAATAGCACCATGGTGAATGTTTTATTTGGGTGAAAGCTGACTAGTTTTTGATAGTTTTAGCAACAACACTTTCTCAGCTACTGCTTACCCTTGTCAATTAAGATCGTAACAATACCATTGCTTTAGGTTCAGATGAAGCATTTGGAGTGAAATATAAAGTTCTCAGAAGTATAAGAGCACTAAATGTTCTTTTTCCCATGGTAACAGTTTTTCTTAGAAATACTTTACGTTTTTTAAATAATTGATTTTGACTTTTGAGTTGACTAATTTTGGTAAGCTAATCTCTGCTGATTTTTAAGACTGAAGTTCACGATCAAAAGTGACTTTGTAGCTCCTACTGGGCCAACTTTTAGAGGGAAGGTCTTCTGAAACAAGTTATTCTAAGTTATAGGTGTCAGACACACACTCCTGATGACTTATTTCATTTTTGAATTATGTCACCATCTCAAAAAAATTAGAGCCACTTTTTACTTTTCCATTTCCAACAGAAATAAGTAGCAGTATCAAACGTCGAAGCTCCACTGTCTGCTTACTGTTATTGTTGTTAGGTGCCACCGAGTCAGTTCTGACTCATGGCAACTCTATGTACAAACAGAACGAAACACTGCCCGGTCCTGAGCCATCCTCATAATCGTTGTTATGCTTGAGCCCATTGTTGCAGCCACTGTATCAGTCCATCTCGTCGAGCGTCTTCCTCTTTTTTCACTACCCGCTACTTTACCAAGCATGATGTTTACTGGAAGGGGTTATATCTCAAACAGAGTGAGAGATCGGGAGGCAAGATGATTTCCTTGCCATTGCTTTCTTTGCAATAACCTAAGACACTTTGTCCTAGTGACAGTGGATCATCAAACGCCTTTCCAACAAATGCTTAGGTCTTCAGTGAATGGATGCCTGTGGCTGAGTCTCTCTGCCATCTCTCTTACAGTGATTTCCCTTCTTTTCTAAATGCATCATGTGGTTCTTATTTGAGCAGTTGTAAGTGCCTATTTTGTTCCCTTGCCCAGAGATGCCCCATTCTAGCCAATCCTTGCTGCCTTACCCTATTCTTCACAGTCAGCCATCTCCCTAAGCATCACTTTTATTCATTTGCACAAGATTGTCGCCAGAGTTATTCTCCAGCTGTAACAGAGAGCGTCATCCACTTCTCTTCATTTCATTTTCTGCATTCTCTTTCTGCCCCTGAGTTCAATAATCAAAGTGTCTGACGCAGAGCAAAGGGTGTTGGAGAGAGGGTGACACTGACTCAGTTAGAAGGCATGGGGCAAAGAAGACCTGGTTTGTGCCCAGGGTGAGGACAAGCTGCGTAGCAGGGGAAGGTTTGCAATGGCAGGTTGATGAGGCCGATGGAAAGCAAATATGGAAACTGAAGCAAATGGTTTGCAGTGGAGAATGACAGAATGCAGATAATGGATGCCAGAGGCAAAATCTGGACAGACTACCCCAAGGTACACAGTGGAAAGGGAGAGAAATGGGCTTTGTAGAGCCCGTTGAGACGTATCTACTGGAGCCAATTCTGAAGCACATAATATGTTCTAGGTGCAGTGCCAGGCCCCATGCATTTGTTATTTGTAATCCTCTCAATAATTCAAGTTAAGTTTTAGTCACTTTTGTTTTACTTAGAGAAGGGCAAAATGTACTGTTAATAATGAGTAGGCCAGAATGGAGACCCAAGCCCACCTAATTCCAAAGCTTACATTCTTCCTACTAAACCATTGTGTTTCTTGTAAGTCTACTGGCAGGATAGTTTTGGTCTGAAACTGTCCTCTTGTTCAGCTTTGGTTCTTTTCTATCAAATGATTTCTGTAATCTTACACTTTGAAAGACTTAGCAATTGATTTAAAATGAGGTGGCATTTTACCCCATACTGCTCTATGTAAAGGAACATGTCCCACAGCTCACTCAGCAGTTACCGCCATGGAAAGTGACTTGTTCTGTGTGGTGTGTGTGGGGAGAAGAAGTGGGTGGGAAGAGGAGAGAAGGTATAGGCATGGGAGGAGAATGTGATTAATTTGTGCTCTATACATAACATATTAAGATGCAGAATATAATACCCCCCCCATGTTAGTATCTAGTGCTGCTGTAACAGAAATACCACAAGTGGATGGCTTTAACGAACGGAAGTTTATTCTCTTGTAGTTAAGGCAGCTAGAAGTCTGAATTCAGGGCTCCAGCTCCAGGGGAAGGCATTCTGTCTCTGTCAGCTCTGGGGGAAGGTTCTTGTTATCAGTCTTCCCCTGGATCTAGGAGCTTCTCAGCTCAGAGACCCTGAGTCCAAAGGATGCACTCCACTCCTGGCTCTTCTTGCTTGGTGATAATGAAGTCCCTCTCCTCTCTGCTTGATTCTCTTGTATACCTCAAAAGAGATTGACTCAGATATGATCTAATCCTGTAGATTGTGTCCTGCCTTATTAACATAACTGCCTCTAATCTTGCCTCATTAATGTCATAGAGGTTAGTATTTACAACACATAAAATAAATACTTCAGATCACAAAATGAAGGGCAGTCACGCAATACTAGGAATCATGGCCTAGCCAAGTTGACACACATTTTTAGGGGATACAATTCAATCCATAACACCCTTTAAAGCAGTTATCTGCCTATTATGGTAATTTCACTTTTATTTGCATTATTTTACTTACTCCATTAAAAAAGTATCAGTGATTGATTTATATTTTAGGTGACACAATAACATTTTATTTTAACATGCCATTTGAACTTATATACAAGTTATTTGATATATTGATTAGTCATAAATAGAACTTTGCAATCTAGTTATCTCCTGATTATTCTTTAAAAATGCTGAAAATTGAAGGTTTGAAAAATGTTAGTATGATACACGACATAGGGAAAATCTCCCTTCTCTACGATCTGATTAGCCAAACATTTTTCTGTACTGTACTTTTATGACAGAAGCAAATTTAGGAAAATAATCTATGTTCTGTAAGTGATGGGACTATGCTTGTTTTGTTGGCTGCTCTAAATTTAGCCAGCTAGAATAATTGCAGTATTTGTTGAATGAATAAAATTTGTGTCTAAAAGCAAAATCCAGAGTATATCCTAGTATTACTGCAAATTCAACCGAATTTTCTCTACATTTCTAAGATATAAAACCAAATACCAAACCCTTTGCTGTTGAGTTGATTTTGATTCATAGCAACCATATAGGACAGGGTAGAACTGCCTCATGGGGTTTCCAAGAGTTGCTGGTGGATATGAACTGCCCATCTTTTGATTAGCAGCCGTAGCTTGCCGTAGCTGTTAACCACTGCGCTACCAGGGCTCCTTCTAAGGTATAGGAGAATAAAAATAGATTATTATCATGACTGTGGGGATACAAAGTATTGAATGATTAAGGAAATATTGTGTATATTTAGAACGCTCAGTTGACAGAAATACAAGATATTTATCAAGATATCTAAGGCTGGAGCAAAGGAGAATGAAGAAAACAAAAGACACAAGGAAAATAGTAACCCGAGAGACAGAAAGGGCCACATAAACCGGTGACTGCATCAGCCTGAGACCAGAAGAACTAGATGGTGCCCAGCTACCGCCAGTGACTGCCCTGACAGGGAACACAACAGAGAGTCCCTGATGGCGCAGGAGAAAAGTGGGGTGCAGAACACGAATTTTAGTAAAAAGATCAGACTTAATGGTCTGACTGAAACTGGAAGAACCCTAGAAGAGATGGCCCCTGGACTCTCTGTTAACCCAGAAATAAAACCATTCCCGAAGCCAACTCTTCAGACAAAGATTAGACTGGACTATAAGATGTGAAAAGATACTCTTGAAGAGTGTGCTTCTTAGTTCAAGTAGATACTTGAGACTAAATGGGCAGCTTCTGTCCAGAGGCAAGATGAGAAGGCAAAAAGGGACAGGAGCTGGTTGAATGGACACGGCAAATCCGGAGCAGAAAGGAGGAGCGTGCTGTCACATTATAGAGAAAGAGCAACTAGGGCCACATAACAATGTGTGTATAAATTTTTGTATGAGAAACTAACTTGAGCTGTAAACTTTTGCTTAAAGCACAATTAAAAAAGAAAAAAACGATATTACTCTAAGGAATTTTTGAAGCAAATGGATAAGATGTTGACATTTGGAGAAACTGAACATATGGATGAGGGGGATGTGGGAGTTCTTTAAACTTTTTTTGCAACTTTTATATAGGTTTGAAACTACTTCCAAATACTACAAAAACGTGTTACTATATATTTTGTCAGTAGTGAAACACTTTAGCAATTTTGACAGTCTTTGCAGGTAAAAAATGATTAGTATCTCTCTCAATGACTTGGACAAGGGAAATTTCTCTTCGAAAGATAAACTGTAAAACAGTTCATAATGGATCAAAGCAGAGATATGCACAATTACCCGAAGGAGACAGAAGGGAGTGTATGACCCACATGTAACCTGACTAACTTATATGGTTAACACATCAACTTTGAACATTTATGTTTCATTGGCAAGGAATGGTAGGGGAGGTGAATGTATCAGGTCTTTCAGGCTGATGGCATTAAGTTTTCATTTTGTCCAGCCATCTCTTCTTCTGTATTCGTGTTCACCAGACATCCTCCTAATGATAGTTTTCCATTCCGTGTTTATCTTCTGTGTTTAAGTCATGCTGATATAAATATTCTGGTCTGCCAGAGAGTTGTATTTTCCATTGTTAATTAAAATACCTTCATCCAGTTCTCTATTTTGAACTCTCTCAGCTTGATTAACACGCGTCCTCCCTTGAGAGTCACTCCCCTGCTCTGTGTAGTGACTTGATTTGTCCTCTCATCCTTCTCACCGCCTGAGCTTCAGCCACACTCTGGTCAGTGGTGAATTCACTAAGATACATAGGGTCTACAGGGACAACCAACAGAAACAACTTGAGAATCACACAGAAAAAAATTTTCTCTGAAGATGAACTAAGGGTCATAAATTGCAAACAATGTGAAGAAAGAATCTGTTGTGAAGAGGCAGGGGAAAAAAAACCCATCAACAACAACAAATAGGAGTATTTGTGTTCTAAGAACTTAAGCTAATAAAAGAGTCTGAAAGATACTATGAAACAAGTGTATTAGAACTAATTAAGATTAAGGATAAAAATAGCAGTACAGTATTAAATGAGGCTAGAAAGATTTGAACAGGAACCAATTAGAAGTTGTAGAAATAAAAAGTACTTGTTGAAATGAAAAACTCAGCAGATTAGACAGAGTGAAACAGAGAATTAGTGAATTTAAAGATAGATCTGAGATAATTACCCAGGTTGTAGCTCTTGTGGGTTGAGTTGTGTTCCCCAGAAAAGATACGTCAAATACAAATCCCTGGTACCTGTGATAACAAGCATCAGATTAGAAAAAAAGAAAATGTTGACAATTTTGGATGATTGAAACAGGTAGATCTGAAATACCAGATAACAATAACATGGAAGATGGGAAAGAAGATAACTGGATTTTTTGTGGGGGGAGTGCTTTAAGGTTTTTGTATTGTTTGGTAGGAGGTAAAGATACTGATTACCTTTAGACCTTAAATCAAATAAGTGTGTTAAAATTTTGAAAATACTGCTTTCCTAGCTTCTTTTCCTGTGAAATAGTAAATATAACAACTATACCAAGTGAGTTTGCTGTATATGTGGTTCCCAAGATAGTACTTGTAAATCGATTTTAAAATCAGGTGTTAATTAAAATGTATTGCCCAATGAAAACTTATAGTACTATATAAATCCAGCTGTAAAGTGAATAATCATCCTAATTTATCTTATGTATAGATGTGGATTTTCATGACAGATTCATATGCTTTGGGAATTAGAATACTATAAAGCACTCATAAATTACACAAGGAGAATATGTAACCTAGTGGAAAAACTAATGGCCTAGGAGGATATGAATTTAACCTTTGGCTTCCTCACTGTGTAACCCTGGGCATGTTGTTTCGTTTTTCTGAATTTCAGTTTCCTCATTCATAAAATGGGGGAGTTGGATTAGGGCAGGAATAGCAATTAGTCTCAGCACACGTATCAGCTCTGACTGATTAGTAGGTGTGCGTGGTGGACGGTTAAGAGGATTTATATCAGAGTCCAGCCTAGTGGGGAAGGATCATGATTGATTATTGATGTCTGCCATGGGCATGATATGGGGATGTTGGAATCCAGGTCTAGACGTTCTCCTGGACCCCTCCCTGCTCTAATACTCTATGAATTAAAATATACCATTCCTGGGTTTTGTAAGTTTTTTAAGTTGTTACTGTCACTTGGTGCTAAATAATACTCAGAGACAGTTTTGGCAATCTCAGAAATAGAAGTTAGATGAAAGGCAAGAAGAAAATTACTTATGAGAGAAAGAATCAAAGGAAGTTGGGAAATTTATTTGGTAGTAGCGTGGGCCTAAGTATTTAAGGTGTAAAAGCGATTACTATTCTACTGTAAGACTTAAGTATTTTTTAAATACAGTATTGGGATTGTGGTATAAAGGATCTTCTGTGGTATTAGTCAATAAAGTATGTAAGACTGTATGCGTTTGGCATAAAGTGTCATTGCAGAAAGCTTCAGAACTCTACAGGGTGTTTGTCTTGGCTTTCATGACATTTGTGGAAGAGAATGCAGGGATATGTGTCTTAAAGTCCATAATTTAATTAAGGACATTGGTTTAATTTCTGTGGTATATATATATATATATATATATATATATATATATGAAATAATTTTGAAATGTTATTTTTGATATTTAAGCATGTGTGTGATGGACTGAGAACATTTTGTGGTTTCAGGCAGCCCTGGAACATGGTGGTTGGCTGGGATTACCAGGTGGAGCCAGTTCCTTCAGTTGGGGAATCATTACTTGGGTGTGTTTCATGTTAGAATGAATTTGTCTGGACTACTGACTGTTCCAGAACATATTTCATGAAAACAAGACAGAAGTGTGTCTTTCTGGGCTGTGTATATTTTCTAAGCTTTTGGGTTATTCCTTTTGTGGTACACGCTGAAAATCAAAGTGTCTTATGTTAACAGCAGTTTAAAGATTCCAAGTTCCTCTCACATGTCAGAAATACTATCGTGTTTCTGTGCAGATGTTTTCCAAAGAAAACTAACAAAGACATGCTGATTACCAATGAAGTCTCCTGAGGGATGAGTTTAGGAAGCAAGGTTACATGAGATTGAATAAATATATTTTAATATCAGGTTATATCTTCAGCGATGAAAACAAAATCAGTAAAATCTTGACTTCTGGACTCAAGATTGGGGATTCATCTTCTGAAATCTGAAACAGCTTTTGACTTCATAAGCGAAATTTTCTGGCCCACTCTCGCTTAATGATTAATGTTTAATTTGAAAAGATCTTTTGTGTAAGGAGACAGAAGAGTTGTCGATGTTACTGAATGAACATGTTGGAGAGAGAGAGAGAGAGAGATATTTGGTAAAAGATCTAAGGTCGGGAAGATGTACTCAAAATTAACTACTTTAGTTCACAGTCTTTTTACTTCACATATAGATTATTACAACTACCTTTTTATTATTTTCCTGCATTTTGTGTGCTCCAGTCTAATTGGTCCTAGTTGGTCTTCAGTTATTCCTCTTTTGGGTCCTAGGAATTCATAGTTTTTGCTCACATTTGCCTATTTCCCATACTGAGTTCTGCTCTTTCCTGAAATGTTTCGAGATTCTTCAGCAATTTCTTTGCAGTCCGACATGTGACAGTGCATTGATGCCATCCATGTATATCTTGGTCAACTTGATTTTCCTTTTTTAAAATAAACTTTTAATTTTAGAGCAGTTGTAGGTTTACGAATTATTGTAAAGACAGTACAGAGGGTTCGCATCAATCGCACATCCAGTTTCTCCTATTATTAACATCTAACATTATTATGGAAACCCTGGTTGCATAGTGGTTAAGAGCTATGGCTGCTAACCAAAAGGCTGGCAATTTGAATCTACCAGGTGCTTCTTGGAAACTCTATGGGGCAGTTCTTCTCTGTCCTATAGGGTCGCTATGAGTGGGAATTGACTTGAAGGCAACGGGATTGATGGGAACATTATATTGGTATATTTATCATAGTTAATGAACCAATTTGTTGTTGTTAGGTGCTGTTGAGTTGTTCCAACTCACAGCAACCCTATGTACAACAGAATGAAACATTGCCCAGTCCTGCACCATCCTCACAATCATTACGTTTGAACCCATTGTTGTAGCCACTGTGTCAGTCCATCTCATTGAGGGTCTTCCTCTTTTTCGCTAACCCCTACTTTACCAAGCATGATGTCCTTCTTCAGGGACTAGTCCCTCCTGATAACTTGTCCAAAACATGTGAGACGAAGTCTCACCATCCTTGCTTCTAAGTAGCATTCTGGCTATACTTCTTCCAAGATAGATTTGTTCATTCTTCTGGCAGTCTACAGTATATTCAATATTCTTTGCCAACACTGTAATTCAAAGGCATCAGTTCTTCTTCAGTCTTCCTTATTTGTTGTCCAGCTTTCACATGCATATAAGGCAACTGAAAATACCATGGCTTGGGTCAGGTGCACCTTAGTCCTCAAATCAATACTGATTCATTATTATTAACTAAAGTTCATACTTTATTCAAATTTTCTCAGTTTTTCCCTAGTGTCTTCCTCTGTTCAGGATTCCATCCAGGATGCCACATTATGTTTAACTTATCATGCCTCTTTAGGATCCTCTTGATTGTTACAGTTTTTCACATTTTCCTTGTTTCTGATGACCTTAGAGTTTTGAGGAGTATTAGTCAAATATTTTATAGAATATCCTTCAATTTTCTGATGTTGTCCTCATAATTAGACTGAGGTGATGTGTTTTTGGGAGAAAGACCACAGAGGTAAAATGCCATTCTTATCACATGATATCAAGGGTACATATCATCTATATGACTTATTGCTGTTGATGGTAACCTAGAACACTTGGCTTGAAGTAGTGTTTATCAGGTTTTCTCACTGTAAAATTACTCTTTTTTCCCCTTTCTGTACTGTAGTCTTTGGAAAAAAGTCACTGTGTGCAGTCCACAATTAAGTAGTGAGGTGTTATACACTACCTCCTTGAAGGTAAAGTTTCTATGCAAATTATTTTGGCTTCTGCACAGACTTGTCTACCCTCCATTTATTTATTTATTCAATCATTTATTTATATCAGTATGAATTCATGGGTATTTATTTTACACTTTGGATTATAATCCAATACTACTTTATTTTGTTGCTCAAATAGTTTCATCTTTGGCCATTGGGAGCTCTTTCAGTTAGATCTGTATGCCTTTGAAATACTCCCATCATTGTGGTTTTTTCCTGCCATAATCCCAGAATCAGCCTTTTCTCCAAGGAATCTTGGCTTGCTGGTGTTAGAATGGTATTAGAAACCAAGATCTGGGCACTAGGTGTGTTCATTGTTACTGAGATGTCATTACTTCTATATTTTTCTTTTTAATACATATTTTATATGTATATTTTCTGTTTCTCCATTAGTATATTGTTAAAGTTCCTCAGGTGATTTTAATGTGCAGCTAAGGAACTGATTCTAGACTGTAAAGCCCTTGGAAATAAAAACTGCTAATATGTGAAGTAGATATTGGATAAGTGTTTGCCGAAAGGGATTTACTCATTAACTTTTTTATTCACTTAGTAAACATTTATTGAGTTTCTGTCACCTTCTAGGCACTCTACAAACCACTAGAATAAAAGACTTAGCCCGTGATATTAATAAACATGATGATGGTAATAGTTGCTGCTATTATTGAAATCATACTATGTACAAACACTGAGCTAATCACTTTAGCTTAATTATTTCCTCAAACAATTCTTTGTCTTGTGTCTATTTTACCAATGATCAAAATTGAGGCCCTGAAAGATCTAAGTAACTTGCCCAAGATCACATGATAAGTTGTGAAGCTGGGATTTGAATTCAGACCTGTTGGGTCTCCAAAGCTTATGATCATAATCACCTGTATGTTTTCCCCAGGGGTCTAGAATTAGAATGGGAAAAACAAACAGATAATTATATTGGAATGTGATACATTTTGTTCTGCAGGTCCCTGCAGGTCACTAAAACACCACAGGATTCATTCTAGCCTTCCCCCTTTTCTTATTTGTAACTTCTTTTTCTGACAGTGAAAACTTGGCTCCTGTTATCTACAATTTACGAATTTGTTTGATCCTAGTATATATGAAAGTAGTTTCCGAATTGTTACCTCTTAGCCCTGAGAGCAACTAATTTTCCAATAGAGTACAGTGTTTCTGCACAGTTCTTTTTGTCTTTAGCCTTACAGTATCCAGCCAGAACACTGGTTTCCAAAGTTATTTAGGCCAGTCCCCCAACCCCCAAAAGTGAAGTCATGTCATATATTGTAGCATAGTTAGATTCCTCCGTTGAAGTCTGCACATTCCATCCTGAGATTCCCTGACACTCTGGTTAATTTTTTAAAAGTTTACATACAGTTAAGTTCGCTTTTTTGTGGTGTACAGTTCTGTGGGGTTTGACAAATGCAGAGTCATGTATCCACCATGATGGTGACAAACTGAACAGTTCCGTCACCCTAAAAATCCCTGTGTGATCCCTCAACCCCTGGTAACTGCTGATTCTGTCCCTAGAATTTTGCCTTTTCCAGAATGTCGTTACATGTTGCTGTAAAAAAAATTTTAGGATAACATGCTTACAAAAATACCTCACAGGGTGAGGGGAGGGCACAGTTGGCAAAAAATAATGTATAACATGCATGTTATTTGCAAAAAAATATGGTACATAGAGTCATAAAACATACAGCTTCTTTCTTTAGTGAAATGCATTTAAGATTCATCCAGGTTATTGGGTGAATAAAATAGTGTATTCCTTTTTATTGCTGAGTTGTATTCCATTGTATGTATATACTACTGTTTGTTAACCATTCAATTGTTGAAGAACATTTTGGCTGTTTCCAGTTTTTGGAGATTATGAATAAAACATTTGCATACAGGTTTTTCATGTGAACATAATTAAATTCAGTTGAGTAAATGTCTAGGAGTGAGATTGCTGGTTTGAATGGTTAAGTGTATGCTTAACTTTCTAAGAAACTGCTCAACTATTGTCCAATATGGCTGTACCAGTTTACATTCCCCCGCCTGTTTCTCCACATCCACACCAGCATTTGGTGTTGTCAATTTTGAATTCTAGCCATTCTCATAGATGTGTAGTGTTGTCATCTTGTGGTTTTAATTTGCATGTTCTTAATGACTAATGGCACTGAGCATCTTTTCATGTGCTTATTTGCCATCTGTATATCTTTTTTGATGAAGCACCTGTTCATATCTTTTGCCAATTTTTTAAAATTGAATTGTTTGTTTTCTTATTGTTGAGTTTTGTGAATTCTTTATATATTCTGGATATTGTCATTTGAATATGTGATTTGCAAATATTTTCTCCCAGTCTGTGAATCATAATTTCTTTAAAGAAAATAACTGCTTTAGATTCATTGGCCAGGCAACATGATTTAATAAAAAGGGTGCTGATTCAACACTCAGAAATGCGGCAACAAGATCTCCACATCAAATTGTAAATGATACTTTAAATACGTTGTTTTTCCATAATCTGTTGAAAAGCAGCATTATAACAGTAGATCATATTGTGGTAGTCCTGTTTCCTGTGTACTTATTCCACAGCTTTAATGTGATTTCAAGGGTGGAGAGTGTACATTTGTGGCTGTGTGTGTGCGTGTGTGTATGTACATGTACAGTTATGTGCTGATTCTTGGATGACAGGACAGTCATCCTCCTCGTTCCTCAGTACAGCACTAGAGTCTTACTCCTTACTCTGTTTAACGCCAGAAAAGTGACAAAAGGGAATTTCTGCTCAAATCCATATCTGCATTGCTTCGGGAAATATCAAAATAAAAAATTCTGATATTCCAGTTTTCTATGAGAAAATGTTTGGGAGTTTGAACATTATAAACGTGATAAATTATGTCCACCAAAAAACATGTACAAGAATGTTCATAGCAGCTTGATTCTTAAGAGCCTCAAACTAGAAATGACCAAAATGTTTACCAGCAATAGAACTGATAAATAAGTTGTGCTATATGAGAAAGAAAACAACAACAAACCTACCACCACATGCAATAACATGACGGGATCCTACAGTCATAATGTTGAGTGAAAGAGATCATACTGTATGGCTCTATTTATATGAGCTTCATGAATAGGTAAAACTTATCTATGGGGATAGATGTTTAGATTAGAAATGATTTTTGGATGAGTGTTAACTGCGATGGAGTACAAAAGAGCCAAAAATCTAGTACATCTCCTACAACGTATCTTGATATGGGTGATAGTTACATGAATGTATACATATGTAAAAAACTATAGAACTGTATAGTTAAGATTTGTGCACTTTATTGCATGTAATGTATAACTGAATAAAAAATTAAACAATGTATATGTGGATGTAAGGTAGTGAAGCTCAATAACTGCCTTGGATACAAATAATAAATAGAAAAAAGAAATTATGTAGAATGAATGAATGGATAAATATGGCCAGATATTTGTATGGAATACAATTCTGTAGGCAAGAAATCAATGGAAAGACTACAGAGAAGCTTAGAAGGACAAGTGATTGACCAATAGTATGTGCCTAACTCATAAAGAATGGATATGTTATAGCTTAGAAAGTTGACTGTTTCCTCTTATAACTATGCATCTTGAGTGTAGGGTTTTATTGACAGTCTGTAAATTTATCTGTAAATTTCTTTTAAGCTTCTTTTTACTTGACACTGATTTGGTAATTACCCAAAAGACTTCCTTTGCCATTGTAGGATTTGTATATTGTTGGTTAGTATTAGAATAAAATAATGTAGACTACAGTACCTTACTTTTAAGAACTACACCTGAATCTTGGAGTAAGGTTTTTGTAGTGCTAGGACATGAAAATTGCATAACTCATAGAAAGGCACATAATCTCATAAAAATTGCTAAACAATAAAACCCTAATAAATTTACATAAGGCATCATGTCTATGCTTTAATTGTCTATTGTGAATATATTTTGAGCTGGAATTTAAATAGCTGACTTCCTCAGAACTTTTGGTTTGGCCCAAAACCAAATGCAGTATAAGAACTGGCAGACCCAGTGGGGAAGTATCTCACTCCTGAATTTTATTACTGTGGTTGAGACTTTGTTTCTCAATGCGGGCAAAATGCTTTTGAGTAAGTCCAGGTGGAGGGTTGACAGGGTTTGAACATTAAAACTAAGTTACATAATTATACTCAATGGCTGGAGTGATTAATAACTTGTGTGTGAGGGTCCTGAAAATAAACAAGTCATTCTTCTTTTAGGTTGCATATTTATTCCCAGGTCTGGTTACTACCGTTGTGAAGGTACCCATTTCCTCATCTCGCCTCACCACACACCATCGCACACCCCACCCCATCCCACACTCCACCCCATCCCATACCCCACCCCACCCCATCCCATCTCACCCCATCCCATCCGTCTTAGTTATCTAGTGCTGCTGTAACAGAAATACCACAAGTGGATGGCTTTCACCAAGAAATTTATTCTCTCATAGCTTAAGAGGATAGAAGCCCAAATTCAGGGTGCCAGCTCCAGGGGAAGGCTTTCTCTCTCTGTTGGTTCTGGGCAAAGGTCCTTGTCATCAATCTTCCCCTGGTCTAGGAGCTTCTCAGCATAGGAACTTCGGGTCCAAAGGACATACTCTGCTCCCAGCCTTACTTTCTTGGTGGTATGAGGTCCCCATATCTCTCTGCTCACTTCTCTCTTTTATATCTCAAAAGAGAATGACTTAAGACGTAACCTAATCTTGTAGATTAAGTCCTGCCTCATTAACATAACTGCCAATAATCCCACCTCATTAACATAACTGCCAATAATCCCACCTCATTAACATCATGTTGTTGTTGTTAGGTGCCATCAAGTCACTGCTGCATGATCTTCAGCAAAATTTTACTTTACAAAATTTTACTTTACTTGATATTAATGATATAGTTTGATAATTTCCACATTTGGTTGGATCACCTTTCTTGAGAATAGGCATAAATATGGGTCTCCTACAGTCAATTGGCCAGGTAGCTGTGTTCCAATTTTCTTGGCATAGACTAGTGAGCACCTTCAGTGCTGCATCCGTTTGTTGAAATATCTCAATTGGTATTTCATCATTCCCAGAGCCCTATAAGTAACATTAACAGGGCATTAATATCATGGAGATAGGATTTACAACACATAAGAAAATCCTGTCAGATGACAGAATGGCGAATAATCACACAATGCTGAGAATTTTGGACTAGCCAAGTTGACACACATTTTTTGGGGGGACAAAATTCAATCCATAACACCATCCCATCCCATCCTACCTTCCTCCCTTTCTCTCCCCTCTTCTTCCCTCTCCCTCCCCTCCTTCTCTTGGCTTTCCCTCATCCCCTTTTCCTCTCCCCCTTTTTCCTTCTTCTTTCATTTTCCTCCCCTGCCCTCCCCTCACCTCCACCCTGCAAGGTAGGATATTGGTAATGCACTATTATGCCATTTCTTTGTAGTTTTGCTTATATAGTAAAACATGCGAAAGCCGGAACCTTTGTAAGGCAAAAACCTGTCAGAGAAGGAAAACTCAAATATTTTCCACTAAAGGGAGAGAGAGAAAAGTGGTAAGACTATGTTCTGTCAAAGGTGAAAACTTGGGAGACCGGGAAAAAGAAGATAGTCCCACCAAGTTCTGGCTCTCACAGGTTTCACTGTAATTTAGGAATGCAAATTCTACTAAAAAATAAGCTTGTGGAAATAGTTGTACATTTCTTTTTTTCTTGTCTTTATGTGACTCTTAAGTTTAGAAATTACATTTTTTCCTTAATATAAAAGCATAACTTCTTGTCTGTAATTTAAAGTGTGACTTTATGTTTGAATAAAAATCATGACACAATGCAGAGGAGAAATAGCTCATTTTGGCATGATGGGTGACTCTGGTTTGATACCTGATAGGAACAGACATTCAAGCCCATTTGGCAGCCAGGCACATTGCTAATTAGTGTTAATAACTCCTAGTTGTAGGCTGACCCAGTATTAGTAATTTGGAGACAAGGTATTTGATGTATATCTGAAAGTCCAGATTTTGGTCTTTAGGATGGGTAGCATTTCATTTTTGAAACCTCAGTGGCACTCTGAAAATTTCAGCCGTTGATGTGCCATCCAGAGTAGTCCTGAGCCTTCTCTCTCTTCATGGAGTCACTCTTGTCTTCTCTCTCACTCTCCCACCTTCTTCAATTTCCATTCCTGCTGCTACTTTTAGCCTCACAATGAGGACGCCTCTCTGTTCCTAATTTCCTGCATCTTTGTAGGGTTCTTGTTTGTTTACACCAGCATCATGGGAGGCTGTGAAGACATGGAGCAGAGCAGAGAGGATGTGTGTGGGCTCTGTTTGCGAAGAGCCCAGTGCTGTAACGACTACCTGAAGGCATTTCTTCTTGGATGAGGTGACTGGTGTGCACAGCAACTTCCAGAGGGGCTGGCCAGAAGAAGAGGGTGGATGGGCTGCTATATTGTATGGTACTTCCGCATTGTAATCCTGGTGTGTCTTTCCTGTTTGGCCCTGGTTTTTCTTTAGTTTTTATCCTTCATAATAGACATTGATTTCAGAAATGAGAAGCAATCCCAGATTGTAACAATAAGCTAAAAAAATATATTCGGTGATATCTAGCAGTAAAGAGTTTTTGATTAGTTCTTTTCTAGTATTTCTCTTGGAGATCATCCTTGACCTGATGGATTTGCAGGATATCAGAAAAGGCCTGTGGAGGGTCTTAATGGTACAGCCCCAGCATCATAGGACCCTAAAGGGAGCAGGGCCCTAAAGACCCCATGGGACTAGGGGAACCCACCTTGGGCTTGGCACACATGATATTAGTTTTCTACCTTGTGGGAGAAAGAACTTTTTGTAACACCCGCCTTCACTTCACGCCCCTCCCAAAGGGACCTCCCCCTCCACTGAACTTTCATAATATGTTCATTCTACTCATCTTCAGGTACCACATTCAACCTTCTGTTAGAGTCGAAAGCCACATGTCCACTGGAGTCTCCTTGTCCTTTGGTATTTAAATCATTGTTGCATTTCCTAGGAGAAGTCCAGTATCACCAAGAAATCTGGAAATTTTCACCAGGAGACCTGTGTTCTCATGTTTGGCTCTGGCTCTGAGTTCTCATCCCCTTTGACCTTGAGCTCACTCCAGTGTCACCTCCCAAGGTCAGCCCCGCATGGTCTTCTCTGGGCTAACCTAGTTCGATGAGAATTGTCTGCACTTTTCCTTGTTTTTTTTTTTTGCTTTTTTGTTTTTCTTTTCCACCTAACCACACCTATAAGTATTGGTGTGTGCATTACACTTTACCAAATTTAGGGATAAGAGGTGGGGAGGGATTTACATGCAGCAGAGCAACGTCTTCATATTGAAAGTTAAACACTCCTCAGGTCTCTGGCCATCCCACTGCTGGGAATTTCACTGCTACAGGTCCAGAGCTTGCCAGCCTCCTGCTATATTGCTTAGCCTCGCTCTTTCTTAAGACTCTGCCTGTGTTTCCTTGCTTGTAGTATACTACTGTATCACCCAGTTAATGTCTTGAGGCTACTTTCATCTTAGGGTGCCCAGTTATTTTGGACATAAATAAATTTCCTTCTAGTGCCCAAACATCTTGATGTCCTAGAGGCAAAAGTAATATTTGAGAACATATGACCAAGTTATTAGGTATAGCTACATAAATTATGAAGCATGCATCTCTCTTCTTATTGCAGTGCTATAAAAATTCCCTCTTTTTGTTACTATTAAGCAAAACCCAAATCTGTTGTTCTCAACCCTGTAGGACAGAGTAGAACTGCCAAGACTGTAAATCTTTACGGAAGCAGACTGTCACATCTTTCTACTACAGAGTGGCTGGTGCGTTCAAACCACTGTCCTTTTGGTTAGCAGCCGAGTGCTTAACCATTGCACTACCAGGGCTCTTTTTGTTACTGTGGGGGTAGGGGGAGGAGAATAAAACCCCTAGTAGCTCCTGAGTGCCTGCTTGTGGAGAGACCTTACAGAACATCATAGTGGAATTACATTTCCCCAAACTTAGTTTTTTTAATACTCTACAAGTGCTTTTTGTTGGTTGTTTGAACCCACCCAGTGTTACTGCTGTAGAAAGACCTGGTGATCTGCTTCCATAAAGATTATAGCCAAGAAAATCTTTCTCATTGCAACACTTTTAAAAAAAATATTTTATAAATATATATATGTATATATAAAATGGAACAGTTCTACTCTGTAACATGAGGTTGCCATTGGTCGGAATCGGCTCGATGGCAAAGGGGTTGACTCTTTGGTTTTGATCAGTGCTTTTAGAAAGAAGTTATATTCATGCAACAAAAACAGCAAGGATCTTGATAGCCACCACCACTCTACCATTTACTGAGTTTCTGCAGCATGCCAGGCACCGTACTAGGCAGGGGTAAACGTGCGTGCATGTGGACGACACCGCGACTCCCTGCGGCATAGCCTCTTGGCCGCCTCCATTTTCACAATCAGCTAGCACAGACAGCTCTGTGTGGTCTCAGAGGCGCCCTGTGACGGCGTTGCACCTGTTCCCTGTCCTGTTCTCTGATGCTGTGGGAGCCCACTTGGTGTGCTAGCACAGACTGGAAGTGGGGAGGCATTAACACCCCTGGGGACCACCCTGAACCAACGGGGGACCAAGGCCAGTGGACAAGTGTTTCTGCCTTCTGTCCTCCAGAGACAATTCTGGGAGTGTTCCAGATGCTTCCAGGAGGCCCTGGTGGATGTGAAAGCCTGTTGTCCACAGTGGTCACCTTGATAATGTACCCTTAGATTGACCTTCCCTTCTTCCTATTTTCCTCTCCCTGCCCTCCCTCATTCCTTCCTCCGGGGATGACTGTCTACACCCAAGTCCTACCTCAGGCTTTGTTTCAGGGGCACCCAAACTAAGACAGTGAGCAAAATGCATTTGTCTCTTGCTGTCATTGAGTTCACAGTGAAGTAGAAGAGATACACTGATTAAATTATCACCTAAGTAAAAATATAATATCGCAGCCATGAAACACGCTCTGAAGGAGCAGGCACTTGTTTCGACGAGAGGGAGAAAAGACTTGGCGATTTGTTCCAGTAAAGATCAGAGCCTGGGAAGCCCTATGGGGCAGTTCTGTTTTGTCACATGGGGTCACTATGAGTCAGAATCATCTCGACGGCACACAACAAGTATTTTATAGAAGTACCTAAAACTATAGCCAAGCCTGACTTTATATACTTGTAGTATTATATTATGCAAGTGTTTCCACTTCAGTTTGATGTCCTCTGATTGGAAGCCCTGCTTCTCATAATCATGTTGTGAGGTGGCTTCGTGTGTTAGAGCTGGATTTTCAGAGGAAGAAAGTAAGGCAGGTTCACTCCGAGCATTTCCCAAAACCAAACCAAACCCGTTGCCGTCAAGTCTATAGGACCCTATAGAACTGCCCCGTAGGATTTCCAAGGAGCAGCTTGTGGATTTGAATTGCTGACCTTTTGGTTAGCAGCCAAGCTCTTAACCACTGTGCCACCAGGGTCCCCCAGCATCACGGCAGAGGAAAACTGAAGACTTGAAGGGCCTCTGGTCTCTGCTTCACAGAGAGCCGCCCACTTCCCTGTAATTACAAGTCTATCTTAATCTCTACTTCAAACAAGACATTTTCTTACCTGCAGCAGATAGCCCTGGAAGAAGAGTTCTGAACCTCCCCACAGGGCACAGTGGGGGTGCTTCCCAACAAAACACTCATTAGCACCTTTCATCCCCAAAGATCAAAGGTCCTTCAGATGGCAGTAATGCTCACAGAATCCCTTTGAGGCTGGGAGGTGGGAAACACTTGGTGAATCTGGATAGAGGTGGAGAATGTAAGGGTGCCTTCCCAAGGCAACTTGTTGATAGGTTGTCACTCGAGTCAAGATACAGATTTTATGATTCAAACCAAAACTCGGCACAGGCACAATCCTGTACTGATGAGCACCATTATAACCAAACCAAAACCAAACTAGTTGACATTGAGTTGATTCCAACTCATGGTGACCCCATGAGTGTCAGCGTAGAACTGCGCTCCATACGGTTTTCAAGGCTGTGAACTCTGGGAAGGAGATTCCCAGGCCTTTCTTCCAAGGTGCCTCTGGGTGGGTTATAACCCCAGGTCCCACATAAATTGTATTATTTTCATGGTTGATCAATAGCTGATATGCTTAATGTTTTCTTGACGTGGGTACAAGAATTCTAATCAAACAACAATTTCCAATGACAAACTTCATCACAAGTTCCTCTCCATATCAGAGTCAATTTGCTTGCAAAGTTAGTTCTTCGTAAAATAATTAATGTGCTGTGACTTTAACATATCTGTGCAAAGTTGAAGAATATTAAACTTACTTATTTTAATAGAACGATAAGCTTATTTAACATGTTTTTCAAATTATTATCAATAAGCCTCTTTTCTGTGCGTGTAGTAGGTTTTCTAAGGGACAAAGAGGTTGTTGGTTCTTAAACTGTGATTGATCCATTTTTCTGTCTGCAGACCTGACCCCCTTGCTCTTTGAAAGTACTGAAATCCTAGAGGGTGTGAGGTCAGAGTGGCTGCCATGCTATCAATAGAGGTGGAGATGTGGAGATGGGGCCACCAACGTTCTTCTCATGACGAGGGCCTTGGGGAGCTGAAGGATGGAGGGGCTGGCTGGTAGATGGAGAGAAAGCAATTGGGGCTCAGGGCAGTTCTGGAGGATGGGGTTGGAGGGAGCAGGTATGGACGAGGGTGGGGCACAGTCCCAGAGGCCACCAGGCTGGGTACTGGACTCGAGCTCTCTCTGAATTGCCTGCTAGTCCTGTAGGGGGAAAGGAATAAGTGTTAAGGTGTAAAGGAGGACTGGGCTGGTTTAAGGTTCAGAAGGGACAAATTAAAAATAAAGTCCTCTGCTTAATTAATACAGAATATTTTTGAAAACTGTGTTATATAGCATAGGAATCTTTTTAATGCAGTCAAGTTCTGTTATAGCAAAGAGATTAATAGAATACTGGCCTTTCTGTGAGATCCCTGGGTAGAACAGATGGTTTGCTCCTAGCTAGTAACCTAGCTGGACAATGAATAAGGAAGACCGAAGAGGAATTGATGCCTTTGAATTATGGTGTTGGCGAAGAAAATTGAATATACCATGGATTGCCGAAAGAACGGACAAACCTGTCTTGGAAGAAGTACAGCCCGAATGCCCCTCAGAAGCAAGGATGGCAAGACTTTGTCTCACATAGTTTGGACGTGTTATCAGGAGGGATCAGTCCCTGGAGAAGGACATCATGCTTGGTAAAGTAGAGGGTCAACGAAAAAGAGGAAGACCCTCAACGAGGTGGATTGACACAGTGGCTGCAATGATGTGCTCAAGCCTAACCACGATTTTGATGATGGTGCAGGACCGGGCGGTATTTCGTTCTGTTGTACATAGGGTTGCTATGAGGCGGAACCTACTTGATGGCATCTAACAACAACACTAACCTAAAGGTTGGCAGTTTGAATCCACCCGGCAGTGCCGCCGATGACCTGGCAATCTGCTGCTGTAAAGATTACAGCTAAGAAAACCCTATGGAGCGGTTCTGTTCTGTTGCTTGGGGGGCTGTGATTCAGAATCAACTTGACAGCAGTGGGTTGTTGTAGGGGAAAAACATCATAAAGTTTAGTAAAGCAAAATGAAAGTTTTATTCGGCATATATTCAAAGAGGCAAAAGTGGGAAACAGACAACCATGCTGCCAGAGCCATGTCTGCCCGAGTCCAGGGAAATAGACAAAAGTGGGAAAATGGACAAGCATGCTGCTAGAGCTGTGTCTACCTGAGTCCAGGGAAGATTACAGAATAGGCAAGAATGGGAAAATGGACAAGCATGCTGCCATAGCCATGTCTGCCCGAGTCCAGAGAAGGTTACAGAATAGGCAAGAATGGGAAAACGGACAAGCATGCTGCCGCAGCCATGTCTGCCTGAGTCCAGAGAAGGTTACAGAATAGGCAAGAATGGGAAAATGGACAAGCATACTGCCGCAGCCATGTCTGCCCGAGTCCAAAGACCATTACAGAATCATCAGTGCATATTAATATTACAAATGGGCAAAACCATTGAAAGCTTAGCCTTTTCAGATTGGCTAGAAACTGTGATCCTACATTTTGAATTGCCTTTCTTAACAATCATTGGTACAGGTTTCCGTAAGGACAATCAGGAGGGTCTTCATGGGTCCAACAAATTTCTATTCACTAAATGCTAATAGAAAAAGAGTAGAAAGTCTTTTGTGTTTTGTTTGATTGGCTTTATGTGAAAGTTTCCCTAAAAGATATTTTCCAAGATTATCTTAGCTGTTGTCTTTATACCTCAGGGCCCAGTTGATGTGTCCTTGTGAGTCTTTGTGAGCCCAGCTCCAGCTGGGTCACATTTTCTATGCTCAAGGACAGGGAATAACTCCCATATTATTTCCTAAATCAGGGTTTTTGGTTTTGCCCTTTTTGGAACTAAAACAAACAAAACCTTCATCCTTGTCTTTTTATTTTAGTTTCTTGGGCAATTGGGATATAACGAATCTACCTCTTTCGTTTTTACTTGTGCAGTGCCACTTGAGAGTCCCTAAAGTTTTGGGTTTTTCTCCCTCAGTCCCTCAGGGAGTTTGGATGTGTCTGCGAAGCTTCTATGACTTTGCCTTTGTCAAGTTGTGCGGACCTCCCCAGTACTGTGTACCTTCTTAGCCTTCAGCAAGTCCCTAAGGTTTTGAGTGGGATGAGAATAAGATTCGACAAAGGAATTGTATAAAATGACGGGAAGAGAGAAGATTTATAATAAAGAGAGTTAGTGGGGCCAGGAGTGGGGAAAGCCCCCAGGCAGGAGTGAGATGGGTCAGACTTGGAGTCAGTAAGCAGTTTAGGTTCGAGCTTGGAGGAGTGCTTACTAGTAAGGGTTGGGGCATGGGACATTGGAGTGGGGGTGCCTGAGGGTAGGGTAAGAGGTGGGGGGGGATGGAGCATTCATTCAGGGCCCTGAAGTGTCCGTTCAGGTTATATTCCTGAACATGCATTTTGTGTGCTAAAAATCTATATGTGTCACTATCCTTTTCTGCCATCCCTTCCCCATCCACAGCATTTTTCTAAATGTGGTTTGTTTCCGTTACTGATCCTCCTGAAATAACAGGTAATAAAATATCCGTGGAGAAGATGTTGCTAATTTCACGCTGAAGTAATTGAAATGAAAGGTCTGAAATACTTTCACTCGAAGGAAGGTCTGTGTTTATGAGTCTTGAGGGAAGTACCAGTCATTTAGATTTGGTTGTTGTAATTTCAGGCTAGTGGGTAGGGACTTCCTAGTTGGTTGCTGAGAGATGGAGATTGATTGCTGAGTGGACAATCACAGGTATCCTGACAAAAATCACATAGCTAAAACCCTGGGCCACCTCCCTGCTGCTGAGGGTTTGTAATTCATACCTTTCCCCCAAGTTCTTTTTATTTCGCACACACAATTTAACTATCAATAAATTTATCATAATTTATGCAGATCTCTCAATATTTCCCATAGTTCATTGTGCATTAGGCCTGAAGGACAGACAGGAAGCTGTTTATTCTACAAACTCCTCAAATGCACTTAATGCCTTTCTTAAAAAAAAACGAACCAACCCCGTTGCCGTCAAGTCAATTCCAACTTATAGTGACCCTATAGGACAAAGTAGACCTTCCCTACAGGGTTTCTAAGGAGCGGCTGGTGGTTCCAACCCACCTTCCAAACCAACCTTTCTGTTAGGAACTGAGCACTTAACTACTGTGCCACCAGAGTTCCTTTGTGCCTTTCTTAGTGATGGATAAATTTTTTTTTAACAGTATTTTTTTTTTTTATTATGGTAAATATATAGGTAAGAAAACATTCGCCATTTCAACAATCTTCACATGTGTGGTTTGTTGTTAGGTGCCATTAAGTCGGTTCCGACTCATAGCAACCCTATATATAACAGAACGAAACACTGCCCGGTCCTGTGCCATCCTCACAATTGTTGCTATGCTTGAGCTCATCGTTGCAGCCACTGTGTCAGTCCATCTCATTGAGGGTCTTCCTCTATTTCGCTGACCCTCTACTTTACCAAGCATGATGTCCTTCTCCAGGGACTGATCCCTCCTGATAACGTACCAAGTATGTGAGACGTAGTCTCGCCATCCTTGCTTCTAAGGAGCATTGTGCTTGTACTTCTTCCAAGACAGATTTGTTTATTGTGTTAGCAGTCCATGGTATATTCAACATTCTTTGCCAACACCACAGTTCAAAGGCGTCGATTCTTCTTTGATCTTCCTTATTCATTGTTCGACTTTTGCATGCATATGCAGCGATTGAAAACACTATGGCTTGGGTCAGCGCACCTTGGTCTTCAAGGTGACATCTTTGCTTTTCAACACTTTAAAGAGGCCTTTTGCAGCGGATTTGCCCAATGCAGTGTGTCTTGATTTCTTGACTGCTGCTTGCATGGGTATTGATTGTGGAGCCAAGAAAAATGAAATCCTTGACAGCTTCCATCTTTTCTCCATACAGTTTAAGTTTAGTGATGTTAAATATCTTCATCATTCTCAATTTTTTCCATCACCTTTAACAGAAGCTCAGTGTCCCCTAATCACTGTCTTTTCTTTCCCCCTCCCTCTCGCCCACCTCTGGTAATTACTTTGATCTCTATACCAAAAGAAAAAGAAAAAGAAAAATCAAACCCATTGCCGTTGAGTTGATTCCAACTCATAGCGACCCTGTAGGAGAGAGCAGAACTGCCCCATAGGGTTTCCAAAGAGCAGCTGGTGGATTTAAACTGCCAACCTTTTGGTTAGCAGCTGAATGCTTAACCACTGTGCCACCAGGGGCTCCAACACTTGATCTCTATACCCTTGCTTTTTCTAGGTGTTTCATGTAAGTGGGACCATACAATGTTTGTCCTTTTGTGACTGACTGATTTCACTCAGCCTAATGTTCAAGGTTTGTCCATGTTTAACATGTATTGAGGGTAATTTTTTTTAAACAACAGCAACCCTACGGGATAATCTTACACTAAACTCAGTAAAGGATCTCCAATAGCCTGTGCATTCAGAAAGTATCCTATCTTGTCCGGGGTGGATGAGTCCTCAAAGTTCATTTTAATGAGGGCCTAAAGTATCCTTCTTACTGCTGGTTTTAGAATATTCTGAAAATGTTTTTACAATGTTACTATAGATATAGAAGCACAACAATCTCCACATCTAATTATGCTGGTTTCTCAATTTACTTTTTCCCCTTTATTTAGAATTGACCTGCTTACTCAGTTTCTAGAGAAATTTTTTTTTTTTGCAAACGTTTTACAGTAGTTGTTAGTAATGGACATGTAGTCCTGGCTGTGGTATTACTGAGTCATCTTACTAGCCTTGTGCTTGTTAAAAATAATTCAAAGTTTTTATTAGTGCTGCTTATGGTAGAAGAAAACCTGCACTTCAAGGCAGGGACTCCAGAAACCAGGGCAGGAAGAGAGAATTCACATTTGCTTGTTACCCCTTATAACTTGTATTAGGCCCTGGATCAGGTAATTAAAGACATTTTCTCATTTTGTTTACACAGCAATCCCGGGAGGTGCGTGTTTTTATTTGCGTTTTGTTTGGGGGAAAGTTAGGTGGAGAGAAGCAGATCAGTGACAATGTCAGGAACTCCTTGTGGCAGATCTGGGGTTGGCTCGTAACCCCCCCCAGTCTTGACTTTCTTATTGTTATGAATAAGATGTTTTCTATTCTGCAAACCCACTTCAGGATTTCACAGTTAATTTTCATCATTGCCAGCTTCTTTGCAATTGTTGCTCCTTGCTGTTGAGTCAGCTCCAACTCCTGGCGGCCCCATGTACAACAGAACAAAATGTTGCCTGGTCTGGCACCATCATCATGGTTGTTGGTATGCTCAGGTTCATTGTTGTAGCCACTGTGTATTTTGAGTGCTTTTCAACGTAGGGGCTCATCTTCCAGCACTATACTGGACAGTATTCTGTTGTGATCCATAGAATTTTCATTGGCTAATTTTCAGAAGTAGAATTCTGGGCCTTTCTTCCTAGTCTGTCTTAGTCTGGAAGCTCTGCTGAAACCTGTCCATCATGGGTGACCCTGCTGGTATTTTGAAAAACCAGTGGTGTAGCTTTCCGCATCACAGCAACACGTAAGCCACCACAGTATACGACAGACCGACAGATGGGTGGTGGACTTCACAATGAATGCTCATTAAATATTGATGGATGGTGCTGATAATAGTGTTTGTAGGAAGGGGCTCACCGAAGGCTGGTGGTGACTTCTGCTTCTGAGTTTGTCTTCTAATGAAAAAAAGTGCAAGTAATCCAGCCTGGATTTTAGGAGCGCTGGTCACTTCACATCCAGTTCTTTTTCTCCCCTTGAACTCACTTTATCCTGTGTGTCATCAGACTCACTGTCCTCAGCGTCTCCTGTGAGTCTCAAGTTCCCAGTCTCTCTGTCCTTTATCCATGCTGTTCTCCTTACAAGAAGGCAGGGCCTCTTAGTTGCTCATGTCCAAGCTGGACACATTCTTTCAGGCCTGGGTCACCCAGCAGGGTTTCCTGCTCCACCCAGCCTGACATCGTCTCACCCTTGTCTGAAAGTCCACCTCCCAGGAGTTGCTCTCGGGGCCCATGTTCTCTAACAGGCCTCAGGTGGGTGGCATCCCTTTGCAATCTTTCTTGATCCCAGCTTGCTCGCATTTTATGGGTGCACTATCTGCCCTAATCTCTTTGGAAATAGATTCCATGCATCCTCCAATCTTTATTTTAAAGTTCTATAGTTTGTTCCATTAGAGATTAATAGTTTTCTTTAGGCACATGTCGTTTGCTTCTCCTTTTGGGCTACATCCAAAATATATCTCTTTAGTTGACTCATTCTTCCTTCAGTTTTTTGGCTTAAGGATCTTCCTGGTTGTTGCTGCTGCAAATCTTTGTTTCAGATAGATTTAATAATTGTTTCTTTCTTTCTTTTTTATTTTTTTTTAAGCCAAGGGAAGTTTCTGGCATTCTTCACAGCACCACTTGCTCCTATCCAGATGGCCAGTTTATCTGACAGCTTCATATCATTTATAACGTCTTTGTTTGCTGTCTGTTCTCCCCAACTAGCTCCAGGGGCTTTGAGGACTGGTGCTGTGCCTGGTTCATCACTGTGTCATGCATTCACAGTGCCTCGCTTTGCTGTTAATCAGGACTTAAATGGGACTGCATGTAAAATGAGCTACTTGTCAGTACAGCTGGAGATTCAGATGGAGGTAGTGTGGAACTTTAGACTGATATTTTTAATGCAAACTAGCCTTTGTTTTATTGAGAAAGTTCTTGAGGTCAGCTTGCTTCTTGGGTCATTTTAGATTTGCCCTCTAAGGGTAGAATGAAACAGGAACATCTGTATGAGCACTGGCCATTCCAACATGTGATCCTTTCTGCATAATTAATTGATGAGTCAAAAGGCAAGTAGCCTTCTGTCAAGTGTTTTTCTCACCTTCCAGAAAGGCTTAATTATCTTTTCTGTGGCTGTCAGTTTTGTGCCTGTTAGCATGATTCAATGCCTTATCTCTGCTTTCCATACCATCAGCACAAGCATCACAAGGGCCTTCTTAGTCAGCTTGTCCGTTTTATCTCACTTGTGCCGTTTGTCAGTGGGAGGAAATTAAAACATTTATGAAGACTGCTTAAAGGAGAATTTATTACAAAACCTACAGATCTTTTATTTTCAGAGATAAGGTTATAATTTGTTAATTAATGATTAGGCAAGGTGCCCACCCATGAGTTTTCTTCAGATTTTCCTAAATGTTTGACTTTCAGCAGAAGTTGAGGTAAAAACAATATGGTGCCTTCAAGCATCAAGTAGAGCATGGCGTCTTTGAAGTTCTAGTGAGATTTAAAGTCCTGTGTGGCATGTTGCTATAAAACTAGCATCTGAAATGATGTTTTATTTCCCCAGCCTTGGGATGAACCCATGAGATCTCACCAGAGGACAGTTAAAGGGATTTTGAAGCACGCCTTGATCACATGAACTGGATGATTCTTTGGCATGGTCCATTGCATTAACTTTCTCAGCAAAGCTTATGACTCTGAAGTCATCATTTCTTGGAGGTCCACAGTGAGGGGGCCAGCTACAAAGTATTTCTTTGTTCATTGTAGCACTAGCTTGTGCTCCATCTTCAGGAAGGAAACATCTGACAGCTTTGAGAAATGTAGGATGGTGAAGTTTTTTAGTCATCTTGAGTTTCACTTTGTGTAAGACTGCAGTGTGAGCAGGCAAGAACAAATCTTTCCATGTTCTGCTTAAATCCAGGGATGATTGATTCCCTTGCCACTGTGGACACAGAAATGACTCGCATCACCATTTGTCCACTCATTCATTCATTTATTTGTTCATTCACTGATTTGTTCATTCTTCCCTTTATGGTCATTCAACACAAGGCATTGTCAAAATGATCATTGGTTAACACTGTCCTGATAAATAAGTCCTCTGTGAAAAAACGCACCAGTTTCTTTTCTATAATATGCTGTTTTTTAATCAGTTATGTCTAGCCCTGGAGTGAGGTAAAGTTATCCTTTGGAAAATTCATCTGATTCAGTCAGCTGAGCTTTGAGACAAAAGTAGGTGCCCCACGCCCATTATTTTCCTACCAACCACTGATACAGAGCCCAGGCAAGCAGATGGATCTGTTGGCCTTGCTCTATAGCCTTAGATCCCTGAGAATCATTCATGCCACACGTGTTTACGGCACGGTTCTGTATAGATAGGTGGCTCAGAATCTATGATCAGTTTGAACACTTTCTGATATGAAAGTGGTTGAATTAGTTTGATACCTGTATTTTCTGGTGTGTGCCCTTTCAAATGATGTACCGCTGTTTATTTCCTGTTTCAAGGCCAGTAGAGCCTCCTACTTTTTCTTCTCTGACTTTCACTCCAGGAGCATTTGAATCCATGTTGTAGGACAGTTTCTGTTTGTATTTTGTGCTGCTGTTCTGCCACTGTTTATAAGCTATTGGGCCCTGGTGGCACAGTGGTTAAAGCGCTTGGCTACTAACCAAAAGTTCCCCGATTCGAACCCACCTGCCAGTCCGTGGGAGAACGATGTGACAGTCTGCCTCCATAAAGATTTACAGCCTTGGAAACCCCATGAGGCAGTTCTATTCTGTCCTATAGGGTCACTATGAGTCAGAATCCACTTGATGGCTGTGGGTATGTGTTGTGCTAATTTACTGATTTAATAGTTATCCAATGGTACCTCATTTAATTTCATTTATTCACTTCTTCTTTCATCCCTTTCCTTCTTCAGTTACCAAGAAGGAGCACTTGGCTCTATTTAAGGATGGGGTAAAAAAAAAAAAAAAAGATAGTATTGTACAAATGTAAGCTGTTCCTGTAACAAGTCAGTGCATATTACTTCATTCAGTAGTTCCTTTAGCTTCAAGTGAGATATATTGCCTCTTAGTAAAATAAACCTTTATTATGCCTAGATCTTGTGTTGCTGAAACTACATGGGTGGGAGAATATGATACATGGAGAGGGATAAGGAAAGACAGTTAACTGAGAGTCACTTTTTAACACCCCTCCCACATATACACAAGCATCCTGTTGTATTTGTTTAGAATCTTGTTCCTCTTTTTGTTCTCTGTCAGCCTTTTTCTTTGAACAGCTGCTAGGAATGATGGTGAGATGGTTCTGAGTCTTGATAGTGCTAGAAGAAGAAACTGGGATGGACAGGACAATTCTTTCACAGGAGGGAGGAGGAGGAAAGCAGGTCTCGTCATCCAGGTTGTCCTCTGGCCCACATGGTTTTAAGTTTCTTATGTACAAGGTGATTGACTCATTCCTGTTTCCCAAAGATGAGCACTATGCCTTGCATGTTATAAAAATATGGGGCACTGTCTTAGGTTGGGTTCTCTAGAGAAGCAAAACCAATAAAGTGTATAAATATATGTATATATAGAGAGATTATATCAAGGAAACAGCTCACGTGGTTGTAGAGGCTAGAACATCCCAAGTCTGTGGATCAGGGTAGAGGCCTCTCCCAAGTCACACAGCTACAGAAGCTGGCAAGCCCAAGATTGGTAGGTCGGAGAGCAGGGCTCCCACTCACAGGTTGTGCAGATCGATGAATCCCAGGTTTGGCAAATAAGCTGACAGCTCAAGTCCCAAGAACAGAAGATGAGACGACAGGAAGCAGCCGCGGGATCCAAACGCAGCAAAAAGCCAGAACGTCTGCTTATATACAGATGTGGGCCACACCCCCAAGGAGATGCCCTTTCATCTGATTGGCTACTCACAGTATATTCAATCATGGTGGTGATTACATTCAAACACAGAGAATCATGGCCCAGCCAAGTTGGCACACAATCTTAACCATCACAGACACACTCCCCTAATGCTGTTGCTGTGGTTAGCTGCTGTCGGCCCTTGACTCATGGTGGTTCCATGCATAACAGGGTCAAACTTTTGTGATCCATAAGGTTTTCCTTGGCTGATTTTGGGAAGCAGATTGCCAGGCCTTTCTTCTTAGTCTGTCTTAATCTGGAAGCTCCGCTGAAACCTGTTCAGCATCACAGCAACACTCAAGCCTCCACTGTCAGACAGGTGGTGACTGCCCTTGAGGTACATTGACCGGGAATTGAACCAGGGTCTCTAGAATGGAGTGGCATCCATGGGTGGCACAAACAAGTGGCCTAGAGGTCTACTTCTGTAAAGATTACAGCCTTGAAAACCCGATGGAGCAGCTGTACTCTTTAACACATAGGGTCGCTATGAGTCGCAATCGACTTGACGGCAATGGGTTCTCCTGCATGGAGATACTGAGTGTAGGTAGTTTTTGTGACATTGGAGTAATCGTTACTGTTTTTAGGTCTTCTTGAAGACTGGGCTAGGGACCACTTCTGTGTGCCCCTCCAGCATCTTTCCCCCCCTGGGCCATACTCCTCCCCACCACTGCGTTGTGACTGATGGCTTACTTGTTTACAGGCTGTGCAAGATGTAAGCAAGCTCTCGTTCATCATCGTATTCCCAGCATAGTGCCTTGAACAGAGTAGATGTTCAACAAATACTTAAAAAAAGATTTTGTTGTGGCAAAATAAATGTAACAAAAAATTTGCCATTTTACCCAATTTTAAGTGTACAATTCAGTAACATTAATTACATCACCACGTTGGGCTGTCTGTTTCCAAAGATTTTTCATTACCCCAAACAGAAACTTAGTACCCCTTAAGCAATAACTCCCTATTCACCCCTCCCCCAGTCCCTGGTAACCACTAATAAACTTTCGTTTCTATGCATGTGGCTGTTCTAGATATTTTATATAAGTGGGATCATACAGTATTTGCCCTTTTGTGTCTGACTTATTTCACTCAGCATAACGTTTTCAAGGTTCACACGTTGTAGCATGCATCAGGACTTCATTTCTCTTTATGGCGGAGTAGTATTCCATTGTATGTATGTACCACATTTTGTTTATCCGTTCATTTGTTGGCAGACACTTGGGTTATTTCTACCTTTTGGCTATTGTGAATAATGCTGCAGTGAACATTGGTTTACACGTATCTGTTCGAGTGCCTGCTTTCAAGTCTTTTGAGTATATATACCTTGGAGTAGAATTGCCAGGTCATATGATAATTAATATATAATAGTTGTTAGCAATGATTGTGAGGATGGCATAGAACCGAGCACTGTTTCATTCTGTTGTACATGGGGTCGCTGTGAGTTGGAACCGACTCAATGGCACCTAACAACAGCAATGATAATTCTAAGTTTAACTTTTTGAGTTATCGGTAAACTGTTTTCCACAGTGGCTGCACCATTTTACATTCCTACCAGCATGCATGAGGTTCCGGTTTCTCCCTATCCTTGCTTAACGTATTATTTCATTAATAAGAATCAGCACAAAGTTGGTTCCTGTCATGGATTGAATTATGTCCCCCCAAAAATGTGTGTATCAATTTGACTAGGGCATGATTCCCAGTATTGTGTGGTTGTCCTCCATTTTGTGATTATAATTTTATGTTAGAGAGGATTAGGGTGGAATTGTAACACCCTTATTAAGATCACATCCCTGATCCAGTGTGGAGGGAATTTCCCTGGGATGCGGCCTGCACCACCTTTTATCTTACACGAGATGAAAGGGAAGCAAGCAGAGAGCGGGGAACCTCATACCACCAAGAAAGCAGCGCTGGGAGCAGAGCACATCGTTTGGACCTGGGATTCCTGCGCTGAGATGCTCCCAGACCATGGGAAGACTGATGGATGACAAGGACCTTCCTCCAGAGCTGACAGAGAGAGCCTTCCCTTAGAGCTGATGCCCTGAATTTGGACTTGTAGCCTACTAGAGTGTGAGAAAATAAATTTGTTTGTTAAAGTCAGCCACTTGTGGTATTTCTGTTATAGGAGCACTAGATGACTAAAGGTTAAACATGTCCCAGGTTTCCAACTTCTCTAAGCTTTTGTACCACTCCATCATCTTGACATCAACCATTCTTCCTCTCCTCAGCTCTCTTCTCTTCTCTATTGGGTTCAGTAATTTGCTGCAACATCTCATAGAACTCACAAACTACTTACAGTTACATGGTTTATTAGGGAAGTAACAGGCTACAACTTGGGATCAGGATCAACTTGAAAATAACAAGAGCAGGATCAATTTTGAAATAACAGGCTACAACTCAGGATCAGTGTCAAGAAGCATGCAGGCAAGGTCTGGAAGGCTCCCCCAAAGTGAATAGCACATCCCTTCTCTCTCTCTCCCCTCCCCCCCCCCCCCCCCCCCCCCCTGGTACTCC
>NW_004443938.1:16222305-16232449 GCF_000243295.1 Trichechus manatus latirostris | reverse complement strand
CCCCCCCCGCCACCATCTTCAGTTTTACAGCCTTTGACCCATATTACAGCACTCTTAGCTCCACAGGTATGCCTTCTGCCTGAAGGCGCTCAGCTCTCTCTCTGCTTCTTCTCTCCTCATCTCTGATCATCTCTGTGGGAGGGTTGGCTCCTTATATAGACAAGTGGCTCAATCCTATTGGGCAGATTTTCAAGCCACTGTTTTCATAATTACTGACAAATCCCCTTGCTGGATTAAACCAACCAATCCCCTCACTGGACCACAAGTGGCTCCATCTGTTTTCATAATAACTGACATTTTCTGCTGGCAGGAGTTTTACACACCTTATTTGCATAGTAAACTGTCCAGTCTCTGTAACATTGTGGCCTAGCAAATCATGTTGGCAGAACTACAAACCCAGAGTCAGAAAGACGATATATAAAGAGAAACCCATTCCACTGCACTCGCCAACACTTGTTATTTTCTGTTTTCTGATAATAGCCATCCTACTGGATGTGTAAACAAAAAACTCTTGAATTCAGTTTAAAAAGACCAAACTTGTTGCTGTCAAGTCGATTCCGACTCATAGCAACCCTATAGAATAGGAGTAGAACTGTCCCAGAGGGTTTCCAAGGCGCAGCTGATGGGTTCGAACTGCTGACCTTTTTGTTAGCAGCCTGAGCTCTTAACCACTGCGCCAGCAGGGCTCTGTGAATTCAGTTTAGTTAATCTGATAAATGCCGTATATATAGGCACTCAAGCTGTAATGTGCCAACTTGTAGTTCCTTGAATTTGTCACTGGATATAAGAACCCTTTTGCGAATCCTAGGGTAGACTTGTTCTGAACAGAATCCCATTGGCTGACGGAGTCACCAGCCTAGGGGACACAGTGGCTCAAATGGATGCACCCTGTCATGCTCTTAGCTGTTCATTGATTTCTTTTGGTGCCTCATGTGAGCTGTTTTATAAATGACAAGGACTTTGTTGTGACTTGGTTTGTGGTAAGCGGGAAATGCCGAGCTCCATGTGTATAGAAGTCTGCCATTTGGAGAGGATAGACTGAAACTTCTATTTTCATTGTAATTAGTCATCCTTTGTCATGAATGGCTGCTTGTCTAACATTCTGTATTCTCCTGGATGACCATACAGTCTTTCTTTGTTGTGGGCAGCATCTGATTCTATGTAGTTCTTTGTACAGAACAGCCTGTTAGCGTAGAGGTGAAGGGCTGGTGAAAATTGTTGTTTAATGAAGGCACACAGCACGTCACGATGTAGTCTTACCTATTGCCTTTGAGCCTGAGTCACAGAGTGTTCATTATGTCCCTGAAATCTCTAAGGACCCTGAGAGACAGGTAATAAATAACCCACCTGTGGACGGTTAGTCAAATTGTAGAAACCTGGGTCACGCAAGGGGTTAATGGAGACGGGAGTAGAATTTCTCACTCCCAGTCTTTTCTTCTGGCCCCTGGAAAATCTACCGATGCTATTGTTTTACTACAAACACTGAGTCGGTATCTGAATTGATAAGCTGCCTAGTTGATAGCAAGGCAAAAGGAAACTCAGAAACTTGAAAACTTTTTTTTTTTTTTAATTTGGAGTGATGGTGGTTACAAAGAGAATATAATTTGAAGACGGCATGAAGTGTAGAGAGAAATTTCTTAGCAAGAAATACATTCTTTCTACCTAGTTGAGGGTGGGGGAGAGCATATTTTAAGGGCAGAGGTTAAGTAGTAACTTTATCTGTCTCTTTTTCAGCAATTTCTCATTGACCTACGTTGATTGTCGGGCTGAGAGTTCCAGGCATGCATGCTTTCTGTCTCCAGCAGTGAAGGTTTTATAAACATCGGGCACTCTGCAGACTTAGCCCAGGGCTTGACAATAGCTTTCTAGATTGATTGATGTTGTAGCATTTCTTTAGGCGTGGGCCTCCTTTTTCTTTTATTTATTTTAAAACGATGTGATGTAGCTGAAGCCCTGGTCACATTCAGCTTTTGGGGTAGGGGTGGAGGCGGAATTTCAGGCTCTGTAAAATCTAACCACTTTTCATCATGACAGTGGGGAGAGAGAATGGGATGTGTTCATGTTAAATTATAGTGATGTCATAGTGGGAACAGGTGGGTCAGGTCTCTGGGACTGGTTGGTTTTCAGACTGAAAAGAGCATGAGGGCGATCTGTTGATTGATGACTCCATCCACACGTGGCACTTACGTGCAGTTATGGATAATAGCATACGTGATAGGCTGGTGAAAATTGTTGTTTAATGAAGGCACACAGCACTCTCTTTGTATAACTGACAAAGTGGAATTGCTTGAGTTTCAGTATAGATGTAGTTTACCCGGCACTACCTTGAATCTAGGTGACTTGGTGGCACAATGGTTAAGCACTCAGCTGCTAACTGAAAGGCTTGAACCTGTAGGAGAAAAGACCTGGTGCTTTGCTCTTGTAGAGATTTATAGCCTAGGAAACCCTGTGGGGCAGTTGTACTCTGTCCTGTAGGGTCACTATGAGTCGGAGTCAACTTGTTGGCACGCAACATCAACCTTGAATCTTACAGACTCAAATACTCAAGGAGCCCTGTTAGATTTTTTCGTAGTCATGGGATATAATAGTACCTGTCCCATTGCTAATTCTCCTTAAAGCATGACATTAACCAGTTAAACCAGTTTCCATGGAGTCAGTTCCAACTCATGGTAACCCCTTGTGTGTCAGAGTTGAACTGTACTCCACGAGATTTTCAATGGCTGATTTTTTGGAAGTAGATTATTCTGAGGTGCCTCTGTGTGGACTCGAACTTCCAACCTTTTGGTTAGCAGCTGAGCATGCTAACCATTTGTACCACCTGGGGATTCGAAGCATGACTTTAATTAGCAGCTAAACTCAGCCTACACTGTTGACAGAATATCCACTTGCCAAAGGTGGGTTGTAATGCAGCTAACCAATAAATGAATGAACGTATGAACAAATAAATGAGTAAATAGATAGACAAACAAATGAGTGAATAAATAAATCAATACAACAGCAATAAAACCCATTGCCATGGCATCAATTCCAACTCATGTTACAGAGTAGAACTGCTCCATATGGTTTTCTTGGCTGTAATCATTATGGAAGCAGATCACCAAGCCTTTCTTCCAAGGCACTGCTGGTTGAGTTCAAACTGCCAACATTCAGGTTAGTAGTGGAGCGCAAACCGTTTGTGCTACCCAGGGCCCTGTAGTGCAGCTAGATGAAGGCTAATTGTTCATGTGGCTCTGGAATGCACAAGGAAAGTGGAAAAGGTAGTAAAGAGGACAAGAGTCCAAGGAAGAACACTATTGCCAACCACTAATTTGGCACACTGGGAACAGAACTGATATAGTTGTTTGGAGATTTGAGTTCTTGTGCTAGTTCTTTCCTACTGTCGATGGGACCATAAGCAGGTCTGATTTATCCTTTCAGAATGAGTAGGGTTGAAATCAATGTGCTCTAAGCTTAAACATCCTATAATCTTGTCTAGAATCATTTCAATCCAAAAAGATTAGTATTTAAGGTGTGGCTTTCCCTTTATTTTTAATTTAGGTCATGGTAATGTGATAGAAAAGCAGGCTTTTGAAAATTCAATCATGTTGTATAAACAATTTGATTCATCAGTTCTTCCGTCGATCCATTCACCATATATTTATTAAGCATCCATATGTACGGCTTGTGCTGTCAGGAAAACAAAAAATAAGTAGGATAAGCCCTCCATTTTCAAAGCAATTAAAATCTAGGAAAAGAGACAGACAAGTTAAAAATGCCATGCATTTGCCTCTATTAGATAGAGTGGCGACATGAGGGAGGGAGGGATAATGCTGCGTGTTTCTGGGAGGAAGGTAGGTGATTAGGGAAGGCTTCACAGAAGGGGAGGCACATAAGCTGGGTTTTGAGGGGTAATTAGGAGTTTTCCAGGGAGCAGTCTCAGTGGGGAACAGTGTATGCAAAGGCATGGAGAATAAAAAAGGTTCATTAAACGGCAAGGTACTTGATGTGTCTTCCGTGGTGGGCTTGGTGGGCAGTGGTTTGATGAGACCCAAGTGCAGGGCTTGAGTAATTCAGGTGACTTAAGATCTTCCAGGTATTTCTCTTCTGTGGGATGTTGATATCTGGGTTAAGCTTTTTAGATTTTTAGTGGCTGCCTGATTCTTGTAGATGGTGTGTCATCTATGTTTGTTCAGAACCACCCCTGCTTTGTGTCCCTGCTGTTGCTGCCATTGCCTGAGGAGTCTGTGTCGGCTGTCCCTCTGGAAGAAGTCTCATCTCCACACCATTTACAGGCCCCTGGTGTGACGGGACAAGGGAATGTGGGCTTCGGAGGGTGCTCTGCTACACTTGTGGAAGAAACCTTGTCTCAGGTCTCCTAGCTGGGCACCCTTAGTTAGACACGTGTCCTAGTATCTCCAAGACTCAGTTTCTCTGTGAGAAGAGTGGATTTTTAAACAAGAATGTATGGAAAGCTTCTGTCACATAATAGATGCTTGAGATGCGATATTGTTATTATCACTGTAAAAATTAGACTGGAAGATCTTATACAGTGACACTTGGGAGAGGTGGAACTCGATGGAACTGCCTTAGTTTTCTGGGTCTTGCAAGTTTTCTGCTTTTGACAGGGTGTAGTCACCACTTTTCTGTCACTCTCTCTTTAGTGGAAAATATTTGAGTTTTCCTTCTCTGACAAGTTTCTGCTGTACACATGTTCTGGCTTTCACAGGTTTTACTGTACAGGCAGTTGCCGATTTACGATGGTTCCCTTCCGATGACTCTGTCATAAATTGGTTCTGATGTAAGTTGAATACCTCATTTTAAAAAAAATTTTCATTATTATTGCTTTTTATCATCAGTATCTTTATAAATCTGATCTTCATTTGTCTGTGGGGGTTGGAAACATTACATATAAACTTACAGATACATTTTAATATGTACATACATAAAAAATACACAAATCATTAAAAAAAAGTATAGTCGTAAGTGCAGTTCGTCGTAACTTGAATATGTTGTAAGTTGAGAACTACCTGTATTTTATAGTTTCTTGACTAGTAAGTAACCATCGATCAAGCTATCGGTATAATACAACAATTCTTGGTTTTTAGAGTCCACTGAAGCTTGGTTTTGTTTTCTCTTCTTACCATTCAAAAATATTTTCTTGTCTATACTGGGTTAATTACAAAGTAAATTAAAAATTTAAGCCAGTATAAGATTTACCCTATAAGACAGGCATTCTTGATCAAATATATCAGGTTTCTAAAAAATTTTCTCTGAATTAATTATATCACCTTGGGCAAGTAAGGCTTTAAGTTTGGTTTTAAGTTCTCACCTGTAGAGTGAGGGAGTTGGGCCAGCTTTTAGAGGTCCATCCCAGTTCTGCTATTCCATGATTTTATAAGTGAAAATTGTTATCTCTACAATGCCTAGTTATATAGGTATATTTCTATAGCATGAGTTATTACACTGATCAAAACCTTTCCCAGTGGCAACTTTTTACAATGAAAGTCTAGTAGTGGTTTATTGCATTTCATATTTCAGTCACTGTATTAAGTATTTTTCATGCATTAGCCCATGAAATACTTAGAATAGCCTGGTAAGGGGGTGTTCTTAGCTGCCGTCGAGTCAGCCCTCAACCCTTGGTGACCCCGGCCACAACGGAACAAAATACTGCCTGGCTCTATGCCATCCCCATGAGCCGTTGTGGATCAGACCGTTGTGATCCATAGGGTTTCATTGTCTGATTTTCAGGAAGCAGATCTTCAGGCCTTTCTTCCTAATTTGTCATAGTCTGGAAGCTCCGCTGAAACCTGTTCAGCATCCTAGCAACCTGAAAGCCTCCACTGACAGATGGACCGTGACTGTGCATGAGGTACATTGGCCAGGAATTGAGCTTGAACCTCCTGCGTGGAAGGCGAGAACACTACCACTGAACTACCAAACCACTCACGCTTGATGGCCTCACTAGACGGGTGTGAGGGGTGTGGACCGCACTGTGTGACACTGTCGAGAGGGGGACACCAAAATGACTGCCTATAAAATTTTTGTGTAGTGTTCCAGCAGAAATTTATTACTTTTTATAAAAAATCCCCATTGTTAGTTAGAACAACAAAAATATTTTTCGTTTAAGCCCAGCTTACATGGATCAATATACCTACAAGGCTGAAACTCTATGCTAATTTACTTTTTGAACTTTCTGATGCACTCCGGTCAGAGCTGTCATTATTACCCAATTACAATGACGCATCGAAAATATGGTTTTGTCTGCACGTGCAACAAGCACACGCTGTTGTTTTTTTTTTTTTTTTTACTGCTGGTGTATTTGTAGTCTCTGATTTCGTCAGATTTTCTGGTGATGTAGCTAAGATATTGTGGTAATTAGTATTTGTGAACTTATATCAATAATTGTTTTGAGAATGAAGTTGTAATTAAAGGAAAAGAAGGAGTGATATATGGGAATTACGATATATGAGTATCATTAGTACAAAAAAATTACTAAGGATTCTGTAGGGTCTGGTATGAGAGGAGGTCCATGGAGGGGAGACACCATGAGTTCCACACCAGGTGACACCCATCCTAGTGATGCCACTGCTTACTCTCTCGTTACCCAATTTTAAGTCTCTGCATAGCATTTATCACTATAGGATATTTTTCCTTTATCTGTTTGTTTTGGCTGCTTCCTCCCATTGGAATGAAGCTCATTGAGAGCAGACTTTCTCTTAGTCACTGATCTACGCCCAACACCTGGAACAGTGGCTTGCTGGAAGTAGGGTCTCTTTCTCTTTATTCATCCATCTATCCATTCATCATCTATTGATCATCTATTTGTCTACTTATCTATCCACAATATGGCTTAGCCACATGAAGTTAGAGGGTAAAGCAACAAACCAGCTTCTCCAATTAGGATGTGGAAACCAAAAAGAAAAAAAAAGAAAAAAAAAAGAACCAGTTGCTGTAGAGTCTATTCCAACTCATGATGACTTCATGTACACAAAGTAGAACATAGGATTTTCATGGCTGTGGCCTTTCAGAAGCAGATTGCCAGGCCTTTCTTCTGAGGTGCCTCTGGGTGCATTTGAACCACCAACATTTTGGTTAGTAGCTGAGCTCTTAACTGTTTATGTCACCCAGGAACTCTTAGGATGTGGAAAGACCCTTAGATTTCCTTTATAGTTAATCAGTGAACCCTTGATTTCTCTTTTAGATTCTCCCTTCTAACTTTGAAAAATTGTTTCTCACTACCTTTGTGTTTTTACTTTCTTTGGCCAGGGCTGTGTGCTTAAACTACAGAGAGACCACCTCAGCCAGCTCATTCTGGATGAATAAATGGTTACAATAAGTGTCACCCACACTTCTTCTAATGGGTAAGTAAGTTCGAGGCACCTGTACATCTCAAAGGCTATAAACGCATATGCCAGTCTGTATTTCTTTGTTTACTTGCCACATTCCGTGTAGTTCTGCTAACTGCTTTTTGCAAGAATTGGAAAGCCCAAGTGGCTTCCTCAGGTGCTGGTAATTGAGGTTCCTACCGGCAACAGCTCTCTTCTGAGCAGCTCTTTACAAATGCTGTAATTTGATGTGCTGAATGATCCGCTCCAGGTGGAAAGGCGCTATGCCAATCCTCTCTGGACTTTTGGCGGAGAAGGTGCATCATGCAAAGTTTTAATTTCCCTCTCTTTAGATGGCAAGTTCTGATAGAGAACACATTTAAAGTCTCCGGAACCAATTGGACCTCCTGCTTAAGATCAAATTGTTGTTGCTGGGTGCCATCGAGTGGTTTCTGTGACCCCAAGTGACAGAGTAGAACTACCCTGTAGGGTTTACTAGGCTGAAATCTTTACTGGAACAGATCACCATGTCTTTTCTCCTGTGGAGCCGCTGGGTGGGTTTGAACTGCTGACCTTTCGATTAGCAACCAAATGCTTCACCATTGCTCCACCAGGTCTCCTTTAAGAACAAATAGAGCACATCCTTTCTAAATGGAGTTGTAAAATCAGGTAAGCTCAGGAGACTTGGACATTAAGAAACCACTGAGGAAAGGTACGATTCCAACTTGGCCGTGGAGGCGCTTTCATTGTGACTCTGGTGTTTTACTAATTAGGCCTATTGGTGTTGCAGGTTCAGTAACTAAAGCAGGAGGGCTGAAGAGTTTCCCAAGCAGAGCTTGGAACTGGTGCAAATAGTTCCCTGGGAATGTTCGCAGTGTCTGCAGCTCACACTTGCTTTGCTGAAATACACTCATATAACCATAAATTTTCCAGGCAAGAATGCCTCCCACCTTTCCTTGGCTGACTGCTTTGTGCCCTTTGGATCTCAGCTCGCGGTACTTTCTGACCATCCAGCCACCTGTTTCTGCATCACCCTATTTTAATTCTTTGCAAAGTGCTTGTCCCTACCCGATAGTTTTCTCATTTGTATATTCCTCTACTTATTGGCCTGTCGTCCGTCTCCACCATCACTGGAGTGGACGTTCCGCGAGGACAGGAAGCTCGTCTGTGTTGTTCATCACATGTCTCCAGAGCCCAGAATGCTGTCTGGCACGTGTCTCGTGCACAGCAGATATTTTCTGGACTGGATGTAATGATTTCACTGTTAAATGAGGTCCATTGTGTAAGTTGCTAAAGGTCATGTGATGCAAATTTATTCACATTGGAAGAGACTTCGAAGATTTGCCTGTTTAACAGATTTTTAGAAGTTGTTTTATTGTGGTAAAAATATACATAACAAAACATTTGTCAATGCAACAATTTTTACATGTGCAATTCAGTGACATTGATGATGTTCGTCATGTTGTACAGCCATCACCACTATCCTTTTCCAAATTATTCCACCTCCATTTACAGAAACTCAGTGCCCCTTGAGCAAAAATGATGCTTTTCTCTCTCCCTCCCGCCCCTTGAAACCACTAATAAACTTTGGTCTCTAGACATTTGCTTATTTCATGTAAGTGGGATCATACAATATTGTCCTTTTGTGACTGACTTATTTCACTCAGCCTACTGTTTTCTAGGTTTATCGACATTGTGGCATATGTCAGGACTTCATTTCTCTTCGTGACTGATCAAGATCCCATTGTATGTGTGTACCACATTTGGTTTATCCGTTCACCTGTTGATGGACATTTAAGTTGTTTCCACCTTTTGGCTATCACGAGTAGTGCCGCAGTGAACATCGGTGTACAAGTTTCTGTTTATGTTCCTGCTTTCAATTCTTTTGGGTACATACCTAGGATTGGGATTGCTGTGATAGCTTCTGCTAACAGTTATTTTTATGTGACTTATTCTCTCACAGAATTATCAAGCTTAACGTTATATTCCACCTAAATAGGAAGTTGTCTAACATGTCTATGTTTATTTGTAAATCCAAAAAAAAAAAAAAATTCTTACCATCGGGTCGATTCTGATTCATAACGACTCTATAGAACAAGGTAGATATGCCCCATAGGGTTTCCAAGCATCCAAACTGCCGACCCTTTGGTTAGCAGCCAAGCTCTTAACCACTGCGCTACCAGGGCTCCTATTTGTAAATACAGAATATAATAAAGTTAAAAATTCTAATGATAATTGGTAATCTTGTATTGACTGACCCTTTCATCATCTACATTAGAATATTCAAAAGGAATGTCTAATTAGGCTTTGAGAGGTGTTTATTTTGTGCTTTAGTGTGGTTCAAAACCACTTAATGAAATATACCTATTTGAAAAGCCAGAAGTCTAGATTCATTTGGAGTCAGATGCCTTGGTTCTTTGAATCCTGTTTCTGATATTTCCTTTCTCAGTGTCCTTGGGCAGATTAATTCACCTTGTTTGCTATGAGACTGAATTGACTCTACAGCAACGGGTTTGGGTGCTTCAATTTCTCCTTCGGTATGATGGGGTAATAAAAGCACTTTGCTCATCGAGGGATTGTGATTAAGTTTGTTAATATATGTGTTATATATATTTTTGCTTTATTTAATATATACTCGTATTATCAACTGAACTTAAAAATAATTATACTTGGGTACTGTTCATCAGATGGAGCCCTTGCGGTGCAGTGGTTAAAGAACTTAGCTGCTAAACAAAAGGTCGGCAGTTCGAATCCACTGGGGCTTCTTGGAAATTCTATGGGGCAGTACTGCTCTGTCCTATAGGGTCGCTATGAGTCAGAATCGACTCGACAGTAATGGG
>NW_004443938.1:16195336-16222205 GCF_000243295.1 Trichechus manatus latirostris | reverse complement strand
TTTTTTTTTTTGATTGGTTCATCAAATGGTAACACAACTTTGAGAATTTTGAGAATTTGTTTTTGCATAACATATACAACAGTATATTTCTGAGATCATCAAAAAGGATAGAATTATAATTATTTCTAGAAGTTACATGAACAGTAAAACAGTACAGACGTTATCATTTTCCATATGTATAACGATGCTGTTGTCTCGTTGGTGTGAGGCAGACCTTGTCTGAGGTTTCCACTTGTGCTAGTTTTATGGCCTTGGGCAAATTACTTAACTTCACTTAGCTTCAGTTTCTTCATCTGCAGCACAGCAATAATAATACAAATCAAAGAGGATCGCTATGACATTTAAACACCAAAATATATGTAATACTCCTGGCACAGTGCCTGCTTGACACATGTAAAAAACCGGTTGCTGTTGAGTTGACCCTGACATGACAACCACATGTGTGTCAGAGTAGAGCTGTGCTTCATAGGGTTTTCAATGGCTGATTTTTTTGGAAGTGGATCACCAGGCCTTTCTTCCGAGGAGCCTCTGAGACAACTTGAACTTCCAGTCTCTCAGTTAGTAGCAGAGCACATTAACTGTTTGTACCACTGCCAGGGACTCCACCTGACACATTTAGGTGCCTGATAATCCTTCGTTTCCTTCTTTCCTTCCTTTCAGACCTTAGATTTAAGAAGGATTTTGTTATTGGGAAGAAGGTGACCAAGGTTAGGAATGTTTGGAAGTAGTGTTATAGAACAGTGAAGGAAACAGATTATTTCACTTAGAAACTAATCAGCTTAGTGAAGAACATAATACCCACTGCTGTCAAGTAGACTCCGACTCATGGCAGCCCTGTTGTAGAGTAGAACTGTGCTCCATAGGGTTTTCAATGGCTGTGACCTTTCAGAAGCAGGTTGCCAGGCCTTCCTTCCGAGGTACTTCTGGATGGGTTCGAACCCCCAACCTTTCACTTAGCAGCTAAGCACTCAGCCGTTCGCACCACCTGCCTTGAAATACTTGGCAGGATATCATATGTAAGAGGGATGACGGATGATGAGGTGGTTTGATCTGCTTCTGAGGGAAGCACTAGGGCAGTGAACAGCAGGAGAGGAAGGCCATTTTTGGTTTTATGAAAGGAAGGACTTTCTTACAGAGCTGTGGAAAAATGGAGTGGGTGGCGCTGTGGAATAGTGAACTTCCCAGGAGGGCTGGATGTGTGTCTGGAGGCTGGTGAGCTACACATCAAGACTTCTGTAGGAAGGATTCCTCCACAAACCAGGAACGTGGGTGTCATGGCCTCTATGGTCCTTCATGATGCCTCTGCCATATAAATATCTCCCTCTCCTGTATCATGCCTGCACATTGCTGTGGGGCCTGCGGCCGACTCTTCTCGGTGTCTTTGTCAACAGTGCGTCTGGCCAAGCTGGTTGTGTAGAGATGTACGTCTCTAGAGACCACAGGATTCAGCCTTTTGAAGTCAGGGAGTCGGGATTGCTGATTGTCTATTTTCTTTTAAAATGCTTTTCTGGATTTAACATTTTTCTGTTTATGTTTTATCGTTTGCTCAGAGCCTGAAAACTGGTAAGCTTCTGACTAGTTCTGACCTGTGAGTATGTTTTGTTTGATCTGTAAAATGTATCTCATTTCCCCCTCAGGAGTTTTTTTTAAAGCAATTTAAATGTGTTGCCTACATTTAAAAACTGAAGATTTTACATAAAAACAGTATTTTTCAGCTTTTCTTAAAAATGTGGTTCATCTGGCACCATTGGGTTCTGAATTCCTGGGAAGCAAAGAATAGCTGGAGCTTCATAGCTGCTGGCCCTTTTGGATGGGTCATCAGGGGCCAATTTGCCACAGTTCTCACCACTCCATGCAATCTCCCCGACACCAAATGTCAGCTGCCATTTTTCATTTCCTTAAGTTATTTTTTCTCTTATCATCAAATAAGGAAAAAACTGAAAAAAAAAAAAAAAAGTTCTTTTTTCTGTATTCTGGAGCACTGGTGGTTCAGTGGTTAAGAGCTCAGCTGCTAACCAAAACATCGGCAGTTCAAATCCACCAGCCACTCCTTGTAAACCCTATGGGGCAGTTCTACTCTGTCGTGTAGGGCTGCTATTATTCAGAATCGACTGGATGGTAATGGGTTTGTTTTTTTTTGGTTCTGCATTAATAGTGTAAAAACTAACTATATTTCTGTAGAGCTTCATGTTGTTGTTGCAAGGTGCCGTCGAGTAGGTTCAACTCATAGCGACTCTACATACGACAGAACGAAAAGCGACCCAGTCTTGCGCCATCCTCACAATTGTTGTTATGCTTGAGTCCATTTTTGCAGCCACTATGTCAGTCCATCTCGTTGAAGGTCTTGCTCTTTTTTGTTGACCACCTTCTTTACCAAGCATGATGTCCTTCTCCAGGGACTAATCCCTCCTGATAACATGTCTGAAGTATGTGAGATATAGTTTTGCAATCCTTGCTTCTAAGGAGCATTCTGGCTGTACTTCTTCCACGACAGATTTATTCATTCTTCTTGCAGTCCATGGTATATTCAATATTCTTTGCCAACACCATAATTCAAAGGTGTCAATTCTTCTTCGGTGTCCCTTTATTTATTGTCCAGCTTTCATATGCATATGAGGTGATTGAAAATATCATGGCTTGGGTCAGGCGCACTTTAGTCCCTAAAGTAACATCTTTGCTTTTTAACGCTTTAAAGAGGTCTTTTGCTGCATATTTGCCCAATGCAATGTGTCTTTTGATTTCTTGACTCCTGCTTCCATGGGTGTTGATTGTGGATCCAAGTAAAATGAAATTCTTGACAATTTCAATCTTTTCTCCATTTGTCATGATGTTGCTTGGTCCAGTTGTGAGGATTTTTGTTTTTTTTTATGTTGAGGTGTAATCCATACTGAAGGCTGTGGTCTTTGATCTTCATCAGTAAGTGCTTCAAGTCCTCTTCACTGCATACTTTCTTGAGCTTCATAGTTCAAGAAAAATAGAAAAGAGCATTTTTCGTGTGTGTGTGCACTAAAGAACACTTCTACAAGTTTAATTTGCAAATAAATGTTTCTGTTTGCAGTGAGAATACAGTACTCAGGCTTGCTTCAGTCATATATTTTAAATGGCCCTGAAGGTATTTGAGTGTGACCCCTGAACTGGACAGTTAAATTTCCCCTGTATGTTCAGACATACTCTTTTCCTTTCACTGAAGGCCATTTTCTCTCCTTTAGCCCTTCATGGACATGGAGTACAGTTCCTTAGCAAATGTTATGGATTGAATTGCATCCCCGAAAATACATGTTGAAGTCCTAACCCCTGTACCTGTGAACGTGATCCTATTTGGAAATAGGGTCTTAGAAGATGTTATCAATTAGGTTAACATTAGGTCATACTGGAGTGGGGTGGGTCCTAATCCTATATGACTGTTGTTGTCGTTGTTATGTGCCATCAAGTCAATTGTAACTCATAGCGACCCTATAGGGCAGAGTAGAACTGCCCTGTAGGGTTTCCAGGGAGCGTCTGGTGGATTCGAACTGCTTACCTATTGGTTAGCAGCCGAGCTCTTAACCATTGTGCCACCTTCATGACTAGTGTCCTTATAAAAGAGAAGATATGTGGAGATAGAGAGACAGAGGAAGAATGCTCTGTGATGCTGTGGCTGCAAGCCAAGGAATGCCTGGATCTGCCAGAAGCTAGGAGAGAGCCCTCGGAAGGAATTAACATGGCTGACACCTTGATCACAGACTCCCAGCCTCTAGATTGTGAGACAATAAATTTCTGTTCTTATAAGCCACCCAGTTTTTGGTCTTTTGTTATATCAACCCTGGGAAGAAGAGTCTTGGTGGTGCAATGGTTAAGCACTCAGCTGCTAACTGAAGGGTTGACAGTTCGAACCCACAGGCAACTCCGTGGAAGAGAGACCTGGTGGTCTGCTCCCGTAAAGATTACAGCCTAGGAAACCCTATGGGGCAGTTCTCCTCTGTCCTGTAGGGTTGCTATGAGTCAGAATCAACTCAACTGCACACAACCACCACCACCACCACCCTGGGAGGTGAATAGAGCAGCATAACTCCTTGCCTTCCCTCGCATCAATTATTGGATCCCCTGGCTTGATGAAATGTGAACAGTGTGTCATATGCACACATGTGGACTCTAAAACTAGGTTCCATTCTGCCTGTTCCAGTGGACTCCCCAACCCTCCCTAACCAGATGAGGGCCTGTCGCCTTGTTACCTCTGAGTAGGTTTAGTCCATAGAGCTGAGCTCTTAGCACGTAAGGCATAGGTGGAAGTCTCAGGGCACCTCTGTTCTGGGTGCATTTTGATTTTGAGGGAAAAATATAATCTGGGGTTTTTGTTTTGTTTTAGAAGGATGGTTCTGGCTTCATAGAAGGGAGGGAAGAGAGGGGGCTGGGGAGGGAGCACGGAAGACCCAGGATAATTGACTTCAGCTATTCGTAGAGTGGTTGTGTGGAAGAGAGTAGGGTGTGTGTTGATAATGCTGGCAAGACCAAAACTAATTAGTGGGATGTTTAGGATGACCGATGTAAAGTCATGGAAAGGAGTTCCCTTCTATCAATTGGTTATTTAGCAGTGGAATGTGCTCCCTAATAGAGCCAGGGACTTCCCATTACTCAGTGGATTTGGGTGGAAGAGCGGCGCCCATCTGTCAGGTTACTGTAGTAGGTTCTCAAATTAGAAGAAAGATTGGCTATGGAGGTGACCTTTGAGGTCTCTCTGAAAACTCAGATTCAATTATGCTCTGAATTAAAGTGATCAGGAACCTTTCAGCTTAACCAGTTTAAGTCCATAAGAGGAAAATATTGTGAGTGGGCTGAGAGGCTGAATATAGTACTTTTTAATTACATTTCGATCTAGACAGATTAACTTGTACTTTCTTAAATGTTCCTGTATAACCCTTCAGAAATGTTATAAACAGATGTCTCTAGTGGCTAGTATTTATGAGTCAGGATTTACAAGCTTATTTCCTAATGTTCTTTTCTACTGAAAATTTCACTTTACCTTAGCTGAAACTCAGTTTATAGTTTTATTTTTGGTAGCATGATTTTTAATACAGATTTTATTATTTACATAAAAAATTACCTGTTTCTTTCATATTCTATTTAATTTCATAATTTAGGATTTTACACATTATCATTTGTTGTCAATTGTTAAAGTGTATTTAATTTGAATTTAATGACCTACAGGAAAAAGTCCCTTTAAAGGAAAACTTTTGTTAAGAATTTGTCTTAAATATTAATTTTCATGTCAGTTAATATTTGCTCTTTCTCCCTAAAGAAATTAATCTTTTGAATAAATTATTGGGACTTGCATATTACATAATGTGAGGTAATTAATACCGGTACTTTATAAATATTTATATAATAAAATCCCTTACTTCCATAATATTTGACTCCATTTATGATTTTTCTTTGCGTATTTGATGCCTTTGGGACCTTTAGGTAAAGCTTCTGTTATGGAATGTAGATTTGGTATGACTTTAAATCAACACATGCCTTGCTAAGATTGCATTAAAAGAATTTTTTTTCCTGTAGTAACATACACATAGCATAAAATTTACCATTGTGGTCATTTCAAAGTGTACAATTCAGTGGAGTAAGTACATTCACAAATGTTGTGGTGCAGCCATCCCCACTCTTTCTTCGCAGAGCTTTTTCGTCACCCACACGGAAATCCCGTACCCATTAAGCAGTCTCTCCCAGTCTCCCCTCCCCGCAACCTGGCAACTAGGATTACATTTTGAATTTTCTTAAAACTGGCAATTGTTTTTGAAGGCATCTCTAGCTTTCTTTCTAAAAAAAATTAAAAATTTATTTTGTTCTCATTTAATACACAGTTTAATACACAGTTATTGAGTGATTTGATGGTGTACTACTGGACCAACAAAAGTAGTGAATAATTCTGGAAAAAAAAGGTGCATGGAGAGGCCTTTTAGGTTAGCTAACATTCCTTCTTGACAGAGGTGTGAGGGAATCTAATCAAAGTTATAAACTCACTGCATTTACCAGTTTGGGTGTTTGTTATATTAAGATATGACAGGATTTTTTTGAATCAAGTTATGTCAAGTTTTCAGTTGAGTTTACTGGGCTCTCTCTTCCTCTCCATCAGCATTTGTGAAGAGCACTGTTCTCTGAGTCTGGGTCAGGCTCTGTCTCAGGCAGAAGTTTGTAAGCAAAAGTTTGGAGCCTCTGGTTTTGTGGCTGTGAGACCTAGACTAACAGCAACAACTGTTGGGACTTCTCGGACAGTGGGGCCACCATCTTTCCCCGGGACACACAGAGCAGGAGGCAGGAGCACGTGGCCAGTGGTGTTGTTTTAGTGCTGAAGGTGACAGAAGTGGACGCTGCCCCTTCTCTGAGATGGAAGCAGCCTGGAATAGGAAGCCGGATGGGAGGACAGCCATGGAGCCCTAAGCAGAGACCACGGCTTCGAACTGGTTTTGGTTTGAACCCCTGCTGAGAATTTGCATTTCTACCCCAGATATACTGAATCGGAATCTACAGTTTAACAAGATCCCCAGGTGATTCTTATGTATAATACATTTTGAGAACCACTGCTCTATTAGGGGTCCTCAGAATTGGTCGCTAGCCATCAGCATTAGCATCGTGTGGGAATTTGTTAGAAATGCAGATTCTTAGCAGGGGTTTGAACTGTAACAGACTGGTTCCAAGCCCTGGTAGAGACTCTCAAAAGAGTTTTGCTTGATGGACGGTGGCATCTGTGGATGGCTGATTTTAAATAAAGGGGTTGAGCGGCTTCTGGCACAAAGGTGTTGTTGCTAGTTGCCATCAAGTTGGAGCCCTGGTGGTGCAGTGGTTAAGAGCTATGGCTGCTAACCAAAAGACTGGTAGTTTGAATGCACCAGCCACTCCTTGGAAATCCTATGGGACACTTCTACTCTGTCCTGTAGGGTTGCTATGAGTCGGAATCGACTTGACGGCAACGGGTTTGATTTTTGGTTTTGGCTGTCAGTTGATTCTGACTCATGGCAACCCCATGTGTATAGAGTAAAACTGTTCCATGGGGTTTCCAGCTTGTGACCTTCTGGAAACAGATTGTCAGGCCTTTCTTCCAAAGTGCTTCTAGGTGGGTTCAAACTGCCACCCTTTTGGCTAGTAGTTGAGTGCTTAACCATTTGTGCCACCTAGGGACTTCCGTACAAAGTGTAGGCTGCAGCAAACACTGTTCTTCCTTTCACGATCACCACTGCTGCCAGGTCACTGTCATCTCCTATTCATCCATTCGTTCATTCACTCCACAGATATTTATTGGGTAACCACTGTGTGCCAGGTACTTTTTTAAAGTACTAGACTTTTAACAGTAGACAATTTTAACAAGAGCCATGCTTTATAGAGTTTACATTCTAGGGCAGACCCTGTGTTAAACAATTTACGTATATTATTTTAATACTTAAGCCTTGCAGCAAACCTGTGAGACAGCGCAGTGGGCTGGATAGTGCCTCTGAAAATATAGGTCCATGTCCTAATCCCCAGGACCTAGGAATGTGACTTTCTTTGGAAAAAGGGTCTCAGCAGATTTAATCCTTATTTTGAGATGAAGAAATCATTCTGGAATATCTGGAGGGGCCCTAAGTTGAATGACAAGTGTCCAAGTTACACAGAGGGAGCTAGGCACAGAAAGGTGGAGGAGACAGTGTGACCACGAAGACAGAGAGAAGACAGAGATTGGAGTGATGTGGCTATAAGCCAAGGGATGCCAACAACCACCAGAGGCAAGAAGATTCGCCCCTAGAGCCTTCAGAAGAAGTGTGGTCCTGCCCATGTCTTGATTTCCATTTTCTGGCCTTCAAAACTGTGAGAGGATCATGCTTGTGGCAGTTTAAGCCACCAAGTTTGTGGTAATTTGTTACAGCAGCCCCAGGAAACTCATACAGGAAAATAGTATTATCTTCATTTTATAGGTTAAGAAACTGAGGATCAGAGAAGTTAAGTGATGTGTCCAAGGTCACACAGCAGGATCTGAACTCAAGGCAGAGGGACTCTAGGGCTGTTTGTTGCCCTTCTGGGGAAAATGACTTAGTGGCAAATGTGTTACACATGTGGATTTTACATTTGTTTGGATTTTCTGCATTATATATGGGAGGCAAAACCTTCAAGCCACTGCAGTTTTAAATATGAAGGCCAACCAGGCATGCTCTCACTGTATTCTCTGGGTGTTGGGTTTCAGAAACTGGGGCCGCATTTGGGCGTTTTGATCCAATGGGGAGAAAAAATCACCTCCCCAAGTTCTGTTTCTCGGGATTTTAGGATTCTCATGTGAGTAATTCACATACTTGATTTGCTTCTAGCATTGCCTTCATCTAGAGCATTTTTGCAACTGCGTCTGTCAAGTTCCATGGTCGTTTAGCCCCCATCATTTGAAGTGTTGCTTTTCTGTCGACTCTGCGGCCTGGCTGTGGTCAGCCATGAGCTTATCACCGAGTGCTTTGCTCACAGTGTAATTGCATCAGAGGTGAATGTTTACATTTGTGAAGGATTATTTAATCCTTTGGAATCCCGTTTGGATAAAAATAATTGGTCTTTTTTGACCTTTAGAATTAGTTAATTACTTTTTACTATAGGAAGCCCTAAGAGTTGCCTTTGACCTCAGAAGTGAGAAAAGTAGAAGGAGTGGCTTTTCTTGAATTTCAAGTAGAGAGGTTATTTCTAACAGCTCATATACTTTCAATTGTATTTTCCATGCCAGTTCTCCTTATAACTATTTATAGATTGTAACTGTATTGTAGATCAGTACAGATGTTGGTATACTTATAGATTATAACTAGATTATAGATAAAACTACTAAACCAGTAGCAATCGTATCGATTCTGACTCATAACAACCCCATATATGTCGGAGTAGAATTGCTCCATAGGGTTTCCAGTGGCTGATTTTTCGGAAGTAGATCACCAGGTCTTTCCTGCGAGGCAGCAGCTGAGTGCGTTAACGGTTTGTACCACCCAGGGACTCCGTATTATAGATGGGTGCGTGTTAATTTATATTTTTATTTGAATACACAAAAACTCTATGAATAGGCACTGCTATTATTATTAGCCCCATTTTATAGGTGAAGGCAGTGTAATTCAGAAGGCCGCTAAGTTAAAAAGAGATGAATTGCTAACTCAGATGTACTGATTTTAAAGCCTGAGACGTTTCCAGTATACTCTGTTGCCTCTTTTTCATTCATTATGATTTGCTACCTGATAGCAGATCTCCACATTTTTTATTCCAGAAGCATTCCTGTGCCACATTTGATCATTTTACGTCCTCCCAGTCTTTTCTGGACGCACACAGGAGCCCTTGCACCTATGTACGTGCACACAGTGTAGGATATTTACATCCTTGCTTACAGTCTTGACTGTGCTGCCAGTGAAACATGATTTTTTTATAGATTTTTGTATTTGTGTATGGGCGTACGTATGTCATTTTCACCCTATCTTTTATTAAAAAAACCTTTCATGAAGAAAATTTTCAAGAATATAGAAAAATGCAAAGAACTGTACAGCGAACACCCATAAACCCACTGCTCAAACTCTCCAATTGTTAACATTTTGCCGTATCTGCTGTTAAACGTGTCATTTTGCATTGTATCTTTCAGAATAGAATACTTCACAAGTAGTAATGTATAGATTTTTCAGAGATCTTTCCCAAGGAATTTAATTTGAACATGTATGTCCTCTTATATTACTATCTCAGAATGAAGCAGAGAAAGATTCCATCTAGTTACATGATTTGGAAATATGCTAGTTTTAAGAAGGAGAACTAAATTGTGAATACTTTCCTGTAGTCAGGCAAAGTCTAAAGAACTCACAAAACCTTACGTAGTTTGAAACCCCAAGTGACTTTATAAATTCATAGGGCTATAGTTATTTGGGTGATCTCAGTGATAAAAAATGGAACTGGACGATGTGAGCCCATTTGAAATGTCTGACGAGTACTGGAGATAATTCCTTCTTGCAGATGATTCTGGCTCTGGAGGGATCTACAGATACAATGTACCCATAGTTCAGGATTGTCTTTAAAAAACCTAGAATCAGGAAAAGAGTAGGGGCATGCAAGTATTTCCATGCAGCTAATCATTCTTTGATACTTCCTTGCCCCCTTCAGAAACATACCTCTTTACATTTCCTTCTTCCTTCTGACATAGTTTCCCCCCTCATGTCAACTTGTAGTTCTGTCTCAAGGCTATGTGAAAGGCTTCCTTTTCTTTTTTAAAAAAATTTTTTTTATTGTGCTTTAGGTGAAAGTTTACAGAGCAACTTAGATTCCCGTTTGATAGTTTGTACATAAAGAGTTCCTTAACATTGGTTGCATTCCCCACAATGTGTCAGCACTCTCCCCATTTCGGCCCTGGGTTCCTCGTTTCCTTTTGCCAGGATTTTCTGTCCCTTCCTGCCTTCTCATCTTTGCTTTTGGGCCAGTGTTGTCCTTTTGAGCTCATATAATTCATTGTTCCAAGGAACACATTCCTCTTAACTGTTAGTGTTTATTTTATGGGCATGTCTATTGTTTGACTGAAAGGTGGTCTCCAGCAATGGCTTCACTTTTAGGTCAGAAGGGTGTCCTAGGGCCATAGTCTCGGGGGTTCCTCCAGTCTCTGTCAGATCAGTAAATCTGGTCTTTTTTGTGAATGTAATTTTTTGTTCTACATTTTTTTCTCCTGCTATGTTTGGGACCCTCTGTTGTGATCACAGTCAGACCGGTTGGTAGTGGTAGCTGGGCACCATCTAGTTCTGGTCTTGGGGTCGTGTAGGCTGTTGCTCATGTGGTTCATGTGGTCCATTAGTCCTTTGGACTAATTACTCCCTTGAGTCTTTGGTTTTCTTCACTCTCCTTTGCTCCAGACTGGAAGACACCAATAGTTGTGTCTTAGATGGCCGCTTGCAAGCTCTTAAGACCCCAGATGCTACTCATCAAAGTACGATGCAGAGCATTGTCTTTATGAACTATGTTGTGCCGATTGACATGGATGTCCCCCGAGTCTGTAGTCCTTCGCTTTTGAGCTTAGGAACTTTGTCCCATGAGGTGTTTGGTTATGTCTAAGAAGTTGCCCTGACTGTGGCCCTTGTGTGCTTTATTGTCTATATTAATATATACGCAGCACCTACGATTATGTATGTAGAATTATTCACAACCAGACCTATATCTGCAGGCGAGTGTGCTCTCTTACACTCTCCCACACCTCTTTAGCATACCTATCTACCTATGTACCCTTTATAAATTATTGTTTGTTAATACTGTTGTTGCTGGATTGTCTGTTATAGTAATTATTGTACCTGCCGTTTATTCTTGTATTCCTCTCACTGTCTGCCTTTGCCTTGGTCATGTTGTGCTGACTTCCCCCACATTGTGTATGGCCTTTCCCTTCACCAGTATTAACACGTCTTATATCTAGTTAGCAATTTTCCCTCCCTCTCCCTCCCATCCCTAGTGTTGTTGTCATCTAGTGCTACTATAACAGAAACACCACGAATGGGTGGCTGTAACAAAGAGATATTTATTCTCTCATAGTCTAGTAGGCTACAAGTCCAAATTCAGGGCATAAGCTCCAGGGGAAAGCTTTCTCTGTCTGTCACTCTGGAGGGAAGGTCCTTGTCATCAATCTTCCCCTGATCCAGGAGCTTCTCAGCACAGGGACCTCGGGTCCAAAGGATGCACTCTGCTCCCGGTGCTGCTTTCTTGGTAGTATGAGGTCCCCATGTCTGTCTGCTCACTTCTGTCTTTTATATCTCAAAAGAAATTGGCTTAAGATACTATCTAATTTTTATGGATTGAATTGTGTCCCCCAAAAATATCTGTCAACTTGGCTGGGTCATGATTCCCAGTATTGTATGATTGTGCTATCTGATGTGATTTCCTTATTGTAAACTCTTATCACTATGATGAGATTATATGTGATCTCCTTATGTGTTGTAAATCCTATCACTGTGATGAGGTTATACTGATGAGGTTGACAAGATTAGTGTCTTAATGCAATCTCTTTTGAGATGTAAAAGAGAGAAGCAAGCAGAGACACATGGGAAACTCATACCGCCAAGAAAGCAGTGCCGGGAGCAAAGCTCATCCTTTGGACCTGAGGTTCCTGCACAGAGAAGCTCCCAGACCAAGGGAAGATTGATGACATGGACCTTCCTGCAGAGCTGACAGAGAAAGCGTTCCCCTGGAGCTGACACCCTGAATTTGGACTTGTAGTCTACTGGACTGTGAAGAAATAAACTTCTCTTTGTTAAAGCCATCCACTTGTGGTATTTCTGTTGGAACAGCACTAGATGACTGAGAAACTAATCTTGTAGATCTCATCAATATAACCTCCGCTAATCCATCTTACTACATCATAGTGATAGGATTTACAACACATGGGGAAATCACATCAGATTACAAAATGTAGACAATCATACAGTACTGGGAATCATGACCTAGCCAAGTTGACAGATATTTTGGGGGACACAATTCAATCCATGACACCTGGTAACCATCAATTTTTTTTTCCTGTGTATAAACTTGTTTTTGTTTTTTTATAATAGTGGTCTCATACAATATTTATCCTTTTGTAATTGACTTATTTCACTCCAAAGTCATCCACGTTGTGAGATGTTTCACGAATCGTCGCTATTCTTTATTGTTGCGTAGTATTCCATTGTGTTATGTACCATAGTTTGTTTATCCATTCATTTGTTGATGGGCAGTTAGGTTGTTTCCATCTTTCTGCTATTGTGAATAATGCTGCAATGAACATGGGTGTGCATAAGTCTATTTTTGTATAATGGCTCTTATTTCTTTAGGGTCTATACCTAGGAGTGGGATTGCTGGATCATATGGTATTTCTATTTGTAGCTTTGTAAGGAAGCACCATACCATTTTCCATAGTGGTTGTACCATTCTATATTCCCACCAGCAGTGTGTAAGAGTTCCAATCTCCCCACAACCTCGCCAACATTTTTTATTTTCTGTTTTTTTGATCAGTACCATTATTGTTGGGGTGAGGTGGTATCTCATTGTAGTTTTGATTTGCACCTCTCTAATGGCTGATGGGAAACCCTGATGGCATTGTGGTTGAGTGCAATGGCTGCTAACCAAAAGGTTGGCAGTTCAAATCCAGCAGGCACTCCTTGGAAACTCTATGGGGCAGTTCTACTCTGTCCTGTCGGGTCACTATGAGTCGGAATCAATTTGATGGGTTTGGTTTTTGGTAATGGCTAATGATTTAGTGAGTGTTTCTTCATGTGGTTGTTAGGCACCTGAATGTCTTCTTTGGTGAAGTGTCTATTCATATCCTTTGCCTATTTTTAAATTGGATTGTTTGTCTTTTTGTTGTTGAGGTGTTGCAGTTTTCTGTAAATTTTAGAGATTAGACCCTTGTCAGATATGTCATAGCCAAAATTTTTTCCCAGTCTGTAGGTTCTCTTTTTTCTCTTTTAGAGAAGTCTTTTGATGAGCATAAATGTTTAATTTTTACGTGGTCCTATTTAATATTGTTCTTCTTCTGCTGTTGGTGCATTTTTAGTTATGTTTCGTATTCTGTTTATGCCATGTATTAGGTCCTCTAACATTGTCCTTATTTTTTCTTCCATGATCTTTACAGTTTTATATTTAGGTCTTTGATCCATTTTGAGTTATTTTCTGTCTGTGGTGTGATGTATGGGTCCTATTTCATTTTTCTACAGGTAGACATCCAGTTTTGCCAGCACCACTTATTAAAGAGACTATCTCTTCCACATTTCATGGACTTTGGCCTTTTGTAGAAGATCAGCTGTCCGAAGGTGGATGGATTTACATCTAGATTCTCAATTCTGTTCCATTGGTCTATGTGTCTGTGGTTGTACTAGTACCAGGTTGTTCTGACTACCATGGTTGTATAGTAGGTTCTAAGACCAGGTAGTGTGCGTCCTCCTACTTTGTTCTTCTTCAGTAGAGCTTTACTTATCTGGGGCCTCTTTCCTTTCCATATGAAGTTGATGATTAGTTTTTTCATCTTGTTAAAGAATGCTGTTGGAATCTGGACCAGGATTGCGTTATATCTATAGATCACTTTGGGTAGTATTGACATTTTCACAATGATAAGTCCTCCTATCCATGAGTATGGTATGTTTTTCCATTTATGTAGGTCTCTTTTGGTTTCTTGCAGTGATGTTTTGTAGTTTTCTTTGTATAGGTCTTTTACTTCCCTGGTTAGATTTATTCCTTTGTATTTTATCTATTGTAAATGGTATTGTTTTCCTGATTTCCTTTTTGAAGTTCTCTTTGTTGATGTAGAGGAATCCAACTGATTTTTGTATGTTGATCTTGTATCCTGCTACTTTGCTAAATCCTTCTATTAGCTCCAGAAGCTTTCTTGTGGAATCTTTGTGATTTTCTGTGTATAGGGTCATACTGTCTTCGAATAAGGATCCTTTTACTTCTTCCTTACCAATTTGAATGCCCTCATTTCCTTTCTTGCCTTATTGCTCTGGCTAGGACTTCCCAGTACAATGTTGAATAAGAGTGGTGATAAAGGGCATCATTGTTTGGTTCCTGTTCTCAAGGGGAATGCTTTCAGTCTCTCTCCATTGAGAATAATATTGGCTGTTGGTTTTGTATAAATGCCCTTTATTCTGCTGTGGAATTTCCCTTCTATTCCTATTTTGCTGAGAGTTTTTATCAGGAATGAGTATTGGACTTTATAAAATGCCTTTTCTGTGTCAGTTGAGACCATCATGTGACTCTTTTGTTTTATTTAAGTGGTGAATTAAATTGATTGATTTTCTAATGTTGAACCATCCTTGCATACCTGGTATGAATCCCACTTGATCATGATATATTATTATTTTTTTGATATGCTGTTGAATTCTGTTGGCTAGAATTTTGTTGAGAATTTTTGCATCTATATTCATGAGGGATATTGGTCTATAATTTTCTTTTTGTGGTGTCTTTGCCTGGCTTTTGTATCAGGGTTATCTGACTTCATAGAATGAATTTGGGAGTATCCCTTCCTTTTCTATGCTCTGAAACTCAAAAGGTAGTATTGGTGTGAGGTCTTCTCTGAATGTTTGTTAGACTTCTCCAGGGAAGCCATCTGGGCCAGGGCTTTTGTTGTTGTTGTTATTGGGAATTTTTTAAAATTACCTGTCCAATCTCTTCTTTTGTTATGGATCTGTTCAGCTTTTATACCTCAGTTTGTGTTTGTTTAGATTGGTAGTGTGTTTCTAGAAACTTGTCCATTTCCTCTAGGTTTTCAAGTTTGTTGGAATATAATTTTTCATAGTATTCTGTTATGATCCTTTTTATTTCTGTTGTTTCTGTTGTAATGTCACCAATCTGATTTCTTATTTGGGTTATTTGCTTCTTCTCCTGCTTTTCTTTTGTCAGTTTGGCCAGTGGTTTGTCAATTTTATTGCACTGATCCTTTCAAAGAACCAGCTTCTGGTCTTGTTGATTTTTCTATTGCTTTTCTATTCTCTGTTTCATTTATCTATGCTCTAATCTTTATTATTTCCTTTCTTCTGGTGACTGTGGACTTCTTTTGCTCCTCTCTTTCTGTTTGTTCAAGTTGTAGGGTTAATGTTTCGATTTTGCCCTTTCTTATTTTTTGGTGTGTGGTGATTGCTATAAATTGACCTCTGAACACTGCTTTTGCTGTGTCCCAAGGGTTTTGATATGTTGTGTTTTCATTTTCTTTTGATTCTAGCAATTTTTTGATTTCGTATTTGATTTCTTTTATTACCCAGTGGTTTTTAAGCAAGGTATTATTGATTTTCTATGTATTTGATTTTTTTCCATTGCTCTTCCTTTTATTGATTTCTACTTTTATAGTAGAAATATATATGATCAGAGAAAATGTTTTGTATTATTTTGATGCTTTGGATTTTATTGAGGCTTGTTTTGTGGTCTAAACTGTGATCTATTCTGGAGAATGATCCATGTGCATTGGAAAATAATGTATACTTTGCTGCTGTTTGGTGGAATGTTCTGTATATGTTTATGAGGTTGAGTTGGTTGATTGTGGCATTTAGATCTTCGGTATCTTTGTTGAGTTTCTTTCTAGTTGTTCTGTCCTTCGCCGAAAGTGGTGTGTTGAAGTCTCCTACTACTGTTGAAGAACTATTCTATTTCTCTTTTCAGTGCTGTTAGAGTTTGTTTTATGTATTTTGGAGCCCTGTCGTTGATGCGTATATATTTATTATGGTTATGGAGTCTTGGTGGGTTGACCCTTTAATCATTATATAATGTCCGTCCTTATCTTTTCTCATGGATTTTGCCTTAAAGTCTATTTTATCAGAGATTAATATTGCCACTCCTACTCTTTTTTGGTTATTGTTTACTTGATATATTTTTTTCCATCCTCTGAGTTTTAGTTGATTTATATCTTTGTGTCTAATATGTGTTGCTTGTATACTGTAGAGAATATTGATGGATTGTGTTTTTTTTTAATCCATTCTGCCACTCTCTATTTCTTTACTGGTGCATTTAAGCCATTTACATTCAGTGTGATTATCAATAGGTATGAGTTTACTGCCATCATTTTTCTTTTTCTTTTTTTTGTGGTGTTGACAGTTTCTTTGTTCTGGTTTATTTTCTGTGCTGAGTTCTTTTTGTTTGTGGATTTTCTTTTCATTTCTTTCATTGTTGATTTCGTGTTTACTGAGTCTTTATGTTTTTCTTGTTTTTTATTTTTATGAGTAGGTTTTTAAGTTTCTTTGTGGTTACCTTAAAACTTACCTTTGTCTTCCTAAGTTTAAAGCAGTGTTTTATTTCTTTATATCACCTTGACTTCCTCTCCGTATGAAAGTTCTATAATTATTTATTCACCCTTTTTATTTTGACATTGTCATCATTTACATATTGACATTGCAAGTTCCCTGTTTTCAGTCTTTAAGCTTCATTTTAATTTGGGGAATTCTTTTTTTAATTTTTTTTTATTGTACTTTAGATGAAGGTTTACAGAACAAACTAGTCTGTCATTAAACAGTACACATATTGTTTTATGATATCGGTTAACAACCCCACGACATGTCAACACTCTCCCTTCTTGGCCTTGGGTTCCCTATTACCAGCTTTCCTGTCTCCTGTCCCCTCCTGCCTTCTAGTCCTTGTCCCTGGGCTGTTGTGCCCCTTTAGTCTCGTTTTGTTTTGTGGGCCTGTTAATCTTTGGCTGAAGGGTGAACCTCAGGAGTGACTTCATTACTGAGCTAAAAGGGTGCCTGGGGGCCATACTCTTGGGGTTTCTCCAATCTCTATCAGGCCAGAAAGTCTGGTCTCTTTTTGTGAGTTAGAATTTTCTTCTGCATTTTTTCTAGCTCTGTCCAAGACCTTCTATTGTGATCCCTGTCAGAGCAGTCAGTGCTGGTAGCCAGGCACCGTCTAGTTGTACTGGACTCAGTCTGGTGGAGGCTGTGATAATTGTGGTCCATTAGTCTTTTGGACTAGTCTTTTCCTTGTATCTTTAGTTTTCTTCATTATCCCTTGCTTCCAAAGGGGTGAGACCAATGGAGTATCTTAGATGGCTGCTCACAGGCTTTTAAGACCCCAGACACTACTCACCAAGGTAGAATGTAGAACATTTTCTTTATAAGCTATGTTATACCCATTGAGCTAGATGTTCCTAATTTGGGGAATTCTTTATCTGAGTTAGTATCTGGCTGATGCTGTTCTGTGTCCTAATCTCAGGTTGTTGTCTGATGTTGTTTGTTCTCTGTCTGAAGGACTCCGTTTAATATTTCTTCTAAGTTTGGTCTGGTTTTTACAAGTTCCTTTAATTTCTGTTTATCTAGAAATGTCCTAATTTTGCCATTGTAATTGAGAGACAGTTTTGCTGGATATGTAATTCTTGGTTGGCAGGTTTTTTTTTTTTTTTTATTGCAGGGTTTTTTATATGTCATCCATTGCCTTCTTGTCTGAATGTTTCTGCCAAATAATCAGAGCTTAGTCTTATTAGTTCCCATTTGTAGGTGACGTTTTTTCCCAAACTGCTCTCAGGATTCTTCTTGTCTTTGGTTTTGGCAAGTTTGATGATAATATGTCTTAGTGACTTTATTTTGGGGTCTGTCCTGTATGGGGTTCATTGAGCTTCTAGGATGGATATTTTCTCGTCTTTCATATTAGGGAAATTTTCAAATTTTCTGCCAGCAAATCTTCAACATTTCTCTGTATGTGTGTGTTTTGTTCTTGTTTTTTTTGCCTCCTCTTGTTCTAGAATTCCAGTCACAAGTAAATTTTTCCTCTTGATAGTGTCCCACATAATTCTTAGGCTTTCTTCAGTTTTCTTCGTTCTTTTTTCTTGTATTTCATCAAACAAATTGGTGTCAAGGGATTTGTCCTCTATTTTGCTGATTCTGTCTGCCATTGATTCAATTCTGCTCCAATGTCCTTCTATTGAGTTGTCTATTTCTGAAATTTTATTGTTAATCTTTTGAATTTCTAGTTGCTGTTTTTGTATAGTTTCTAATTGTGTATTGATTTTGTCATTTTGTTCTTGAATTGTTTTCTTGAATTCTTCTATTGCTTTGTCTGTGTTTTCCTTGCTTTTGTCTGTATTTCCTTGATCTCTTGGAGAACCCTATATATTAGTCTTTTGAATTCCTTATCAGGTAGTTCCATTACTATTTCTTTCTCTGGAAGGTTTTCTCATTCTTTATTTTGGTCACTTGCTGGAGCCATCTTGTCCTGCTTCTTTATGTGATTTGATATTGTCTGTTGTCTCTGAGGCATTAAGGTGTTATTATTATATTTATTTATTGTATGTTTGTTTGCTGTTTCCTGACTTTTTGTTTTATTTCTTAATATAACCAAATAGACAGTGCTTGCATAGTACTCTTTTCGCTAGTCTGGCCACACTGGAGCTCTCACCACCTGTCTCTGGGTGGGTGGGCAGTAGCTGGGTGTGTGATCACAAGTCTCTGTTCACTGGTCTTATGGGGTGGCTGAGGATGTAGCTGGCATTGCTGATGATGTGATGTAGCTGTCCAACCGGTCACCTGGGTGTGGCTGTAGAGAGTGTTCTCACTGGTCACTGGGTTGGGTGTAGTGTGTGTGCACTGCCGGTTGCTGGGTAGTTGGGACAAGGGTGCCCAGGTTGTCGGTCACCAGGTGGGTAGTATGGAAACTTTCACTGAGGATCCTGGACAGATGGGGCTGCATGGGGGTGGTGGAGTGTGCACAAGCCTCTGGTTACGGGGAAATGGTGTTGGGAGGCAAGAAAGGGGAGTGCCTCAGTTCGTGTGTGCTATCTAGGAGGGTGTGACCCTTTCTGCTATCATGCAATGCAGAGGAGGGCCCCCAGCATAGGTAGCTGGAGGGAGGAGGAGGCACTGCTGGTCTCTGGGTTCCTGGCACAGTTGGCTGGGTGTAGGAATGGGTGCCTCCAGTTCGCAGGCTCCCAGCACCAGTGGCTAGGCAGAGCAGTGGGTGCCACCAGTCTGTGGGCCCCTGGTGCAGATGGCTGGGCATTGGAGCAGGTGCTGCCAGTCCTCGAGTCCCTGGTGTCAGTGGCTAGGAGGATAATTGGAGACAACTGGTCCACAGGCCCCAGCTTGGGTGGCTGGGTTTAGGAGTGGGCACTGCTGGTCCATGGGCCCCCTGGCATGGGTAGGTAGGTGGAAGGGGGGCACTGCTGGATCACAGAATCCTGGCACGGGTGGGTGGGTGGAAGAGGGGGCAGCAGCCATCCACAAGCTCCTGGCATGGGTAGTTGGGCGGAGTAGTGGGCACCACCGTTCTACAAGCCACTAGTGCCGGTAGGCTGGGCAAAGAGGCAGTGATTGGCTGAGCGACAGGCAGGTGCTGCTGGTCCATAGGCCCCTGGCTCAGGGAGCAGGGCAATGGTGGGTTCCACCAGACTGCGATTGTGTGCTGGGTGGATGGATGAGGAGGGTGGCGGGGGTGGGGAACACTGCAGGTCCATGGGCCTCTGGCATATGGGGCTGAGGAGATGCATTGGGTGAGTTGAGTTCACTTAACTTTCACAGGGTGGGGAGCACTCCTGCCTGGCTCTGGATGTGGATGCAGAGTCACTCCTGCTTGGCTGCACCAGGTAATGGGAGCTTCAGCTGGGAACACTACTTGCTTTGTCTCAATATGGCAGTGCTGTGCAGGTTTGGCTGGTGGTGCGCCAGCAACCGTAATTCTCTGTGCCTGCTGTTTTTGTACAGTCTCTCCTTCCACATGGCACTTGGTCCAATTCTTCAGCCTTGCCTTTGATGCTCAGGGTTCTAAAGTTGTCATCTATATCTGATTCACTTGTTCTCTCAGGTCTTTGTTGTAAGAGGGGCACTATAAGGCATCTGACTACGCCACCATCTTGGACTGCCTCTGAAAGGCTTTCTTTTCTGCTAGCTAGTGATTTATTTTGTTTTAGTCACAGAAATGCTGCTAGGCCTCAAGGACTTAGTAGCATTCTTACTTTCTTCCATATTTACCCAAAGAGTATTTTTTTAACACACACACATGCGTGCACACACACGTACACACACACATACTAAAACCAAACCAAACCAGTTGCTGTCAAGTCTATTCTGACTCATAGTGAACCCCATGTGTGCAGAGTAGAACTGTTCTCCATAGGGTTTTCAAGGCTGTGACCTTTCAGAAGCATATCACCAGGCCTGTCTTCCAAGGTGCCTCTGGGTGGATTTGAACTGCTAATCTTTCAATTAGTAGTCAAGTGCGTAACAGTTCGTGCCATCCAGGGACTCTACACATGTACACACAGGTCAAGTTAACATTTTGGGAATTCCCATGTTTTATGTGATGTGACTTGGCATCCATGGCAACCTTCTGACTTCAGCCCCAGGGGTTGTGATTACTTGGGTGGCATGTCCTAGCTCTGCTGCTGACTTGCAATGTGACCTCGAGCAAGTAGCTCAAGACCTCTGCTTCTTCATCTGTAAAGTGAAGGATTGGACTAGGTAATTTTTTGGGTCTACTCCACTAGCACTAAGAATTCCTGGGGTCTGTGTTTCCATTTAAATTTTTGTGGAGGTTAGACTAGTTTTTATAGACTATTAGACTGATGATCTTATGTAATAGCATTTATTATTTGCCACTTAAGGTTGGAAAGCATATTTTCTGCATGTATTAACTACATATGGGGGGGATTTTGTTTGTGCATGTGCGTGCATGGACTTGTAGGTGTAGATGCGTGTAGGTATGTAGGAGCCCTGGTGGTGCAGTGGTTAAGCGATCAGCTGCTAACTGAAAAGTTGAAGGTTCGAACCCACCCAGTGGCTCCTTGGGAGAAAGAACTGGTAATCTGCTCCCGTAAAGATGACAACCTAGAAAACCCTATGGGACAGTTCAGCTCTGTCACATGGAGTTGCAATGAGTTGAAAATTGACTCCACGAGACCTAACAACAACAACAACATGTATGTATGTGCATGTAAAGATGTATTTTTCATCAAGATCAGGAATTTAAAGTTTATGTGTCTAAAGTAGAAATTGGTCTCTAAAAGGATTTTGTCTTTTGCATGTATTAATCCATTAACATTTTTAAAATAATGAAAGTATTACTTTAAAATCTGTTACCATGTTTGTCAGGACAGTTTGTGTATTAGCACATATAGATTATATACATCTTGAAAACTTCTGCTTATACTGTTTTCATTTATAGAATAATTTCAAAATGTAAACAGTACTATGTAGATGTGACCTGTTTTTCCATTCAGTACCCCTCTCCTTTCCAATAAGAAAAGCCAAACCCACTGCTGCTGAGTTGATTCTGACCCATAGCGACCCTATAGGACAGGGTAGAACCGCCTCATAGTGTTTCCAAAGCTGTAAGTCTTGATGGAAACGGACTGCCACATCTTTCTCCGGCGGAGTGGCTGGTGAGTTCGAACCACTGACCTTTTCGTTAGCAGCTGACTGCTTTAACCACTGTGCCACCAGGGCTCCTCCCCTTTCCAATAGCTAGTATAAAAGGATTTGAAAACGCTGCTTTAATTTTGGGGGTACTCTTTAAATGTAAGGTCTTTCATGGAAAAGATATAACAAGACTTCAAACCACCCCGAGTCTGTGGCTTATAACTTTTATTCAAGGCAATTTAATGCATGTCGTTGTTGTGTGCTGTCAAGTCAATTTTGACTCATAACGACTCATAGCAAACCCAAGTGACAGAGTAGGACTGCCCCATAGGGTTTTCTAGGCTCTAATCTTTACTGAAGTAAATCACCAGGTTTTTTCTCCCATGGAGCTGCTGGTGAGTTCGAACTGCTGACCTTTCGGTTAGCAGCCCGTTACTTAATCATGGTGCCACCGGGGCTCCTCATTTAATGCATATTAGAAAAATAATAAAATATAAAAAAAATACAATGTGTATTTTTCATAAAACAGTGTCACTGACATACTCGAGGTAACGAGGACTTCCAGTGTAGGGCACTGGAGTTCAACTAACTTGAAAACGTAATAACTCCAACAAGGCACATAGAGTAAGTATATACCCAATATTTTGTAAATCATAAAATTATTTTTAAGGACTGCTCTTGAGGCAGGGTTTTTATGATCGTAATATTCCAGCTGTGGTTTTGGAGGCAGGATGTTTACTACAGCTTGAAACACAAGGATGGTCGCTGTGTGTTCTTACGGCCGACAGCCTTAAAAAAGAAGCTGAGTGAGTAAACCTTTATTCAGCAAGCTTCCAGCGCGTTCCTATGGAACTTTGGTGGTCATTCTGGAATGCGAGGCCAACAACACAGCAGTCAGGGCGAGCCCTGGTGGCTCATAGGCACTATGGCAAGCTGTCCTGGCTGATCGTGGCAGGCAGCCCATGGAAAACCACTTTCTGGTTAAGTCTGCATCATCCTGTTCCACCAATGGAAAAAATTGAACATGATGAGGGTGTGTAGCTAGCAGACAAAAATATATCCAGCATTGCACAGGATCTGTTTTTAGCTCTTAACGGCTGAGCATTGGAAGTGTTAGGCACTGTTTCCTGGCTTACCATGGGCAGAAAGAAGAGAGAGCCCCCAAGTAGGCACACAAAGTCCAGCTTTGTGAAACTTTTTCTCTTAACAAGCAGACCTTGAGAAAAACTGTGGCAAAAGCGTTAGCAAAGGTAAGGTTGTAAATGTCTATTTCTCCCCTTCTAGAGTTGTGACTTAATTTTATACGGGAGATGAATAAATGTTTCTCAGAATACTTCTTTCAGCAATATATCATGCTGACTTATCTTTGTTTTACATTATTTTGTACATATGCTACTTACCTTGGCATGCAGAAGGACATTACCTTTAAATTGGAACATCTCTAGGCTTTCAAACACCTGTTGGTGATTTATTGTAGCTGCCTTTTTACTAATTAACTGTTAAAACACAGATTGTATGTATTGTATGGGCTTATTTTTCCTAATATCTCAAGAAAGTGCCATTTCTCATTCTGAAGTTAAAGCATTAATGGCTGTTACTTTACCAGTTGGTTCTTTCAGGGTGGAAAGGGAAAATAAAATGTGGCAGAGATGTGAATTTTGTAGTTTCCTGGTTATTATATAACCTCATCAGACCTTCCTTCTTAGCTGAGTGAGCTACTCGAATTAAGAGTTTCTTTTCAAATTTGTAATTTGATGTTCAGGGTCCATTAATATATATTTGTCCTTAATGTTTGTCTCTAACTTTCTGAAAAAGAAACGGAATTTCTTGTAATCTGGGAGGAATTACCTTAAGTAGAATGATTAATTCATGTTGTAATCCATCAAGACTGCTCATTCATTAGGGCGTTCGTCTGACCACAGGAGTGTAAGTCCTGTTGAATGGCTGGTGTGTGCGTTTATCAGCAGAGGTTGAGGAACTCTGGTTTGGTGTAGTTCTTTCTTGACTTTACATTAATTTGGCCAAGCATGTAATTCACAGAAAATTGGTAGGTGGAGAGACAGAAATAGGAAGCTTTGTTGAAGTCGTAACTGAGAGGATTATTTATAGAATTTCTGGAAAGAATGGGTCCTGCTGAACAGCTGCTAGAAGATTTTTCCTAACACATTTAAGCATTTTACGATGGCCTTCTGTCACACTTAGGGGTTCTAAGATTTTCTACTTACTTTCAGTATAATGAGGTTATGGGTTATTTTCAGGTGGGAAATGTGTGTTTCTTAGTTGTATGGACAGAGTAGAACTGCCCCATAGGCCTTCCTAGGCTGTAAATCTTTATAGGAGCAGATTCCCAGGTCTTTTCTCCCACCGAGCCACCGGTGGGCTTGAATCACCAAACTTTTGGTTCGCAGCCAAGCTTAACCAATGTGCCACCACGGCTTTTGTTGTACTAGGCTGTCTTTTCTGTGGGCACATTATGCACCGGCCTCAATCCCTTCACTTCTATGGAAGTGTCTTTTAGGAATGCGTGAATGATGAGTTAGAAGGGAGGTTAGAATTAGTAGAAAAATAGGTAACATTTATTACTTTCAGTATCAAAATGCTGTTATGACAGAGCCGGGAACCTTTTAGAGCAGGAACAGAGCAAGCGCTGCCCACCTTCCTCTGTGGTCAGAATAATGCTTGTCAACTCCTTCGAGTTTTACCAGAGCTTGTAGGCCAAGGCTGAAGAGTCTTATGACTTAAATCCATACCCACCAGATTGTAAATTGTATCTTGAATGCAAATAGATCACCACACCTTTCTGTCAATATTTTAGCACAGAGGGAGTTGCTTGCAAAACCCTGTCTTTGATGAGGCTATGTGAAGGAGGCATGGAAGTGCAAGATTCTCCTTCCAACGTGTTCCCTCTCTTAGCCACTAAATAGAACAGATGATTTTTGTCTCGGTGGTCCAAGGTTATGTTTGAAAAGAGTCCTACTCCCCTTTTCAAAGCTAGTGCAACATCTCTACAGCCTTTTCCCATCATACATGTTAAATGGATGTGGGAAGAACAGAGAGAAAAGCCTAAAGGGAAGTCTTTGTGCTCCTTGCACATCTGATGGGGGACACTTTTCTAGCTCTGTGTCTGTAGGTGCTTCTGGCTTTGGCCCACGTGGTAAGATTCGTTCACATGGAGATAATAAATCAGGTTAGTGAGATCCCTCACCTCAACTGTTAGATTTTTGTTTTTTTAAAAGTGTTTCATCTTTATGGCCCATTCAGGGTAGGGTCTTTTTGGAGAGATTTTTTCTTTCTTATTTTTAATTTGCATTCTTTTTTATTTTTAAGTGGTACTTTGCATTTTTCCTGTTGAAATTAAATGTACCTTAGATAAGGGCCAGGGTGGTTAGGGCTCTACTAGAAGGGCTACAAAAGAGGTAAAAAAGGTATGGAATTGAAAGATATAGCAACTATATAAAAGACAGTGAAAAGTAGTAATAAAAATAGTAGATGAACCTGAATTTCTGACTATTGAAACACAAAAGTGCCAAACATTATGTTTATAATAGTTGTTCTCATAATGATGGGTACAATGTCTTTTTATTACTCAGGCCTATGTAGAATGGAGAGCCTTGGTGGTACGGTGGTTAAGAGCTATGGCTGCTAACTAAAAGGTAGGCAGTTCGAATTCACCAGCCACTCCTTGGAAACTCTATGGGGTGGTTCTACTCTGTCCTATAGGGTTGCTATGAGTCGGAATTGACTCGACATCAACAGGTTTGGTTTTGGTTTTTATGTAGAATAGGAGCCCTGGTGGTGCAGTGGTTAAGTGCTTGGCTGCTAACCGAAAGGTCGGAGGTTCAAACCTGCCAGCTTCTCCATGGGAGAAAGATACGGCAGTGTACTTCCATAAAGATTCTACTCTGGCTTATAGGGCCACTATGAGTCAGAATTGACTCACGGCAATGGGTTTGGTTTTTTGGGTTTATGTAGAATAGGCTTGTAAACGTGAGGAGGCGCCAACCTCAGTGTCCCAGGAATGCATTGAATACTTGATTTCCAGCTAGTTAAAGTCCATAGTATCATAGAGACATAGAATTTGAGAGCTGAAAAGGGACCTTAGACACTTTTTCAAACAGGAGAACTGAAAAAACCATAGAACTGAAGCACAGTTCTTTTGTTCAAAGTCACAGAGATGGTTGTTTGCCCAGCGGGCACGAGATACCAGGTACCTTGTTAGTTTTCCTTTCCTTACATTCTCTTTTCTTTAAGTGGGAATACTTTGGCACATCCTGATATGTCACTGTAAATTGATAGAGATATGTATGTATATGCATGTGTGTGTGCACACACGTTTGTATGTATACACACACACATATGTATATATGTATCTATCCTCTCTCCCTCCTTCCCTCCTACCTATCTACCTACCTACAAAGCCAGATCTAAAGCTGTGGTCAAGGATATGGACTTTGTTTTTCTTGTATCTTAAAGACGTTCAAAGCCGTGTCCTCAGTGGGTGACCATCTTTCTTGTTGACTGTTGCCAGAGAGAACTTTAGGGCACATGTGTTCCTCTGACCTGTGGTGATAAGGCAGTTTTGATTAGACTTCATCTGCCAGCTTGTTCCTGTTTCAGCCCTAGATGAAGAGGTTGTTTCTTTTTTTTTTCTTTTTCCCCACTTCCTGGTCTCTTTCTAGTAGAATACTGTTTTAGGCTTTGTTGGTTCTATGCCTTAAAAGAGAGATACCATGGAAGGAACAGAAAAATACCAGATGAGCTTCAGCTTTAAGGCCAAGGTATGCAAGGTGCTTTTGGAAAAATACACTTCACATATCAAGTGATAGACTGAGTTACATTTACATGTGAGGAAAAGGATGTGGTAGGCGCTGGAGATAGTGCCAGGAAGAAGTAGATCCAGAGTCTTCCTAACCAAAACCCAAACCAAACCCTTTGCCACTGAGTCGATTCTGACTCACAGCGACCCTATAGGACACAGTAGAGCTGCCCCATAGGGTTTCCAAGGCAGTAATCTTTACAGAAGCAGACTGCCACACCTTTCTCCTATGGAGTGGCTGGTGGGTTTGAACCGCCAACCTTTTGGTTAGCAGCTGAGC
>NW_004443938.1:16109572-16195236 GCF_000243295.1 Trichechus manatus latirostris | reverse complement strand
ACTGGATTGTGTCCTGAGGCAATCTCTTGAGATATAAAAGAAGTGAGCAGTGAGACGGGGACCTCATCCCATCAAGAAAGCAGTGCCGGGAGCCGAGCGCGTCCTTTGGACCTGGGGTCCCTGCGCAGAGAAGCTCCTAGTCCGGGGGAATACTGAAGAGAAGAAGGCCGATAGAGAGAAAAAGCCTTCCCCTGGAGCTGATGCCCTGAATTTGGACTTCTAGCCTACTTTACTGTAAGGAAATAAATATCTCTTTGTTAAAGCCATCCACTTGTGGTATTTCTGTTGTAGCAGCACTAGCTGACTGAGACAAGCATCTTTAGGATGAGCACTGGAAGGAGAAAATAAACTTTACCCTGTTTTCGTACTCATCTGTGTTGTGACAGAATTTTTAGAACAGGATTTCTAAAGTGGAGAGATGAAGGGCTAAAGTGATAGGGACCTCTCAGCCTAGTAAAGACAAGGGCAAAAGTCAAGATGATTAAAGCCAATTAGGAGAAAGTCTGAATGGAGGAAATGAAAATGGACTTGTTTTCAAGTCTCCTGTGGCAACCCCTGGAAGGTGGAAAAGGCATCTTAAAGACAAATGAAAGGAAGCATTGTGTGTGTGTGTATCCTGGTGACGCCGTGGTTAAGAGCTCAGCTGCTAACCAAAGGGTCAGCAGTTGGAATCTACCAGCTGCTCCTTGGAAACCCTAGGGGGCAGTTCTCTCACCTCTAAGGTCGCTATGCGTTGGCATTGACTTGATGGCAATTAATTGGTTTTTTTTTTTGGTTTGGTGTATAAATCCATATATATATGAATGAATGGGTGACAGGCTGATCAGAAATCATCAATCAAAACAACCAGGCAAATTAAAAACGAAAAAGAAAACCACCATAAACCCTGAAAGAGCTAAACCTAACAGAAACCTCCCATTAACTTTTTTTTCAAACATGTGACTTACAGTGTAGAAAAGGAAATGACGAGAAAACGCATGTGAACCGTTCACCAGAGTTCTCAAAGCTGATGCACCTTCATCCTAGCATGTAGACTCCACGTATATGTTGTTGTTTGGTGCCGTCAAGTCGGTTCCGACTCACAGCGACCCCATGTGCGACAGTACGAAACACTGTCAGGTCCTGTGCCATCCTCACAGTCGTTGTTATGCTTGAGCCCATTCTTGCAACCACTGTGTCAGTCCATCTCGTTGAGCCTCTTCCTCTTTTTTGCTGACCCTCTGCTTTACCAAGCCTGATGTCGTTCTCCAGGGACTGATCCCTCCTGATAACATGTCCAAAGTACGTGAGATGAAGTCTCCCATGCTTGCTTCTAAGGAGCATATATTGTTAGTTATTCTCACGTGTTTTTTCTGAAGCTTCCCTAATAGTAGAGGGCCAGCTCCTTCCCTTGTGCATAGGATTCCTTCCCCTGTGGTTTGGGTAGCGGAGTTGTCCTGGGTAGGACAACATTGCAGCAATTCCTGCTCTCTACTACCACATCGAATGTTCTCCCTCTAACCATTCCCATCAGGAGCCCTAATGGCACACAGTTAAGCACTTGGCTGCTGACTGAAAGGTTCCTGGTTCAAACCCACCCAGCAGCTCCGTGGGAGAAAAGACCTGGCGATCTGCTCCCATAAAGATCAGTGCTTAGAAAACCCTATGGGATGGTTCTGCTCTGTCACATGGGGTTGCTATGAGTAGAAATCTACTCGACTGTACCTTACAACAACAACAATTATCCCATCAGTATGCCAGGATTCCACCCAGAGACACACAAGCCAACAACTACAACAAACCTATTTGATCCCTTTATTCCTCTGACTACCACCTTATTTTTCTCTTCTCCTTTGTAGTAAAACTCCTTGGAAGCTGTCTCTATTCACCATCTTCAGTTTCATTGACCTCATCCTCAAACTCACTCCAACCAGGCTTTCTCCTGCACCGTTCTGCTCCTGTCAAGTTCACCAACAACCTCCACATTGCTACAGTTAGTGCTTAGTGCTCACTGCTCAGTCCTTGGTACCTGAACTACCAGAAGCATTTGACACAGTTGCTCACAGCCTCCTTCCTGAAATACCTTTTTTTTTTTTTTAATGATATGTAAGGGCAACATAGGAGTCCCTTGGTGATGCAGATGGTTAAATGCTGAAGTACTTACCCAGAGACGCCTCAGAAGAGAGGCCTGGCAGTCAGCTTCCAAAAGGTCACAACCTGGAGAACCTTGTGGAATATAGTTCTACTCTGCACACGTGATGTTGCCGTGGGGCAGAATCTACTGGCAACCAACAACAACAGTGAGGGTAGCATCCTCTCTTGGTTTCCTCTTAATTCACCAATTCTGCTGTTGTCTTCACCTGTTCCTCCTTATTTCCCGGCCCTCGTAACTGGTGGTGCCAGGCCTGGGACCTCTTCTCTTTGTTTATTCATGTCCTTGGAGAGCTCACTAGTTGATGTTTTAAATCCCGTCTTCATATGGATGGGTAGCAAATATGTATCTCCAGCCACCTCTCCTCTGAATGTCAGACCCGCATATCCAGCTGCCTACTCAGCATTGCCACTTTAATGCCCAATACACATCTCAACCTCACACATCCAAAACCAAACTCTTTATCTTCCTCCCAAACCCGCTCTCCTCTCTGCCTTTCCCAACTACCGACTGCTTAAACTGAAAACCGTGGGCTTGTCCTTGACCACTCTCTCACACCCTCGTCCATCTACCTGCAAATCCTGTGGGCTTGCCCTTCAGCTATGTCCAGCTCAGACCACCCCCTTCCACGCCCACCTAGGCCAGCCCAGACCACTCTCACTGCACTGTTGTAACAGCCTCCTACCAGGTCCCCCTGCTGCCGCTTTGCCCAGTCCAGATCCACACAGCAGCTGTAATGAGCCTTTTAAAAATATATCCCATGATGATCCTTCTTGGCTTGAAACCCTCTAATCAGACTTTCAGTGTCAGCATGCAAGCCAGAGTCCTTAAAATGTCCCTCAAGACTCTGCACTGGCTGGCTCCATGTCCTCTCTCTGACCTCTTTGCTCTGCTCCCTCGCTCTGCTCCAGCCATTCTGGCTTCATCCTCATTCCTTAGAGCGTGTGGTCCACCTCTCGGAACGGTGGCACTCTGTTGCCTCTGCTTGGAATGTGCTTTCCCTAGAAGTCCACGTGGGCATCCCTCCTGCACGTCTTTGCTTAAACGTCATTGTTCAGTGAGGCCGCCTTCTGCCACCCTTTTAAAAATTGCCCACCACTCCCCTGCATGGCTTGTTTCCCCCTTCCCTGCTTATTGTTACTATTTTTTTTGCCAAAGTGCTTATCACCTTCTAAAATGTAATTTACTGATTTTATGGTTCATTTTTCCCTACTATAATATAAGCTCCATGAGAGCAGGGATTTTTAAAATCTCTTTTATTCATTGCAGTATCCCCAGTGTCTAAGATAGTGTCTAGCACATTGTAACCAAAAACAAAAACCAAATCCATTGCTTTTGAGTTGATTCAGACTCATAGCAACCCTATAGGACAGAGTAGAACTGTCCCATAGGGTTTCCAAGGAGCGGCTGGTGGATTTGAACTGCCGACCTTTTGGTTAGCAGCTGTAGCACTTAACGACTGGGCCGCCAGGGCTCATAGTAGGTGCTCAATAAATATGTATTGCACTAATGAGTGAATGCATATCATACCTAGGAAGCAACCTCATGTAAATGCTAAGTATCTTTGAACTCCCATATTTTATCTTAGAAGTGTAAAATTTATATTTTATTTCATGATATATGTTTCTTTATTGTGGAATCAACGTTTACATAACATTCGATGAAACAGAAGCTTCAGTAAGCTGTGCCTTGGTTATTTGTGGCCTGAGGACAGCCCTCCCTTGTCTCTACTTGGTTTCGTACACGTTACTCCACTCCCCCATGTCCCACAGGACTCGGGGGTACATTCTGAGTTATAATTGATATTTAGGATAATGACCAGGAAGTTTACACTGTCAGGAAAAAGATCCTTCTTTGTGCAGTGTTCTTTATAAAGCAGTAGAATAGAATAGCTAGGTTTTAACCTTAAACTTAAAACCTCAGTTATCCATTTTGTTCTCACTTCCCCATCCCTAGCTATGGAAGCCTTTGCTGCCTGAGGGAAAATATGTTAGAGAAAAGAGTTTCCAATGCTTTGTTTATGAAAGGGGCATAGATCACAAGCACTCTTCTGTAAAGGCTAGCCTAAAAATGAAAGTATAAGTAAAATTGTACTTTTCTTTTTTGAATAAGGAATACTTTAATGTAATAAAGTACAGAAAACATTATTTTGATATGATAACCTATGTTAAAAAAAATGATTAGAAAGATCCAGGTGATTCCTACCTTTGTCCTTTTGTGATTTCGGTCAAAGTATTTAATCCCTGGAGGCTGAAGTTCCCTTATCTATGAAACAGGGTGATTTTGCACCCCGGAAGGGTTCTAGTGCCCAGGACAGCTCTGGCACATAGCACCATTTGGGACATATTTAACCCTTTCCCCTCCCTCTACGTATCCATATACTTTGTTGTCGCGTGCCATCAAGTCAATTCCAGCCCATAGCTACCCTGTAGGACATAGTGGAACTGCCCTATGGGGTTTCTTAGGCTGTAATCTTTACAGGAGCAGATTGCCAGGTCTTTTCTCCCACGGAGCGGCCGATGGGTTCAAACCACAGACCTTTCAGTTAGCAGCTGAACACTTAACTATTGCTCCTCCAGGGTTCCTTCCATATACTCTGGGTATCAAAAAATTTTTAAATCCCTGTAAATTATGATATTTAAACTATACCTACTAATACTATTCAGTTATTTTCTGATTTCCGTAAAGTTCTCAACTAAAATCTTACCGGGTTTGTTGTGAATAATCACATAATGTAAGGAACATTTCAGTCATGATTGTTTTAATTTTATCTGCAGGCCCAAGAACAACTTATATGGTAGCCTTACGACACAGACTTACAGAAATAAATTCTCCAATTAGGCAACAACCCTAGTTGAAGTAGAATAGTTACACATTTATGAGGGTGGGGCGAGCACCTATTTATATGAGGAAAAAATGTGTGGTTTAAGCCTGTTCATTTTTTGACTTAAATGAAACAGTGTATAATGAAGAAATATTTTGCCAAGAATAACTTGGTACAATTACCATGGTATATTTTGGTCACAGAATGTCATTGAGGTTGAGGAGAACAACGCCTGCTTCTGATTTACTGAAGCATGTATGTACAGGTCTCCGTAGTCATTGAGAGCCCATGTGGTTATAGCATGGGATTCTGTTTTAGTTTTGACGGGAAGCTTGGAAGTGCCTATCCAGCCTAAGCTTGCTTTTCATGGAATGGTTCGTGTTCGTAAAAGTTACAGAAGAGAGGCAATTTGAAAGTCATGCTAACTATTTTGAACCTTGGTGAGTCTTCAGTTCTGGTAGTCACAAAACCATACAAGGTGTATAGAAGCCAGGAAGTTGCCAGATTTTGGATGAGACTCAAAATATAATTGGAAGAAAAGGCAGAGTATAGTTGAACATTTGATATGTATTTTTTGTTTTTTAATCTGTGCTAGAAAGAGCCTGAAAATGAGGACCTTTTGGATGAAAATGCGCAATGTATATTATGATGATTTGTGAAAGAAAAATAAGAGAAAAGTTTTATCTTTACCAAGCGTCTTTCATCTTAGACTATATTGATTCTGTACTTTTTTTTGCTTGAAAAGGGTAATTTTGCTTTTTTAGAATCTCTGAAATACTTTCAGTTTCTGTGATGGCTCAGATATAGCCAGGCTGCTTAATTTACTGACATTCCAAAAACATACCAGTAATATTTGTGGGATTATTGGTCTCACCACTTCACTCATAAACTCCGTGCTGCTATTTCACATACTGTCTTATTGATTCTATGATTGTTTCATGTTTATAATTGCTCCCCCAGCTGCCTGCAGTAGCTAATACGGTCTTCTGAGGAAGGGATCATATTATGCACCACTCTAGCCTCCCTTACTGTGCCAGCATGGTGCTAGGTAAATAGGAGGTTTTCCAAAATACATGTTGAGTGGAACTCTTTTCTTTTTCTTATTGCTGAAGATATACACAGCAAACATACATCAGTTCAACAATTTCTACATATACAGTTCTGTGACATTGGTTACGTGCTTCAAGTTGTGCAACCATTCCCGATACCCTTTTCTGAATTGTTTCACTAGCATTAGCACAAACTTACTGCCCCCTGAGCTTCTCATCTAACCTTTCGAGTTGCTGTTGTCAGTTTGATCTCCTATAGATAATTCTTTAAAAGAATATAATGCTCAAGGCAGTCATTCTTTTCTAATTACACTATTGTTTCATTTAAAGATGTTTCAGGGAGCGATTTTGGTTTAAGGTTTAAAGACTTCCTTAGGGCAATAGTGTTGAAGGTGGGGCATCCAGCCTCAGTGGCTCCAGAAAGTCCAGATTCCATAAAAGTTTGAACTTCTGTTCTACATTTCCCCCCTTTTGATTAGGATTCTTCTATAGAATCTTTGGTCAAACTGTTTAGTAATGGTAGCTGGGTACCATCCAGTTCTTCTGGTTTCATGGCAAAGGAGGCAATTGTTCATGTAGACTATTGGACATGTATTTCACTCCAGTTCCTCAAGTTTCTGTCAATATTTGGAACATTTTCCTACTTTACTAATGCTGCCTCCGTTTCATTCACTTGCTGATTCAGTTGTCTCAGATTGAGCAAGTGGTTATAGAACATATAGGCCTTTGGACACACCGATTTCTCTTCCCTGGAAAGCCCTTCTTTTCTTTCTTCATCTGAAAGAATCCTATTCATCCTTCAAGGCCCAGTTCTTTGGATAACTTCGTTGTGGAGTGATTCTTGACTTTTCTAGGAAGAATTTGAACTTCCAGTGAAAGTTTCTCTTAAGTTGTAGAATGGAAAAGTCTGAGGACCATGGACCTAATTTGTGGTGTCCAGAGCTGCACATTGGTGTTGGTAAGTCTTGTTCTTATTTGCTCTTCCTATCTCTACCTGAAGTATTTTCCTTGGATAGTGATTTGCCAAATGTTTTCAACCTCTCTAGAGTTTAGCTGTCCTTTGGTCTTATTAGAACTTCTGTGCCGTTGTGACAAACTGCCACTTGAGATTTTATAAGCCAGTGTTTTTCAAACTTCTTCTGACTAGTAATCAGAAGATATAATCTTACTTCACAACCGAGTATACAGGCAAACACACAAGAATTTAGTTTCGTAAAATATTTTTTATCTTCACTGTGATGTACTGTGATGGTTTCTGTTCTATTTTATTATATTCTGTCTGGCTGTGTTTCTATTCTATTTAAAAATACTGGTGTCAATTCGTTAATTGAATTTCATGACTCAACAATGGTTCATGACCCAGAGTTTGACAGACATTTTTTATAAGCAGTGCTGCAGATGTCAGGATTTTTTATAAAACAGGTGTGAATGCTAAGACCTTCCCAGCAATAAATTGGCTTACTAAGGTGATGAACTGTGCAAAAGAGCTGGGCTATTGTCCCAGTGGAATTTATCACCTTTTCCTCCTGTTGAATACCAGCCATGCAAGGGAGATCCTGCTCTGTGGGCATTCCCTGCTGCAGATTGGTTTATCCATTCATCTGTTAATGTGCATTTGGAAGGAGTCCTGCTGAATTGAAATAGAACCAATGGGACTTGGACAATGGATGCTTAGCCTTTGAGGCCTTTAACAGCAGGTTGCTTTCTGCCCACTTTATTTGCAAGGATTACTCTTTCTAAGCACTATTACTGTGAAGAGCAGACGTTCCTTTCGCCTGCCTCTTTATACAAATTGGATTCAGGTCTTCTTATGAATAGAAATGAGCTCCTTCAAGTCTTGGAGGGCAATTCATGTCTTCTGAGTGTAGTTCATTGACTCAAGTGAGAGAAGCAGGTTCAGGGAATATTTACAGATTGTATTAGTAAGTTTAGGTATTTGATAGAGTTGAATGCTTTTGTTTTAGCTTTTCAGGCATATTTGTTATTGTATTTTAGCATTTTTAGCAAGACAAGCAATAAAACCTTAAGGCAGGGTTTCTTAGCTTCGGCACTATTAACAGTTTGGGTCAGATAATTCTTTGTTGTGGGGGGCTGTCCCTTTCCTTGTAGGATATTTATCAGCATCCTTGGCCTGTACCCACTAGATGCCAGTAGCAATCTTTTAGTTGTGACAACCAAAATGTCTCCAGACATCACCAAATGTCTCCCAGAGCAAGGGGGTGGGGGTGGGGAGGGGGGAGGGAAGGCAAAATTGTTCCTGGTAGAGAACTACAGTTTTAAGACAGTACCAGTTATCAGTGAACACTTGAGTTATTTTCTCACTTGAGTATCTAATAATGTAATTATATGGCTGTGTCATTGTTTTTGTTGACATTTGACAGGATCTCTTACAAATTAGGGGCCCTGGTAGTGGAGTGGTTAAGCATTTGGCTGTTAACCAAAAGGTCGGTGGTTCAAATCCACCAGCTGCTCCTTGGAAACCCTATGGGGCAGTTCTACTCTGCCCTATACGGTTGCTATGAGTCGGAATCGACTCAACGGCAATGGGTTTGGTTTGTGTATTTTTCTTACAAATTAGATAGCTTTGAGTTGCAATCGACTCGACAGCAGCGGGTTTAGTTTTTTGCTTTATATGCTGGAATAATTTGGAGAATCGATGAAAATCAGACAAATGCTAACAGTAAAACTTAGCAGATTCCAAATATATATGTATGTGTGTGTGTATAATTTTTACATACAGTCTCACTAATAAACGTTATTCTGTTTCTTGAAAAAAATCTGAAATAAGATACTGTTATAATAAGATCAGATGTAGTACACAAACTTTGATTTATAATTAAAAGTTAATAACAGTATGGACTCCTGGATGGCATCTCACAGTTTTTTTTTAGGTGGTTTCACATATATTTCCACACTTGATTCTCAATCTAGGAGGTAGGTGGGGCAGATCTTTTTATCCTCGAGTTGCAAATGGGGGAAGTGAAATTCGGAAAGTGTAAGTAATGTGCCCAAAGTCTATTTAAGAGATAGAAGCAGGCTGTAAACCCACATTCACTGACACAAGCCAGACTAGGATTCTAGGACACATCCCCTAAACGAAGTTCTCCCCTTCCCTCTTCCCCCTAAGAAACGGAACCAAGTAGATACTGCTCTGGTTAATGATGGTTAGTCCTTTCTTATCGGGCTCTTCTTATCTCTATCTAAAGTGTTCACATTGGACAGTGAAGGGAGACCTATTTCAGGATAAACACCTCCCTGGAATTATATGAAAAGGCCTTATTGGTAGAATATGAGCTTCCTGAGCTGCCGTGCTCAACCATAAATCTGCTGTTGTGCCGTGGCCTGCTCCTCACTTCACCGATCAGCCCCACAGCCCCCTCACAGGCCTGACCTCACAGCCCCATCTGGCCTCTTGAGTTTCCTCTTGTTCTCCTGTAGTTGCTCTGTCTGGGCAGCTGGCTCTCACGGCCTCGCCAGGAGACAAAGCAGAGTTGGAGTCTGGTTTTCTTTGCCGTAAACTCTACACTACGTGGAAGTGGAGTCTTTGGGATTATGATGCATCAGTTCAAACCCACGCTGAAGACAAATGAAGAAAAGGTAAATTTTGCTTTTTCTCCTGAAGGATGTTTTTCTCTGGGACACAGCAGGCCACAGTGGCTGTGGGGATTATGATGACATATTTGTGGAATTCTTCCACATTGTTGGACATTCCTGGTGTGGTAATTGCTCACAATTTAAAAAAAGAAAAATCTTTTGTTCTTGTTTGTGATTTTAGCTTAAAAAGCTACCTGACACGTTCATGTGGATAGGAAGTGGAAGGGGGTGTGGAAGATGAAAGACAAGGACATTTTTTCTTCTGATTCATGGGATTGTAATTAATTTTTTAAAATTCCAGTATTTTATTATAATTAGGTAATAATACAATAATTTTAAAAAAGTATATACACAGCATGGGAAGCCCTGATGGCGCAGTGGTTAAAGTGCTTGGCTGCTAAGTGAAAGGTCGGTGATGCGAACCCACGAACTGCTCCACGGGAGAAAGATGCGGTGATCTGCTCCCTTAAAGATTACAGCCTTGGAAGCCCTATGAGGCAGTTCTACTCTGTCCTATAGAGTCACTATGAGTCGGGGCGGACCTGACAGCAACAGGTAGTAGCAGTATCCACACAGCATATGGTATTTGCTAATTATTTACACTTTTAGTGCCATATCATTATACCAGAGTGACTTCATGTACGTTACCTGTCCTTAGTGCAGGTTAGTCTACCTAATAGGTATTTTTGCTATTCAAGGACACCAGGGACCTTTTAGCTCTTTCTTTTCTTTTTTAAAGAGCTCAGAGGAAGTCTATCATTTGAATATTTTCAGCCCTCTTTCTATCAACAACAAAAAAAGTTTTTAACTTGAATGCCAGAAAATTTCCTTTGTAAAGGAATGGAGCAGAGGGGGCACTGAACATTCACTTATTCTCCTGCTTGCAGACAAAAACCACAGCTGAATCCTGACAGATGAATATCTGTTCAATTTGTCAAGCTCTCAGGGATAATAATTCCACAATTTCCCTCAGGGATTACCCTTCCTGTCAATAAATTCCTCATAAATATCAGATACATTCTTCCTGCTACAGTTTAAGCCCCTTTTCTTTCTGCCAGGATTGACTAGAGACGTTGAACAACTGGTCAGCGTTATCCATCTGTAGGTGTTCACATTGTTACCCCCCTCTGTCATCCTCCTTCTGCTTTTCTCCAGACTGTACCGTCTTAATTATCGAAGCATTTCCTTATGAGTTCATGTGCCAGTCTTTCAGCCATACCCAGTAGTCCGTGCGCAAATCAGCCTGTTAACGTGTGATGTTGCTTTTGTTCAGTTCAACAGTTTTTGTTGAATGCTCCCTATGACACCAAAGTTTCAAGCCTCAAGTGGACAGAGTCTGGTGAAGAATAGCGTCTAGTGCTATGTTCTTTGAAATATAACATGAAATAAAAAATTAAGCTGTTCATTTCAAAAGTCAGATCACTTGAGGTTACAACCTGCTGATGGGGCATAAAATACCTACTCGGAGCCGTCTCAATGCTTTGAATCCGGCCTCTCTGTGTCTGTGAGCAACTGGCATGGCTGGCCTCTCAATAACAGGTTTGTTCGGCTGGTGTTGGGGAGTTGACGCGGGTGCTGTGTATGCTTGTCTTCTGGCCCGGGACCCTCCCATCACGAAGCGCTGACAGAGAGAGGCTCTGTGGACGCGTGGCCAGGAGCCTTTCACCTTCGGGTGGTTGCTGGACTGGGGCCTGACAGGAGTAAACAAACACAAAGGCTTGCTCCCGTTAGCTCCAGGAGAGGGCTGAGCTGCAGTGGCCAGGAGGGTCTTGGCCAGTTTTCCTTGCCTAAGTTAAAAAAAAAAAAAGTAATAAGTGTAGCTGAGAAAAACTGGACAGCTCAGGTGTCGAACTTGAATATCCATGTTTAAGTAATTTTGATTTTTAAAAAGGGAGCATTTTAAAAGTTGGGGTTCCTGTAGCCCAGCTCAGGTGTCAGAGATCTCATGGAGACCTTTTTTTGTAGTGGCAGGTAAACCCAGTGGCCCTTCTGTTTTTAGATGTTTGTGAGAGCCGCTGCTAAGGAGCCCTCATGATGCGGTGGTTAAGCGCTCGACTGCTAACTGAAAAGTCGGCAGTTCGAACCCACCAGCTGCTCCATGGGAGAAAGATGTGGCAGTCTGTTTCTGTAAAGACCACAGCCTTAGAAACCCTATGGGACAGTTCTGCTCTGTCCTATAGGGTTGCTACGAGTCGGAATCAACTCGATGGTAGTAGGTTTGCTTTTTTGGTTGAGAGCTGCCACTAAAAGGTAAGGGGTCAGTCAGTAGCGTCACAGGCACTATTTCAGAGGCCCCCTTAATTAGATGCTAGGCTCAGTTTTTTAAACGTGTTTACTTTTTTTAAAATAGAGTTTTGTTTTTTAGAGCAGTTTAAAGTTTACAGAGAAACTGAACAGAAATGACAGAGAATTCCCATGCTCCCACCTCCCCCTTCACTTTCCCTTTTATTAACTTCTTATATCACTAGAGTACATTTGTTATACCTGATGAGTGCATATTGATACCTTGTCATGAGCTGAAGTTCATAGTTTCCGTTAGGATTCGCTCTTTGTGTCGGACAGTTCCATGGCTTTTATCAAACACATGATGTCACGTGTTCACTATTACAGTATCATACCCGGTAATTTCACTGGGCCAAAAATGCCCTGGGCTCCACCTACTTATTCCTCTCCCTTCTTCTTGAACCCCTGCCCCTGATCTTACTGTCTCTCTAGTTTTGCCTTTTCCAGAATGCCAGTAGTTGGAATCCCACAATATTTAGCCTTTTTCAGACTGGCTTCTTTCACTTAGCAATGTGCATGTTATTGTATGCCTTTCCATGGTGGCTTGAGAGCTCATTTGTTTTTATTGCTGAGTAACGTTCCATCGTGTAGATGGACCACAGTTTGTTTATCCACTCACCTATTGAGGGACATCTTGATTGCTTCCAAGTTTTGGTAATTATGAATAAAGCTACTATAAACATTAGCATGCATGTTTTTGTGTGGACATAAATCTTCAGCTCGTTTGGGTAAATACCAAGGAGTGTGATTGCTGGATTGTAATGGTAAGACTATTGTAAGACTTTGTAAGAAACGGTCGAACTGTCTTCCAAAGTGGCTGTACCATTTAGCATTCCTGCCAGCAGTGAATGAGTTTGTTGCTTCACATCCTTGCCAGCACTTGGTGTTGTCAGTGTTTGGGATTTTAGCCGTTCTAATAGGTGTGCTGTGGCGTCTCCTTGTTGTTTCATTTGCAATTCCCTAATGACATATGACATTGACCATCTTTTCATATGCTTCTGGCCTCAGTTTTAACAGACTCAAATAAGCCATGAGAGAGGAGCTGATGCCTATGTAGAAAATCTATTTGACATCTTCTACATTTTTTTTTTTTAATTTAAAAATGTATGTTTGTGCACGGCCTCAGGCAGGAGACTTTTCTTTGGCTTCATTGGAGGAGTCTGGACCCAGTGCCATTACTTCCCTTTTGTCTCATTACTTTCAAAGTCCCTATTGAGCCCTCGAGGAGCCCTAACCAAAGGGTTGACCATTCGGACCCACCAGCTGCTCTGTGGGAAGAAGATGTGGCAGTCTGCTTGGAAACTATGGGGCAGTTCTACTCTGACCTATAGGGTCACTATGAGTCAGAATAAACTCTATGGCAATGGGTTTGGGGTTGGGTTATTGAACCCTCAGCACTCTCGCTGTCCGCTGAGAAAATAAAGGGTTTGTGTCCTGGCGTGGAGTGCGGCCAGATGGCACCGCTCCTCCTATCTTACCCCACCTCCCCGCCTGTCCTCGTTCTCTGTCAAACCCCCCATGCATCTCCTCAAGGTGGGCTCCTTTCCCCTAATCCCTGTGCAGCAAGGCCCAAACATGTACTTGAGAACAACTTTCAATCTCATTTATGGAGGTCAGCCTCTATAACCTAAGTCATTTCAGCCAGAGATGATTTCATCATGATGGTAAGCTTCGGGTTCTGTTTTTACTGCTCAGTCAAACAGAGAACAGTGAGCTGTTCTTGCCATGTCAGGATGATGCTCCTGCAACTTTGTCAGCGGGGAGAGACTGAGGTTGTTTTCCTGCTGGTGGTGACAGATCAGCTGTGACTCACTCGAGCACTTTCACCGGCTCGCCCTGGGACAAAGACATGCTATTGACTGCAGTTGTGGGGCCAGATTTTCTGTGCTTTGTGATAATAATGCTCTTTACAAGTTTGGATAGGGAGGTCTGGCTTCTTGTACATCTTCCATCAGCCCTGATGAATCAAACATGTCACCGACATTTATTTACTCTGGGGACAGTGATTTGGGGAAACAATTGTTTCTTCAAACAATTTACATGAAACCATTTTTTTAGCTCTTGGGATGCTGGATGTAAAATGCTTGACAGTTTTCTCGTGTTTCTATTTTCTAGGGTTGGTTCATGGATTCACTTCCTGCGTGTGTTAAATGTGCTGACTTGCCCTCAAGACCATGTAAAGCCTGCTGACTGCTAATCTCCCTCATAGCAGAAATTACCCTGAGGTAAATCCAGCTAAGCAGGGTTGTGGTTCATGTCAGGTTTCATGACTGTGCTTAAGGTAATGAAGTGAGATTTAATTGTTCGTTCCAGTGATTTTGGATTTAAAATGTTTGATAACTGCCACCAAAGAAAAGTCAACCTATTTGACTTTTGTTTTGTGACAGAACGTTCTTAGATATAAAGACATTAAAAAAGAAAAAAAAAAACTACTAAATATACTTGGGAATCTAATTGAAATCATCTCCTTTAACTTGCCTGCAATAGTGATGCAGTGGTTAGAATAAAAAACTGAGGGGAGATGGTTTGGGTCAGATGTCACTTTGAGTTTGGCTTAACTAGTAGGCGCATTGAGTAAATTAGGGCTTTAAAGGGAATTAAAAGACTCTGATACTTTTTGTTGATACCCACTTTCTAACAAGTTAGGAAACCCTGGTGGCGTAGTGGTTAAGAGCTACGGCTGCTAACCAAAAGGTCTGCAGTCCGAATCCACCAGGTGCTCCTTGGAAACCCTATGTGGCAGTTCTGCTCTCCTATAGGGTCACTATGAGTGGGAATAAACTCAATGGCAACGAGTTTGGTTTTTGGGTTTTCTAACAAGTCACCTCAAAACTTTCTTCTCTCATCATGTTTAAAGCAAAGGTCCCTAAAGTCTTTAGAAAAGCTCTAGAAGTTAGTTTTTTAAAGATGTTTTTCTCCCTCTCAGCCTAGTTCTTGAGGAATTCTAGTCCTCTTCTTTTGTGGTATTCCTTCTCTGTGTGATATATGAAAGCCCCAACAGACTCTAACACCTCGACTCATATAGTATTACAAATGTGGTAGATTCTGAGCAATACTCTTTTATATTGGGCTGAGGTATTAGCTCTACCCAGCAGTTAATGTATAAGGGGATAAATGTATCTCTTTGATCATTGGAAGGAGTCCTTGGGTGGTGCAAATGGTTAATGTGCTTGGCTACTAACCAAAAGGTTGGAGGTTTGAGTCCACTCAGGGGTGCATTGGAAGAAAGGCCTGGTGATTAACTTCTGAAAAACCAACTATTGAAAATCCTATGGAGCACAGTTCTTCTCTGACACACGTGGGGTTTCCATCAGTTGGAGTCGATGGCAACTGGGTTTTTTTTCAATCATTGAAAACTCAGTATATTTGGACTGATATAGAAAAGATAGTTTCTTCATTTTTCTCTTTAAGAACCACTAGTTCAAAGCCTCACACCACCAAAGTTTCAGTCAGTCTGTAACTTAATCTGATTTCGTGACTGTTCAATTTCTAAATTAACATCTTGCAACAAAGTGTTAAAATAACTAACAGGTAAGCGTATGATATTGTATGTCAGACCAACGATCATAATTGCACAATTGGGAGAACCAGGTCTATTAGTACCTTCTGTGCCGACTTCTTTGAGTTGTGTCAGACACAGAAAGAAGTTGCTTGTTTCCTTTGTGACGTGTATAACATTTGTTTTTAGAAAGTTCTGTCATAATGGAATGTAACTTAGATCATGGCTCTTACTGATGCAACTCTTCTTAATTTAGGTTAAAATGGGGAACTCCGAGAGTCAGTACACCCTTCCAGGATCTAAAAACTACAGCAATACTGTTACTGGTGCTAAGCAAAAGCCTTGCTCCCTGAAAATCCGCAGCATCCTTGCAAAAGATGAGAAGTCATTGCATGGGTGCAGTAATGGAAGCAGCGGGGCGAGCTACAAGTCCAGGTCCCTGGCCCGCAGCTGCCTTTCTCACTCTAAGAGTAACCAGCCGTATGCATCAAGACTCAGTGGACCCACCTGCAAAGTGTCCAAAGGTACTAGCTACTCCAAGCACAGGACAAATGCCTCAGGGAACGACTCCCAGGGGAGTAGTGCTGCTTTCTCTCCTGAGAATGGCTTCTCCTATGTTGGCCACCAGCCAGCAGATAACCACATCACCTCTCGAGACTGCAACGGACACCTTCTCAACTGCTATGGGAAGAATGAGAGTGTTGCATCCACGCCCCCAAGGGAAGACCAGAAGAGCCCCAAGGTGCTCATCAAAACGCTGGGGAAGCTGGATGGATGTTTAAGGGTAGAGTTTCACAATGGTGCCAACCACAGCAAAGTGCCTGCAGAGGACTCCAGGGGACCAGTGCAGCTGCTGAGGTATTCACCCACCTTAGAATCAGACAGCTCCCACGTGCCTGAAGTCAGGAGGAATTCTAGTGCTGAGTACCTGTCCAGCCACTGCCTTTCTCCCACCGACTCTCGCCTGCGGTCCAGCAAAGGCAGCTCCCTGAGTTCTGAGTCATCCTGGTACGACTCCCCGTGGGGCAATGCTGGAGAGATGAGTGAACTAGAGGGCTCCTTCCTGGCCCCTAGCACCCCGGACCCCAGCCTCCATGCCAGCTTCCCACCAACTGATGCCAAAAAGCCTTTCAACCAAAGTGCTTCCCTCTCCTCGCTCCGGGAATTATACAAAGATTCCGCCCTCGGGGGTCTCCCTCCCTCGGGTATCCGGCTCTCTGATGAATACATTGGCATGCACGCTGGCCTAGGCAACCGCGTCTCCTTTGCCTCCGACATCGATGTGTCCTCCAGAGTGGAGCACAGGGACCCCGGCCAGTACAGCTCCTTCACCCTCCCCTGCCGGAAGTCCAAACCCTTAACAGAGGATACTTCTAAGAAGGACACCCTGAAATCCCGAATGCGGCGGATCAGCGACTGGACTGGAAGCCTCTCCCGGAAGAAAAGGAAACTCCAGGTGGGTAAACGGTAGAGCATAAGGAAAGATTGCCTTAGTTGCCCCATCTGTAAAATAGGAACGTTATCAGAAGCCTCCACAGTGTCATCCTGAGTTTTCCTGAGCCAGTGAATGTGAGGTTCACCCTGAGACTCGGCACATCTTGTTTTCAGGTGTGAGTTATGTGGTTTTCTTGGGCTTCGGATGTGCATTTTCACTCTTCAACTCACGTCTTCAGTCTCCCTGGTTCTGTGTTTGCCTCTTGTATTCTTCCATGAGCGACCTGGGTGCATGGAACCAAAGTTGCTGATAATATCGGCACCAAACAAGCACATATTCCCACGTACACAAACTCCTGTATGCCAGCAGGACTAAGGTTCAGAAAGCCTTACCACAATGGAGGGAAATTTTATTTTGACTTTTTAGAAATGTGATGTAAAAAGAACAGCTCTTTTTTTATAGAGTTTCCAAACAGCCCTGGTGAATTAGAGCCTGAAAGCAGAAGAATCAGTGAAAAACCCTGCTATGAGTAGAAATCGACTTGATGACAACAGATTTTTTTTTTCCACCTAAAAGGAATATCACACTATTTTAAAAAAAAAAAAATACAAAGAATATATGCTAAAGAAGAGTACATGTTTGACAAAGACAAACTCTTCGTACTAACTTGGGCTGTCATGAGATGTGTGAGGCCTAGTTCCTTCCTGTTTAAATTTTCCATTGTATCAGTCAGGATAGGCTAGGTTATGCTGAGGTAACAGAAAACCCTCAACTCTTTGAGGTGTGGATGAATGGAAGTTTATTTCTGACTTGTGCTGCATGTTTATCGTTGGTCAGCTGTTCTACCTTTTTCTCTCTCTGGGACCCCAGGCTGATGGAACAGTTACCATCTGGAACATGGTGAGCCACTGTGGCAGAGGGAAAAAGAAAATCATGTGTTGGCTTTTAAAGATTCCACTCAGAAGTGACACACATCCCTTCTGCTCACATTTATTGGCTAAAGCAAGTCACATGACCATGCGTACCTTCAAGGGAAGAGAGAGTGGTCAAGTGATCCTACCATGCGCCTGGACGAGGACCAGGAATGCTTGATGGGCAGTGCTGACGGCCACCACAGAGTTTACCCTGGAGCAGATTTAGTTGTTGTTAAGGGGATGTTGAGTCAGTTCCGACTCATAGCGACCCTGTGTACAATAAAACAAAACACTGCCCAGTCCTGCGCCATCCTCATAATCGTTCTTATGCTTGAGACCATTGTTGCAGCCACTGTGTCAGTCCATCTCGTTGAGGGTCTTCCTCTTTCTCGCTGACCCATAAAAAACTGTTGCCGTTGAGTTGATTTCGGCTCTTAACAACCCTACAGGACAGAGTAGAACTTCCCCATAGGGTTTCCAAGGCTATAGTCTTTACAGAAGCGAACTGCCACATCTTTCTACCACAGAATGGCTGGTGGGTTTGAACTGCTGACCTTTCGGTTAGCAGCCAAGCACTTAAACACTGCGCCACCAGGATTCCATGATTTAGAGCACAGACACCCTGAATTTTTGGCCGAAGTAAATTTAAACCCTCACATCTCTTGGAGGGCTGCATTGTTGCAGATAATTTCCACACAGAAGTAGTGGTTCTCACTCTGTTATGAAGGAAAAATGTCTGGTAAGGATTGATAAGATGTGAGTTTGGTACTTTCCACTGGAGGGTGAGAAATGGTGATCAGTATTCCTTTAGCTCCCTAGGAGCTGAGTGCCATGTCTTCAGTGATCGAGTTCCTTTAGCCATTACTGTGATTATCTGACTGGGGTAATGGGAAGCACATGACTTGCTGTGCATAGACAACATGACCCCTTAGTTTCACACCCATCACACAGTGATCAGGAATTCCAGCTGAGCCTATTAAGAAATGTGGGAACCAGTAATAAAAAGTTTACTTTCAAAAGGCCCCCTTTTTTTTTTTATTGTTGTACTTTACGTGAAAGTTTACAATTCAAATTGTCTCTCATACAAAAATTTATACATACGTGTGACCCTAGTTGTTCTCCCTATACTGTGACAGCACACTCCTCCTTTCCACCTCGGATTTCCTGTGTCATTCAACCAGCTTCTGACCCTCTCTACCTTCTCATCTTACCTCTGGACAGGAGCTGCCCATTTAGTCTCATGAATCTACTTGAGCTAAGGAGCACACTCTTTACGAGTAGCATTTTATGTTCCATAGTCTAGTCTAATCTTTGTCTGAAGAGTTGGCCTTAGGAATGGTTTTAGTTCTGGGTTGACAGAGAGTCTGGGGGCCATGCTTTCTGGGGTTCCTCCAGTCTCAGTCAGACCATTAAGTCTGGTCTTTTTACTAGAATTTGAGTTCTGTACCCACTTTTCTCCTGCTCCATCAGAGACTCTCTGTTGCGTTCCGTATCAGGGCGGTCATTGGTGGTAGCCGGGCACCGTCTAGTTCTTCTGGTCTCAGGCTGATGAAATCTCTGGTTTACATGGCTCTTTCTGTCCCTTGAGCTAATACTTTCCTTGTGTCTTTGGTGTTCTTCATTCTCCTTTGCTCCAGGTGAGTTGGGACCAATTGATGCATCTTAGATGGCTGCTCGCTAGCTTTTAAGACTCCAAACGTAAAAAGGCACTTTTCTGTTAGCCTGAAAATTAGTTATTGGCTATTAGAATTTTAGATAGAAAGTGCTAGAAATTTATTAGAGACTGGGAAGGTTCATGTCTGTGTATAAGAATCAATGCGAAATGCTAAGATGCAATCTTTTCCCATTTGTTGAGGAGGAAAACTGTTCTTGCTTTGCTAAAGCTGAACATTTAAAAGTTAGCACAGCATCTTGAAATCTCTGTCTTGTGAGGAACAAGGTGAAGACTGTTTATAGGTCAGATTTATGATGCTTATGAGCTGTTTTCTGGCATGGATTTGCTTGTTTGGAAATGGCCTGTTATGACTATTGCTGGCTATCAGAGGTAATCCCAATGTTTGTGGACTGTGAGTCCGAGAGTCATTAATGGCTAAAATGATGTTAACAGTGGCTAAATGAGATGTATTCCTTCACCCCCTAGGATTTTCGAAGAGCCACACAAAGTGACAATTAAAAAAAAAAAAATGCTTAAACTATTTAGAAAGTTTTCTGTTTAAGTGACTCACGGTAGCTAGCTTATTTGCTGTATTATTGCATAAGCATCAGTGTATGTGTAAATAAATATCACTATGGGATGTAGTATAAACACAAGTGGGAAATAATATTTTCATTAGTAATTGCTATGTTGGGCTTGGTTGTTTGCAGCCCCTGGGTATCTGGAAGCAATCTTCAGTCACCTGATGGGTTTCCTACAAAATGCAGCAAGTAATTGCTACTTGATTTCTACATGAAGTTTCTGAAAAAAAAAAAAAAAAAGCCCTTTGCACAGTGGAATATTCAAAATAAAGTCTTGAATTGGTGATCTTGATTCAGTTTCCCCTTCATTTTTATTTCAGTGGATAAGGAAATAGCACCTGAGCAAACCTGAGTGAGGTGAAACTGAGTGTATTTCACAATCTCAGCAGAGTTACCTTAATCGAAGTTTGGACTATCAGTGAGTTTGAGCCAAGTTAAGATCACTTCTGCTGAATATATTTAGCTTCTGCTATTTATCAACAAATGGCCTGTATGAAAGCTATTGTTCTTGGATGACTAGGCTTCTAATCTAGACCCTAGAGGAAACTTCCGTGTTTTCAACCCTGTGCATGGTCAGCTCAGTGTTCAGTGTATTTTATCCTCAAAGGCGGAAGCGGTTCACGTAAAAATATTAATTTTATTTAAAGCTGCCTGTATCTGAATTTGTGTGGAATAGTTATTAATGTTGAGTATCATATTTTTGGTGTCCTGGTTGCCTAGAATAAAATAGATATTTAAATAAATGGCTATAAGTGAATGAAAGGATTTCCCATATTCACTGAAGAATATTAATTATGGGACAAAGCTACAGTTACTAGCCAGCACTCTTTGTGGATAAGGGCTCCTAGGTGTATGCTCTTTAGTATCTGAACTGGATGCTGTGCATCCCAAAGTGTAGACCTGGGCAGTTGGCTAGAAACTCGCATTTACCGCATTTACCATGGGGAAAGGAAGAAAAGACTGTGGGGTTTTGTGTAAAAAGAACTGAATCTCTACTTTCCTCCCCAGGCTCCTGGAACCAGTGATTTTCTAATTTAGTTTAAAATGATCCAGGAGGAAAAGAGGCTGCAAGAACACAAATTCTTCCCTGGAAGACACTGATTCACAGTTAGCAAAGAAATATAATTCTAGAAATTTTCACTAACTTGTTTTAAATACACTGGTTAATTTCTTAATGCTAATCATAGGTTTGGTGGTGCAGTGGTTAAGAGCTCAGCTGCTAGCCAAAAAGTCGGCAGTTTGAATCCACCAGCCACTCCTTAGAAGCCCTCTGGGGCAGTTCTACTCTGTCCTGTAGGGTCGCTATAGTCAGAATCAACAGCAACAGGTAAGCACAGGTTTGTTGTTAGCTGCTGTTGAGCCAGCCCCCGACTTATAGCAGGCTCATGCACAAGGGAACAGAACATTGTCTGGTCCTGCACCATCCCCATGAGCAGTTGTAGATCGAACGATTGTGATCCACAGGGTTTTCATTGGCTGATTTTCAGAAGTCGATTGCCAGGCCTTTCTTCCTAGTTCTTAGTCTGAAAGCTCCACTGAAACCTGTTCAGCATGAATTAGAATATTTAAAGGTATTTTATTTACCTGTTTAAGGATTGATACCACTGGGAAAGTTGGGTTGGACAAAACTGTTTCCAAAACTCTTTCTGGTGTTGAGACTTGATGATTAGAGGTGTATTTTTGTTAAAAGAATCTTGTTTTGCAGCATCATTACTAGGAATGAGCAATATTGGACGTATGCTTGTGGCGGAAAGGGGACATGCTTTGGGCCTACGGAACCTCTGATTAGTGGTTGTTTGCATTGCCCACAGGAGCCCAGGTCCAAGGAGGGCAGTGACTACTTTGACAGCCGCTCCGATGGACTGAATGTGGACACGCAGGGGCCCTCCCAGGTGTCAGCTTTACTGTGGTCAGGGGGCTCAGCGCAGGTCTTGCCTCAGAGGAGCGAGTCCACGAACGCGATCGGCAGCGATCCCCTGCGACAGAATATTTACGAGAATTTCATGCGAGAGTTGGAAATGAGCAGGACGAACGCGGAGAACGTAGAGACATCCACAGAAACGGCCGAGTCCAGCAGCGAGTCCCTCAGCTCCCTGGAGCAGCTGGATCTCCTCTTTGAGAAGGAGCAGGGTGTGGTCCGCAAAGCTGGGTGGCTCTTCTTCAAACCCCTTGTCACTTTGCAGAAGGAAAGAAAACTCGAGCTGGTGGCCCGGAGGAAGTGGAGACAGTACTGGGTAACACTCAAAGGTAAGCACGTCATAGAGTCATGAGGGGCCGCTGGAAACACTTCCTCAGGCTAAACGCTTGTCTAGAAAATGCTAACGAGTCTGCATCAGTTTGAGTTAATACGAAGGGATTTGATAAAGAATCTTACGGCATAAACAAAAAAAAAACCCAAACCCATTGCTGTCGAGTTGATTCCAACTCATAGCGACCCTATGGGACAAAGCAGAACTGCCCCATAGGGTTTTCCAAGGCCGTAATCTTTAAGGAAAGTAGACTGCCACATCTTTCTCCTATGAAATGGCTAGTGGATTCGAACCGCCGACCTTTCAGTTAGCAGCCTAGCGCTTAACCATTGCGCCACCAGGGCCCTTCTCGTATGATATGCTTTACCACAAATGCTTTCTCAAATATTGATAGTATTTTTACTGAGTATTTATATATGTAATTCATTTTAGTAAATAATGATCGAATTTAACAGTCATCACTTATTTATAGGATTGTTAAGGAGCCCTGGTGGTGCAGTGGTTAAGCACTCGGCTGCTAACCAAAAGGTCAGCGGTTTGAACCCACCAGCCGCTCCACAGAAGAAGGATGTGGCAGTCTGCTTCCATAACGGTTACAGCCTTGGAAACCCTATGGGACAGTTCTACTCTGCCCCACAGGGTCGCTATGAGTCGGAATCGACTCGACGGTAACGGATTTGGTTTTAGATTGGTACCATTGTTGGATGCATTTCCTGTATCTGGAAAACAAAAAAGGAACAAATAAGTAAGCAAATGTAGCTTAGTTATTTGGCGTGTATATCCTGAATTTCACTTTCTGCACACAAACTCCAGAGTGGTGTCCTCCTTACCCAGCTTGTATCACTAAGAATAACATGTGGATTGTTCAATCTGTGCAACTCCAGCCTTTATGACATAAGAAAGTCTAATTGTTATCATAAGAAAAAAAGTGGGATTTTTTTTATGTAAAGGAAATAGAAATGAGTCCAAATAATTGTTTAAGAATTGTTTTATTAAGATGATAAAAGTTTTTCGCAAGTCTTGCCACTTAAAAATTAGAATTGCCTCGCTCTCTGTGGATGTATAGATTTGAAGCAATCTGAGTATCCTGTGAGGAAGCAGGAGGGCTCTAAATCAATATAGCATTGATTGGTACAGAGATAAACAGAAAGAACAGCCTCACAGCCCCTGACAGTCTGCACAGTCCTCCCGGAGGAGCTGAAGGTGCTCAAAAGTCAAACCTCATTATCGGGTGACACCCTGCCTTATCGCTGGAGAAAAGCAGAAATGTGACCCCAGTCTGCGACAGTAGGTGTGAAATGCCCGGAGCCCTCCACGTGGCTCCACTCTAGCTCTCTTTTTCTTTCTAAGTAAAAACAGAGGCACACCCAGCCTGGTAGTCAAGGCCTCATTTGTGATCACCATAAGCTCTTGTGGCTTTTGTCTTCAAGGAACACCTTCTTCTAGCAAACTGGAGGGTTTATGAAACCCCAGGAACCAACATCTCCCGCACAAGACGTCCATGTATTGCATGCATATTGCAGTATGTCTTGCGCATGTTGCATGCATCTTTCCCAGCGCTGAATCTGGATCCTGGGGAATGTTGTGACTAAGGAAGGCAAAGGAGTTTGTCAATTTTTGTATACCGGGGAGGCAGGCTCTTATACTAAGTGACAAAAGATGTGGACGGTTAGAATGACGGGTTGAATCTAGCAAGATAAAAGTTAGACGGGATAAGTCAGTTATGCTTTTCAGTTTAAAAATCGATGAAGTCATTGGTTAGAGGACACGGTGTTTCTTTTGATAGCGGCGGGATGATTTGGGAATGCACAGTGGTCATGGTTGCACAACATGATGAACATAATCAGTGTTACTAAATTGTGCATGTAGACATTGTTGAATTGGAAAATGTTTTGTCATATTTTTACCACAATAAAAAAAAAAAATCAACTAACCACCTGAGTGCAGGATAGGGAGATGTGGCTGCAAAGTATTAAAAGTGAAAAAGATTTGGAGATTTGATTTGCAGGCCGTTCATAAGGCGTTTCTAATGTGATGTGGCTAAAATCAAAGTAGATGTGATTTAAAAGAGTGAATGTGGGGCTATATCATTAGAGATATAATGTTTACTGCAGAGGAGGTGATAGTCTCTCCCCCCTCTTCCCTTGTCAGAGTTGGCTGTTTCTTTCCTTGTGGGCATGATATTGCAGGAGATTTGTAAGTAAACAAGAAAATGATTCTTGAAGTGGTTCTACTGGATGTATCTCTGCCCGGAAAGGAGAATGAACATATCCCCTTGTGGGAGTGAGTGTCTGGAATTTTTGTGGGATCACGGTCTGAAGCTGCCTTCTACTTGCATGATATTTAGAATGGATGCACTCTACTCCACAATATATCATGTGTCCATTTTGTTTTTAAACATAAAAATCATTTTTTTTAAATCGAGACTTTGGGACATTGTACCGTGGTTCTTTTATGGCTTTGAAAACCCCAGCTGTACATCCCCACGGTGGTGGAGGTGATGGTGTGTTAACCATATCCAGTGTGAGAAGCAGGGCCATAGGGGACCCCAAAGGGATTTGGAGTTACGCCACGTGGAGGACTGCGTAAGGCTCTAGGAATATGTAGCCTTGAGAAAATAAAGAGCCGGGGTGAGAGTGAGGAGCAGTCTTGTAGAAGAATCACTGACTTTATTCTGGTTCTCCAGAAATTAGACTAGAACCAATAGATAGAAGATAAGCTAATTCTGAATCAATGTTTAAAAACAAAAACCCACGAGAATTAGTGCTGTTGGCAAATGGAAAGACGTTACCTTCTCTGATTTCCCTGAGACTGCAAACAAATGTGCAGAGCCAAGTGACCACTTGTTGGAGGCTTCCTGGGGGAGATTCCGGCGTGTATCACCTAAGGATTGGAGGAGTGAATCTCTAGGTTCCAGTAGTCTAGCCTAGTAGGTATACCACCTATATTAGTTGGGGTTCTCCAGAGAAAGAAAACCGAGGGGATATACATATATATGTATGTATATACATGGTGACTCATGGTGACCCCATGTGTGTAGAGTAGAACTGTACTCCATAGGGTTTTCAGGACTGTGACCTTTTGGAAGCAGATCACCATACCTTTCCTCTGAGACACTCTGAATGGGTTTGATCTGCCAGAATTTGGCTAGTACTTGAGCACTTAACCATTTATGTCACCCCGGGAATTTGTGTGTGTGTGTGTGTGTGTTTATGTATGCGTGTATGCATGCGTGCGTGCATGAGAGAGAGAGAGAGAAATGTTTATTTTAAGAAATGGACTTACACGATTAGAAACTTAGGCAGGATGTCTATGTTGAAGTCTTTGAGGCCAAATCCTTCTCTCTCTGGAAACTTCAGCTTTTGTTCTTAAGGCCTTCAACTGATTGGATGAGGCCCATCCACATTATGGAGAGTGAACTGCTTTACTTAAGGCCAACTGATTTAAATGCTAATCAGGTGTAAATACCTTCACAACAACATCTAGACTGGTGTTTGACTAAACAACTGGGCACCACAGTCTGCCCAAGCTGACACATAAAAGTAACCATCACACCAGGAATTTTTGGCTGCTGAGTTCAGGGGCAGAGACGGTCCTTGGTTGCCTTTGATCATTACCAAGACTTGCATTTCTGCCTGTGTCCTACTGTCTCAGCACTTGCTTGTAAAACGCTTCAAGATGCACAGATAAAGGGTGCTTTGTAAGTGTAAATGTTATCAAACACACATTCCTTCGCTTCCTTTACAGCCAACGAAAGGCATGTGATAAAAATGTTTTTCCCCAGCATAACCTTTTCCATGTGGCTTCTGCACCTCTTTCCTCTGGGAATTCAGTATGTAGAGTTCAGCTTTTTTGGCTTAGAATCAAAGTTGTAATGTTTGGACTTCACTATTTGGTTTAATCTTAGTTGAAAACATGTATGTGTATATGTACACACATACACATTTAAGCAGAATTTTTAAATTATCCTTGAAGTATCTGTATAAATAAATTGGCAGCAGTGTTCTGGAGAGAGCAGTTTTTAGCAAACCATCTGGTTACCTACCTAGATGGAATGTATAGGTATGCTAAGGCACACCTAGGTTTTTTTAGGTCTCAGAGGATGTAATAAATAGTCAACAGGGTTAATTCTGCTTTCCATTTGTCTTTTCCAGTGAGTGGTTTACAGGGGACTTCATGGCTCAAAATATACAATAGGCTGACTCAGGTGCAGTTTCAAAAACTAAAAAAAAAAACAACCTGTTGCCATCCAGTCAATTCTGACTCACAGCGACCCTGTAGGACAGAGCACAACTGCCCCATAGGGTTTCCAAGGAGAGGCTGGTGCATTCAAACTGCCGACCTTTTGGTTAGCAGCCGAGCTCTTAACCAGGTGTAGTTTCAGAAGGAAAAAAATAAAACCTATTGCCATCAAGTCAATTCCAACTCATGGCGACCCCATGTGTTACAGAGTGGAACTCCATAGGGTTTTCTTGGCTGTAATCTTTACAGAAGCAGATCGCCAAGTCTTTCTTCTTTGGCACTGCTGGGTATGTTTGAACTGCCAACCTTTAGGTTAGTAGTCGAGCGTTTATGCTACCCAGGGCTCTGGTTTCAGGAAACGAGTTCAGAAAGTAATTCTGGGCACTGGTGGCTCTACTCTGAGAGAGGCTAGTAGCAGAAGATGTGAGAACAAAGGATGTCAGAGAAAAGGCGGATCTGAGGGAAGACAAACACTAATTGCTCTCCTTCCTCCAGTAATATTTCTACGAAAATTACCTCTTCTATTAATGTACACCCAACTGCTACCATAAATAAGAGCTTTCACTGTCCGTCCTCCAGTCCAACACCAGGTCCTGGCTGGGAGCAGACAGGGATGACGGCTGCAGCCCGCTGGTTGGTTGGTGGCAGGCAACTTTACTGATGCTGGTGCTAGGAAACTTTACTGATGTTGGTGCAGCCCCTCTCCATCCACCGCAGAGCCCCAAGATTAGAGACACAGTGCTCCTTTAGGTTAATTTTGATGCAACAGATTTAAAACTGAGTTCCTGTCCTTTAAATTCAATAGCAACCAACCTCTCTGTGTTGCTACATCCTGACTTGGCTCTAAAATGAGACGTCCTGTTGTGGTTTAAGGCTTCCATGTGGGAGCTCCAGGCTGTTGTAGATAACGTGTTGGGTTTGGCAGCATCCTGGCATCTGCCCAAGGTTCACGTTCATTTCCTCTGTGTCATGGATTGAATTCTGTCCCCCCAAAAATGTGTGTATCAGTTTGGCTGGGCCATGATTCCCAGTATCATGTGGTTGTCCTCCATTTTGTGATTGTGATTTTATGTTAAAGAGGATTAGGGTGGGATTGTATAACTCCCTTACTAAGGTCACATCCCTGATCCAGTGTAAAGCGAGTTTCCCTAGGGTGTGGCCTGCACCACCTTTTATCTTACAAGACATAAAAGGAAAGGAAGCAAGCAGAGAATTGGGGACCTCATACCACCAAGAAAGCAGTGCCAGGGGCAGAGCGCATCCTTTGGACCTGAGGTTCCTGCGCTGAGATGCTCCCAGACCAAGGGAAGACTGATGACAAGGACCTTCCTCCAGAGCTGACAGAGAGAGAAAGCCTTCTCCTAGAGCTGATGCCTTGAATTTGGACTTGTAGCCTACTAGCCTGTGAGAGAATAAATTTCTCTTTGTTAAAAGCCATCCACTTGTGGTATTTCTGTTATAACAGCACTAAATGACTAAGACACTCCGGATGTGATGATTCCAGCCATCACTGTTGGGAAGCTGGGAAGCGAACGTACACCCACTGGGGAGAACTTGGACTTGAGCCCAACTGACTTTGCTTGGTCACCTTTACCTGGTCCTCGTGTCCCCCATCAGGGCAGCTGCATACATAGCAGTGGTGTCCAACAGGCCTTCCTTAAGAGAAAGATTGGGATCGTTGTGTCTAAGTGCATCCCAAACCAAAGTTGATTCCGACTCATGGCATCCGCATGTTTGTAGAGTAGAATTGCCCCATGAGGTTTTCATGGCTGTGACCTTTCAGAAGCAGATAAGCAGGCCTTTCTTTTGAGGCAACTCTGAGTGGACTCAAGCCACCAGTCTTTCAGTTAGCCGTCAAATGCTTAACCGTTTGCGCCACACAGGGACTCCCTAAGTGCCTCAGTGGCTGGAAGAAGAAATTGGCTTGGACCTGCAGGAAGCAGCCCTGGCCATAAGCCTCTTGCTCTTTTCCCTTGTTCTTCATTGTTTCCATCAGCCGCATAGTTAGGATGGATTTTGTTTGAGGGGAGGAAAGCTTTCAGTGTTTCTTAGATCGTAAAGTATGATCATAAAGAAAACGCTGTCCCAGCAATGCTGTTACTGGAGACTGAGCTTGATGCAGACATTTTTTTCTCCTAGATGTCTCAGCTGCCCTGGGTTGCGTAATATAAACTTGTTTATTTACATCAAAATTTACTTTTAAACTTAGAAATGAAACTGCCAAAGGTAAAGTGATTTTTAAAACATAAACTTTTATGGAAATCCCTGGGTGGCATAAAAGGTTAAGCGCTTGACTACTAACCGAAAGGTTGGCAGTTCGAACCCACTCACAGGTGCTTTGGAAGAATGGCCTGGTGATTTGCTTCCGAAATGTCACAGCCTTAAAAACCCTATGGAGCACAGTTCTACTCTGCACACATGGGGTCGCCATAAGTAAGAGTCCACTCTGTGGCAACTGTTTTTTTTTTAAATTTATGAATGATGGTTCATCTAGTAGACCCCATTCATTTACACTGCGGGTGAAAGCAGGCTGCCATTTCTTTAATGTCAGTATAAAAAGTATTTGCAAAACACATGGGTGGTGACCATCTCATTCATATCTGTAGGCTAGAGCTCAGCACATAAATGCTAAAGATTGTTGGATGAAGGTTGTAAGGCTGTTAAACCTATGTGAGAGAACATACTTATGAGCACTTTAGAAGCATTGATTTGCTTAAAAATTGTGTCTAATGATTATAAGGCATTTCTAATTATCAAAGCAGATCCTAATAACTTCTGCCTGAAATACTTTAAAGCTATGCATTTGAAAGCACATACAATGAAATTTGTGAGATCTGGAACTCGCTGGGACTGCCTTATTTTTCTGGGTCTCACAAGTTTTCCACAGGGTACAGTCTTAGCACTTTTCTGTCACTCTCTATTAGAAAATATTTGAGTTTTCTTTCTCCTACAGGTTTCTGCCATACATAGTTTCCGGCTTTCGCAGGTTTTACTGTATAATAGCATTTATATAGAAATATTTCAAAATTCAGGCATATTTTGCCTCATGTCTTCTCCCTTGGTCTAAATTAGTAACATTATGTAGTATTTCCCATCACTGTGAGATAAAATATTAAATATTAAGTTCTTTCACATGGTATCTGGAGATTAAACAGATTTGTTTCTCATGAATGGCAGTGTTCCCCAGGCTGACTCAGTTTCTAGTTATCACACATTCTAAGTGCAGACATTAGTTAATGAATCTGGGCTTTCCTTCCTTCTTCCGCATTTGGATCTCTCAGGTAATGCCGTGTTGTACTTCAGAACAAGGGCTCTGGAGCCAGAGTGCCGGGTTCAGATCCCTGCTCCACCATGTTCTGCTCTGGGACCTGGGCGAGTTATTTATTCTCTCAGGTTTCTCATCTGTAAAATGGGGTTAATAACCACTCTTACTTTATAGGGTTGCTGTGGGATTAAATGAGCCAGTGCCTGTGAAGTACTTAGAAAAGTTCCTGACCCAGAGTATCTTGTCAGGCTTCTCTAGAGAAACAGAACCAGTAAGATGTGTGTATATGTATGTATATATGTGTACGAATGTATATGGAGAGAGAGAGAGTGATTGACTGATTTTAAGGAATTGGCTCATGTGCTTGTGGGGGCCTGACAGGTCCAAAATTAGTAGTTCAGGTGATAGGCTGGATTCCCTGCAGTCTTATGTCCCCCAAATCCACAGGCCAGGCAGTGGGAAGAGTGGTGGGTGAGGAAGTTCTGGGAAGATGCCTGTCTTAGTCATCTAGTGCTGCTCTAACAGAAATACCACAAGTGGATGCTTTATTTTCTCACAGTCTAGTAGGCTAGAAGTCCAAATTCAGGGCGCCAGCTCCAGGGGAAGGCTGTCTCTCTCTGTCGGCTCTGGAGGAAGGTCCTTGTCCTCAATCTTCCCCTGGTCAAGGAGCTTCTCAGGCGCAGGGACCTCGGGTCCAAAGGACGCGCTCTGCTCTGGGCACTGCTTTCTTGATGGTATGAGGTCCCCAACTCTTTGCTTGCTTCCCTTTCCTTTTATCTCTTGAGAGATAAAAGGTGGTACAGGCCCCACCCCAGGGAAACTCCCTTTACATTGGATCAGGGATGTGACCTGGGTAAGGGTGCTGTTACAATCCCACCCTAATCCTCTTTAACATAAAATTATAATCACAAAATGAAGGACAGCCACAGAACACTGGGAATCATGGCCTAGCCAAACTGATACGCACGTTTTTGGGGGGACATAATTCAGTCCATGACAGTGCCTATTTATAGTCTGGAAGCAGAATACATCATTAATAAAACTCCCTTTTTGCTTCTTAAGGCCTTCACCTGACCGGATGAGGCCCACCCACCTCATGGAGGGTAATCGGTGTTACTTGAGGCTAGCTGATTTAGCGCCTGTAACTGCATCATGACAGGGTATATATAACTGCATCGTAACTGAGAGTGTAGTGTAGCCAAGCCGACACATAAAGTTAACCATCACACAGAGTAAACAACAATAAACACTTGGTGTTGTCCTTATGGATATTGTATTGACAACAGCCTCTCATTTTCATTTAAGTTAATACTAATATAAGGAAATATACTTCAGACACTGTCTTTTCCTTCTTCACCACGTTTCTGTTCATTTTATGTCTCATTCTGCTTTTCATTGGCCGCATCACTTGCCTTCTCATTCCTTTACTCGATCCTAAGACAGGTGACAGGATGGTATCTTGCCTCTCTTGTTCACAGGCTGCACTCTACTGTTTTATGAGACCTATGGCAAGAATTCCACGGACCAGAGCAGTGCGCCTCGATGTGCTGTGCTTGCGGAAGACAGCATCGTACAGTCTGTCCCAGAGCACCCCAAGAAGGAGAACGTGTTCTGCCTCAGCAACAACTTTGGAGACATCTATCTTTTCCAGGTACTGTTGCTGCTTTGTTAAGTGTAGGGTTTGAGGGGATGGTGGGTGTAACAGAAATGCTTTTACACTATTAGGATGAGAAGGAGTAAAATGGAAAAGGCAAAACTTTAAAAAGAGTAAAAGCTTAGTTGGGGGCATTGGTGGTGATTCCGTGGTAGAATTCTCACCTTCCGTGCAGGAGACCCAGGGTTGGTTCCCCAGCCAATGCACCTCATGGGCAGTCACCACCCGTCTGTCAGTGGAGGCTGCGTGTTGCTATGATGCTGAACAGTTTTCCGCGGAGCTTCCAGACTAAGATGGACTAGGAAGAAAGGCCTGGTAATCTACTTCCAAAAACCTGCAAATGAAAACCCTGTGGGTCACAATGGTCAGATCTGCAACTGATCATGGGGATGGAGCAGACCCAGCCAGTGTTTTGTTCCATTGTGCATGGGTTTGCTATGATTTGGAGGCCAATGGGCTGCAGCTAACAACAAAAACAAGAACAACAAAAGCTTAGCTTTTGGATTTTGGCTTAAGAAAGAGGCGATAGATGACTAACTGCCAGACATATTGGGACCATCACAAATTGATTCATTCATACAGCAAGCAATACTTGGGTGCCCATGGAATGCCAGGCTATGGCCCATAAGAGGCCCTTCAGGATACAAAGAGAAAACATTTATGACCCCCGTTCTGGAGTAGCTCACCATCTAGTGAGTTCCATGTTGAAATTCCCAAAGTTGAAGCTTTTCTCACTGAGAACATGCCTAGAAGAGGCTTAGGCTGTTCCCAAGAATCTCAGTGGAAGTTCAACAAGATTTTCTATGAAAAGCCTCATAAACAAAGGCCATAAGGTCTAATTTGCCTGGGGAAGTGGTCTTCTGAGATTAAGATTTAGGTTATCTGCTGTTACAACGTTTAGCAACTTTCTAGCAAATGAGAAGTTGTAGACTGTGGTGGTACCAAGCTGTTGGAGTTGGGGCAGGATAAAGTTTGGGTATGGTTCTACTGTTGAGTATATATGTCATCTTGGAGCACTTATTAAAACTTCTCTGAGCTTCAGACCCTTCAACTTGTAGGATAATAATAGCTTATAGAATTGCTTTAAGGGTAAATAATATAATGTGCAATGTATTAAGTGCTAAAGAAATTCTAGCTATTATTATTGTTAATTATTAACTCAAGAGAAGTAGGGGTGATATCCAGGAGGTTAAGGGTGCTTCTTGATTGCCTTCCAAGTCAACCCTAGTACTGTGTGTAGGGAGCCCTGGTGGTGCAGGGGTTAAGCATTTGGCTGTCAACCAAAAGATCAGCAGTTGAAATCTACCAGCTGCTCCTTGGGAACTCTATGAGGCAGTTCTATTCTGTCCTGTAGGGTCGCTATGAGTTGGAATTGACTCGACGGCAATGAGTTTGCTTTTTCTGGTACCACGTGTAGACTATATGTAACTGAAAGTTCATGGAAAACCTCATAGGTCCTAGATTCAGGTCTTTGCAAAAGTTGGTCCTTGATGCCCTCTGGAGCCCTTCAGAACAACATGGTGTTCTCAAGGCTGACTTTGTGAATCTAGAATTCTCCAAAGGGTTCACTGCAACAGGGTTTCCCGGGACAAGTACAAGGTAAGCCCTTTGGACCTCTAGCCTTACTGCTGCCCCCAAACTGACTTGACCTACAAGAGTCAAGGCTTGGGATTTTATTTTCCTTCCTGGAAATCTCTTAACAGAAAGGTTGCTTAAAACTTTCCATAATGCTTTCAAGCACAGTAATGAATTGAGGTTAATCTGAATTGTGGGAAAGGTACATACATTAGATTAAATCTACACGGACTTCTTAGAGGTAAGTGTGATGTGAATATTTTATTTTGTGATTCAGGCAACATTTCTTTATTACTAAGAAGATTCCCCAGTAGGTCCTATTGATCATCCCAGAGGCCGATTGGATGATCTATCCCATGGCCGAATGTGTGTGGTTATTTCTGGACAAGAAAATGTAAGCTGCTTTTCAGCCTGCCTAGCATTGTACATCTTTGTCCATCCTACTTCATTCAAACTTTTTTCTTGTTTTTAAAGTAAAATATTTTCTTTATATGAAGATAATATATGATCATTGTGTCAAATACATGAGGTACAGAAGAATACAGAAAGAAAAATCATTATCCATAAATCCAGTATCCAATATTCAGTGACAACTATTTTAACGTTATCATGCACTTCTGTCAGTATTTTTTCAGTTGATTTTTTCAGAGCTGAGGTCATGTTGGAGACGTAATTTTATGTCTAGGTTTCAAAATGGAATATTTTTGGTCCTAGTATTTTCTCATTCTGTTAAAATTATGACAAAACAGTCTTCTCGAGCAGCTTACTATAGCTGTAAGTGGCTAGGCCTCGTTTTCTTATCATCCCCCTCTTGTTGGCTATTAGCTGGATTCCAGTTTTTCTTTTCATTTTACTTGGGGTCACGTGAGTATTCTGTTCTGCTCTCCATGCTCTCTTGAATCCCCTGGAGGTAAGGAAACCTGAGAGACTTGAGTTGAGTGGTTGTGTGTGTTTTTGAAATTAAATACAATTGTTATGAAGTGAAGAGTCCCTGGGTATTACAAACAGTTAATGCACTTAACTGCTAACCAAAAGGTCGGAGGTTTGAGTCCACCCAGAGGCACCTTGGAAGAAAGGCCTGGCAATTTGCTTCTGAAGATTAGCCATTGATAACTGATTTATGAAGTGAAGTTTCTTCTAAGGTGGTGCAAGTCAGTGTCAGCTTGCTACTTTGGAGACAATTTCCAACAATTGCAAATTAGTTTTTTTTTTTTTTTCCCATCTTATGTTTAGGCCACTAGCCAGACAGATCTGGAAAACTGGGTCACTGCCATACATTCCGCTTGTGCGTCCCTTTTTGCAAAGAAGCATGGGAAAGAGGACACCGTTCGGCTCCTGAAGAACCAGACCAAAAACCTGCTTCAAAAAATAGATATGGACAGCAAGATGAAGAAGATGGCTGAGCTGCAGCTGTCCGTGGTGAGCGACCCAAAGAACAGAAAAGCCATAGAGAACCAGGTACGACCTGCCAGAGTGCTTTCTCCCATTGTGCTGGCCACACACAGGCATTGAAGGTAGGCTCAGGTTGTGGTGGTGACTTTATACCTGTGGGGGACATAATTTATGTGGCTTCTTATTTCAAAGACCGGTAGTCCCCGACTTAGAAAGGATTCAAGTTAAGACAAACCATATTTACAACCACCTTTTTTTTTTGTGTGTGTCTTATTGTTAGTATACGTACCACTACAGTGTTGCAGCATATAATTTATTGATGTTATCATTCTCATGCCAATCCCCCCAGACAAATAAAGATCAGATTTATAAAGATACTGACAATTAAAGGCAATGATAATGAAAACTAAAAAATAAGAAAAGAAAAAAAAAAGTAGTCAACTTATACCAGAACCAACTTACGATGGAGTCGTCAGAACGGAACCTCGTCATAATTTGGGTACTTTGTTGTTGTTAGGTGCCATTGAGTCGGTTCCATCTCATAGACACCCTGTGTGCAACAAAATGTGACACTGCCCAGTCTTGCGCTTTCCGCACAATCGTTGCTACGTTTGAGCTCATTGTTGTAGCTACTGTGTCAGTCCATCTCATTGAGGGTCTTCCTCTTTTTCTCTGACCCTCTACCTTACCAAGCATAATGCCCCTTTCCAGGGACTGGTTCCCCTCTGCTAACATGTTTAAAGTACATGAGACAAAGTCTTGCCATCCTTGCTTCTGGCTGTACTTTGTCTTCCAAGACAGATTTGTTTGTTCTTCTGGCACTCAATGGTATATTCAGCATTCTTCTCCAACACTGTAATTCAAAGGCATTAATTCTTTGGTCTTCCTTTTTCATTGTCCAGCTTTCGCATGCATATGAGGTGATTGAAAATACCATGGCTTGGGTCAGGCTCACCTTAGTCCTCAAAGTGACATCTTTGCTTTTAAACGCTTTAAAGAGGTCTTTTGCAACAGATATGCCCAATGCCATTTGTTGTTTGATTTCTTGACTTCTGCTTCCATGGGTGTTGATTGTGGGTCCAAGTAAAATGAAATCCTTGACGACTTCAATCTTTTCTCTGTTTATCATGATGTTGCTTATTGGTCCGGTCGTGAGGATTTTTGTTTTCTTTATGTTGAGGCGTAATCCATACTGAAGGCTGTAGTCTTTGATCTTCATCAGTAAGTGCTTCAAGTCCTCCTTGCTTTTAGCAAGCAAAGTTCTTTGATTTGCATATCACAGGTTGTTAATGGGTCTTCCTCCAATCTTGCTGCTTTGTTCTTCATATAGTCCGCCTTCTTGGATTATTTGCTCGTAATGCAGATTGAATAAGTATGGTGGAAGAATACAACCTATAGTACGAGTCCTACCTGTACTACAAGCTGAAATCTTTGCAACGTGGGTGACAGTGATTTGCTTTACCACTCTTGGGTGCTGTTTATATATTAAAATATTTTGCGGCCAAATCTTTTTTCCTAACATTGAGTGGTTCCTTCTTGCCTCGCTGATTCTCTCATGTATTTTCTCTGTGAAGAAGAATCCGTATGATAAAGCCACTAGAAGATTAGACAGGTAAGATTCTAATGCAAAGGATGGATTTGGAAAGAGTGGTTCAGTATAACATAGCTATTCCCGTGTCTGGATTCCTGAAAAAAGCCCAGTATTTTTTTATTTATTTATACCAGATAAACTGCTAAAAAGAATGCTTTCTCTGGTAGTTCCACATTCGTATAATAGTTAAATAACCAGTTTCTGTGCTGTTGACATTTTAGGGAGGATAAACCACCAAAAAACAAAAAACAAAAAACACCAAACCAAACTGGTTGCTGTTGAGTTGATTCCAACTCATAGCAAGTCTATAGGGCAGAGTAGAACTGCCCCCTAGGGTTTCCAGGGAGCGACTGGTGGATTCCAACTGCCAGCCTTTTGGTTCATAGTCATAGCACTTAGCCACTGCACCACCAGGGCTCCTTAGGGAGGATAAGCAGCTTTTTAATCTTTAGTTTGCTTTGCTCAGACAATCTCAACACTTAGTCAGAAATTTCTAGCATTTCTGGGGGATGCTGCTTCCTGGGAAACAGACTCTGAGAGGGAGATTTGCCTGTGGAGATTTTCTTGGCAGTGCTCCTAGGACCAACACCTGTAAGGGAGTGAGGGCGCTTGCATTGTGACACATTTGCAGCAGAGGCCTCAGCCCATCCTGCGGGAGCTCTGAACATAGGGGGACCCTTCAGAGTGGTTCTGCATCAAGGCAAAGGGGCCCCAACTTTGTGCCCCCACATCACCAGTCATTGGAGTGGGCTGTACCCAGCTAGAGGCTGTAACTTTGATCAAGGCGTTCCCAGAGAGGGCTTTGGTGATGAGCCATCAGCAGCTGACACTGAATACAGCCTGGTTAAAGAATGCCTGGATCTCCAAAGGGGGATCTGGGTGGTGCACTACAGTATCCAGTACGACCCTTCCCAGTCAGGTGCCCAGTGATCTGGGGACTTGAATGAAGAATAGGGTGAAGATGAGTTATGTGTTCTTGAAATTTTCGTTCTTCTCACTTGGTAAATTATTACAGAAAGGCTAGGTTCCTAAACAAAATTCCAAGGTGACAGAACAATTTGGATTCTCTATGATTTATTATCAGTCTTGGAGGAAGTACAGCCAGAATGTTCCTTAAAAGCAAGGATTATGAGTCTCTGTTTTGCCTACTTTGGACACGTCATCAGGAAATACCAGTAGCTGGAAAGGGACAATTATGTTTGGTAAAGTGAAGGGTCAGCAAACATGAGGGAAACCCTCCCTGAGGTGGACTGGCACAGTAGCTGTGATAATGGGCTCAAACACACTAATGATCGTGAAGATGGTGCAAGACCAGGCAATGTTCTGCTCTGTTATACACAGAGTCACCATGAGTCAGAGCTGACTTGATGGCAGCTACCGACAATGGGGATTTATTAGAAAGCAGTTTTACCTGTAGTGTTTCACTTAAATTACAGATTAAATGGCACATTATCCAACTTCTATTTATATCTAAATGTTTAACCTTTGTTTAGAATTTTTTTAATTGCAGCTTTATGAAGAGCTTAGAACATGCAGAAAGATATTTCTGGCTGGAAATAGTAAATGGATCAAAGGCATGCATTCAAATAGTATGTCTATGATACATTAAGAGTTTGGAATATATCAGTTGGCATTAGTGAAATAACCAATTATTCCCACACTTCCTCCTTCTTTAGTATTTCTAAACGATGGTACAATTGAGGCAAATCTTCTCACTGTATCTTTATCAACCTTTGCTTCTTTTTTTTCTCATATCCTGTGATATGTTCTTCCTTCTCAAATCTTTTCTCTCTTATTTATTTTTCTAACTTCAAATATTGATATACCTAACAGATGCACATAGCTTCAAGAGATACAAAGCATTATAAAATAGGGATGTTGTTTCTAAGAAATGTATAATTTAGTTGAGAGGCAAGCCATGTAAACTCTAGCCTTCAGTATGGATTACACCTCAACCTAAAGAAAACAAAAATCCTCACAACTGGACCAATAAGCAACATCATGATAAACGGAGAAAAGACTGAAGTTGTCAAGGACTTCATTTTACTTGGATCTACAATCAACACCCATGGAAGCAGCAGTCAAGAAATTAAAAGACGCGTTACATTTGGGCAAATCTGCTGTAAGAGACCTCTTTAGAGTGTTGAAAAGCAAAGATGTCACCTTGAAGACTAAGGTGCACTTGACCCGAGCCATGATATTTTCAGTTGCATCATATGCATGCGAAAGCTGGACAATGAGTAAAGAAGACCGAAGAAGAATTGACGCCTTTGAATTGTGGTGTTGGCGAAGAATATTGAATATACCATGGGCTGCCAAAAGAATGAACGAATCTGTCTTGGAAGAAGTACAGCCAGAGTTCTCCTTAGAAGTGAGGATGACAAGACTTTGTCTCACATACTTTGGGCATGTTATCAGGAGGGACCAGTTCCTGGAGAAGGACATCATGCTTGGTAAAGTAGAGGGTCAGCGAAAGAGAGGAAGACTCTCAAGGAGATGGATTAACACAGTGATTGCAACAATGGGCTCAAGCACAGCAATGATCATGAGGATGGCACAGGACTAGGCACTGTTTCGTTCTGTTGTACACAGGGTCTCTGTGAGTCGGAATGCACTCGATGGCACCTAACAACAACAACAAAGGACATTCTCTTGTTGCTAGGTGCTGTCCAGTCGATTCTGATTCATGGTGACATGGCGACCCCATGTGTGCCAAGTAGAACTTTACTCCATAGAGTTTTCAAGGCTGTGACCTTTTAGAAGCAGATCGCCAGGCCTGTCTTCCAAGGCACCCCTGGTGGGTTTGAACTGCCAGCCTTCCAGTTAGTAGTGTAGCGCTTAACCATTTGCACTACCCAGGGACTCCTGTCTAACTACTAGCCAAAACCCTTTTTGCTGTCCTGTTGATTCTGACTCACAGCGACCCTATAGGACAGAGTAGAACTGCCCCATAGGGTTTCCAAGGCTGTAAATCTTTACAGAGGCAGACTGGCACATCTTTCTCTTGTAGAGCAGCTAGTGGGTTCGAACTGCCTACCTTTTGGTTAGCAGCTGCATGCTTAATCACTGGGACACCAGGGTTAAATCTATATGGCAAAGACTGCTATACACACATCTACACTGTACTCCCCTGCCACCTTCACATCTGTGTATGATATTCTAGCAAGTTCTGGCCAATCAAGTATAAATGGTTTACATTAGGTGACAACTGGGTAGTCATCAAATGCTGTGATAGTTCAGAGGGTTGAGCTTGTACTGTGAGAGTTGAGGAAATGGAGACAGCTTCCTGAAGGAATGGGCACACGATTAGGACCTTAAAGAGTTGATAAGAGGTGTGGAGATGTGAAAGACATTCTAGGCTGGGAGGAGGACGGAGAGCATGGAAGGACAATGGGAAGGTGGAAGTAACAAGGTGACTGGGACTCCTGAGACACTGCAGTCGGGGGTTATATTGGGAAGTGGTGAGTAGCTGGTGGTTAGGTTGGAAGGTGCTGGTGTAGCGTTTTCTGGTCTTGAGTGTAAGGCTTAAATATAAGGTTTATTTTATCTTCTACACCCAAGGGACCCAAGATAGGTTTTTACGTTGGGAAAAAGCACGATGAAACCTTTGGAAGGTTAATCAGGCAGTGGCTTGGAGGACAGATTGAAGTGGGGAAAGGTAGTCAGTGGTAGGATGGGGATAGTCTGTGTGCAATTATGGGGACCTGGTCTAGAATGATAAGGAGCCCTGGTGGCCCAGTGGTTAAGCACTTGGCTACTAACTGAAAGGTTGATGGTTGTCGTAGTCATCTAGTGTTGCTCTAACAGAAATACCACAGGCGGATGGCTTTAACAAAGAGAAGTTTATTCTCTCACGGTCTAGTAGGCTACAAGTCCGAATTCAGGGCATCAGCTCCAGGAGAAGGCTTTCTCTCTCTGGCAGCTCTGGAGGAAGGTCCTTGTGATACATCAGTCTTCCCTCAGTCTAGGAACATCTCAGCGCAGGAACCTCAGGTCCAAAGGACTCACTCTACTCCCGGCCCTGCTTTCGTGGTGGTGTGAGGTTCCCAACTCTCTGCTTGCTTCCTATTCCTTTTATCTCTTGTAAGATAAAAGGTGGTGCAGGCCACACCCCAGGGAACTCCTTTTACATTGGATCAGGATGTGACTTTAGTAAGGGTGTTACAGTTCCACGCTAATCTTCTTTAACATAAAACTACAATCACAAAATGGAGGACAACCACACAATACAGGGAATCATGGCCCAGCCAAAGTAATACACACTTTTTTCGGGGGACATAATTCGATCCATGACGGTTTGAACCCACCAGCTGCCCCGTGGGAGAAAGTTGTGATGGTCTGCTTCTGAAAAGATAACAGCCTTGGAAACCCTATGGGGCATTCTACTCTGTCCTATAGGGTCGCTGTGAGTCAGAATCGACTCAACGGTAACGGGTTTCAAAGACTTGGGTCTAGAGTGATAGAGTGAGTTAGTTGCTGTTGAGTCGATTCTGACTCATGGTGACTCATGGTGTGTTATAGTGTAAAACTGCTCCATATGGCACAGTGGTTAAGAGCTTGGCTGCTAACCAAAAAGATCAGCAGTTCGAATCCACCACCTGCTCCTTGGAAACCCTATGGTGCAGGTCTACGCAGTCCTATAGGGTCGCTATGAGTCGGGATTGACTCGGTGGCAGTGGGTTTTAATCTTAATGGAAGGAGGTCGCCAGGCCTTTCTTGAGAGGTACCACTGGGTGGGTTCGAATTGCCAACCTTTAGGTTAGCAGTCAAGCCCAAAACCACAAGGTGGGGTTGAGCCACCAACTTTTAGGTTAGTTGTTGAGCAGAAACCATTTGTGCCACGTAGGGACCTTACAGTGATAGAAGAGAAGCTTAATACTTTATATGAAAAATATATACCAGACTGCATCATTTTTTATCATTCTGTAGAATCTTAAAGATAATATCATACACTTCTGAATTGAACAGAATATACCATTTATTTAAATAGTACCTGGTAGCAAGCTACAAACTACAGACTAGTTTTAAGGAGGAAGAGAACGGGAAGCTGAAACTGCCAATGTCAATGTAGGGGTGGGTGGAAGGGTGTTTGACAAGAGCGCAGCTGCTGCCCCTGCTGAGGAGGCGCTGCAGGTGGAGCGATCTTGCTGCCTCTGTCCTCACCCTCCTCTGTAGTCAGAAGCCTCACCTGCTCAGATCTGGGAGGAAGGGTTCAGGCCCTGAGAGGGAGAGGCAGTTTCTGTCTGTCTACACTAGAGGGGTGAGATGCTGTGTCTAGGTTATATGACAAATCAAACTTTAAGGAGGAGACATGGTTATTCCAGCATTTCCTTTGTACCACATCTCACCTGTGGTTGTAAATTTTTGGGATCCAATGAGCAGTGTCTATCATCAGACGTGCAAGTCTTGGATTCAAGTGTCTCAGTGCGCCGAAAACAAAACCAAAACCAAACCGGTTGCCGTTGAGTCAATTCTAACTCATAGCAACCCAGCGCAGAACTGCCCCATAGGGTTTCCAAGGCTGCAGTTTTTCTGGAAGCAGTCTACCACATCTTTCTCCTGCAGAGCGGCTGGTGGGTTTGACTTTTCAGTTAGCAGCTGAGCACTTAACCACTGTGCGACCAGGGCTCTTTTTGTCTCAGTGTACAGGGCACCCAATCAAACATCTCATGCTAGTTGTAATGGAAAGAAGTATGATTTTAGCTCTTATCCGTTCTCTAAAATTCAGCTGCAAAGCTATATTTTAGAACTTTGCAAGGGATACCCAGCTTGGAGTTTTCAGGTCTTTCTCCAAAAAACCAAACCCGTTGCCTTTTAGTTGATTTCAGCTTACGGCTACCATATGTGCTTCGGAGTAGAAGCTCTACAGGGATTTCAAGGCTGTGACCTTTCAGAAGCAGATCACCAGGCATTTCTTCCATGGCACTGCTAGTGGGTTTGAACCACCAGCTCTTAGGTTAGCTGTCGAGTGCAAACCACATTTTTGCAACCTAGGAACCATTTCAGGGCCTTACATATAGTCCAATGTTTAGGACCGGAGGATGAAAAGGGAAATTCGGTGACATCCTGGCCTTTTTTTCCTTTTTTCTTTTCCCCTCTTTGTTGCCACAAGAAGACCTAGAAAACATTTAAATTTAAAAAAACAAACAAACAAAAAAACAGATCATTAAATGCATTTTATTCCCTTGCCCAAAGTTAGTGAACTTATGATGTCACAGTTGGTGCTGTTTTTTGCCTGGGGGTGGGTAGGAATTGCTTGAACAAAAACCACTGTAGGAATCCAAGGTTCTTCAGAAGGCAGGTGCCTGAAGGGATGGCCTTTTAAGGGACTGAGGTAATTATCACTAGTGGGCCATTATACATTCTTTGGCTGAATTATGATGTTATTTATTTTAAGCACGTTGTCCTAGTAAGAACTTTTCACTTTTTCTGAAAATTCATCATTTCATTTCTTCCCTTTCCATCCTCCTGCCCTAACCCCTTCTTGCATCCTCCCCATTTCTAAAACCCCCTTGTCGCTCGCCCCACCCCTGCCCCTCCCGCACTCACCTTCTCATATTGTGTTGTTGCTCTTGTTAGATGCTGTCAAATCTATTCCGATCCATAGTGACCCCATGTGACAGAGTAGAACTGCCCCATAGGGTTTCCTAGGCAGTAGTCTTTACGGAAGCAGATTGCCATATCTTTTCTCCCAGAGAGCCGCTGGATGGGTTCGAACTACCAACCTTTCAGTTAGCAGCTGAGTGCTTAACAGCTGTGCCCCTGGTGCTCCTTTCTTCTCATATTATTCTTGTGAATTTCTGGTAAGAAACAATTTGGACCAATCTTCAGAAATTCCACCTGAAAATATTCTAACCATATCTGCAACTTTTTTTTTTAGGTTGTAATGTAATCGTATTTTCGCAAAGGATCTTGATAACCTGAGTCGAATTTACAGCGCCCCTTTCCCTAACTCACTCGTCAGATGGTTTTAAAGAGAGTAATGTTCTATCAGGTACTCTTTGCAAAGAGTATGAAATGTTAAGGGTGGGGAGTGGGGAACTTAGAATTACTTTTATCAGATTTTTTTGACTAGAGAATGTTGTATATAAAGCTACAAAGGTATTTACAAATCAAGACCAATAAGAATATGATTTCCCAAATACCCTATAAGTGTATAATTTCTCCACTACCTCTTAAAAACTTATTTAAAAGACCAGCCCATTATCTGATTACTCTTTAAAAATCTGAGCTTCACTGTGTAGTTTTATTTATGAAGCGTTTTCCCCCAGGGACCCTAAGAACCTCAGATATAGTCAGTTATAGCCTAATCATAGCTGAACTCACTGTGCAGATGACCTCATGAAAGATAGTCTCTGAGCAAGTTTCCTTTGAATACTTGGGTAGAGAAGATCATCGTCAATGCCTTTTCCAAATAAAGACACACTTAACAATAATAAGGGCTGTGCTTCAGACTGATATGTGGTAACACACTTTGCTTAAAATAGACTATTCTGGGAACTTTGGGGTATTTTGTGGGCAGGCTGATGCAACTTTCATTTGAGCATATCCAATATGGACCAGACCAGGCAGCCAGTCCACATGTTGGAGTCCTTTTGAAGTTTAGATGGAGGAGGAGTTGTGAATGAAATCCAGTTAGTAGTATCTTTTCTTTTCATTTATTATTTAAACAAGTAAATAAGGACAAAACCTCAGCACCCTAAGGCAGTCCTGGCATCCCCCCAGATGACTTGTCCCCCTTTCCTTCCTCATTATATTTCTTGGTGGCGCCAGCCCCACTTCCCTTTGTTACTTAGGGTAAAGAGGGAAGCTGCTGTCGGGATAGGAGGATGATGGTGGAGCTGATGGAGTCAGCGCTCAGCTGGCGGGTATGTGATTGCTCTGGGCTCTGGGAAACAACGGGCTTCATCTTAAATAATTATTTCAATGCAAGTTTGAGATTATGGAGAGGATGGATTGAATGCAGAAAATTGGGATGCTGTGGTGAAGGGAACAACGTGAACAAAATTTTGAGGAAAATGTAATACGTTGGGAGGAAAACGCAATTTAGGGAACAAGTCACTGGAGAGCGGAGTGGTTGTGAGGGGGCTTGAGGGAGACTAGATCAGATCACGGAGGGGCTGAGTGAAGACAGCCTTTCTTCAGTTGGCAGTGGGGAGGTGGTGGGAGTGTCTTGGGCAGGAGAATAGCATTCAGCTTAGTTTGTTGAGCATTAAGTGCATGCTCTGGGCCAGGCTACTGTGCACAGACAGGAATTCAGAGAAGACTGGGTTCCTGCCTGCAGGTGCTTTCAGCCGAACATGGGGACAGCAGATAATTTCAATGCAATGTAATGAATTCAGAGAAAATGGCATTCCAGAGTGCTGGGAAAGACAGGCATGGGAAACTTAGCCTCAGGTATAGTAATGGAGGACTTCCTGGAGGAGGAATGCTTAAATTGCTTCTTGAAAAGTGAGGAGTTAGTAAGGAAAGGAATGGAGAAGAGTATTGCAGGCTGAAGAGCAGCATGTATGCCTGAGACACTGTGCACCTGGCAGTTTGACTTTTCAGGCATTTCCTGTGCAGGTGTAAGAGGTGGGAAGGTGATTAGGTCCCTCCTTCTCTTCCTGGCACCACTGCAGAAGCCTCCCTTCCTCAGAAGCATCTTCCATACAACCACCAGAGTGTTTTGCATCTAAAAAGCAAACCTGATCATGTGATTACCTGGTTTAAACATCCTTTAGTGACTCCCTATTGCCTGACCCGACCCATTGCCTTGGAGTCGATTTTGACTCATAGCAACGCTGTCGTCTTATAGATAAACAGTTGCCATTGAGATGATTCCTGCTCATTGTAACTCCCTGTGTTGCGCGGTAAAATCGTGCTCCACAGGGTTTTCAGTGGCTGATTTTTCAGAAGCAGATCACCAAGCCTTTTTTCCAAGGCACCTCTGGGTGGATTCAAACCTCCCGCCTTTTGGTTAGCATTGAGCACGTTAACCTTTTGTGCCACCCAGAGATTCTGCCTAAAAGACAAAGTCCCTGATAACCTCACCCCACCTTGACCTTGATCTAGCAGAACCAAACTTCCTGTCGGTGCCTGAACCCACTGTTCTACTTCTTACTTTGGGATCTTCCTCAGGCAGAGTAAACCCCCAGGCCTCACGAAACCCATTCAGTCATCTGGCTAACCCCTCCTGGTCTGCAGTGAAGAGCTCCACGGAGCCACTCAGGGGTCCCCTCCCATCTGCTGTGTCAGGGACCCCCCATACTTCCATGATTCTCGGTGCATAGCTCGGTCACTGCTCTTATTACGGTGTTCTATAGTTATCTCCTTGGGGATAAAGCTGCTGCTGCTGTCACCTGTGGACTCCTGAAGGAACCATACCTTTCCCTTCTCTGTAGCCTTGGTACTTTGCTCTAGTTTGTGAGTGAATGGACACACTTAACATCTGCTAAGACTCAGCAGCCTGTTCTCTTGCAACAAATTGTGTTCTTCTCTGAGTTAACCCCCACTCAGCTCCTCACCAGTGTTCTTGGCTTCCTTCCCTCCGGCCTTCCTTTCTTCATTTCCCCAGTTAACATATCCTCTCTCTCTGCCTCCCACCCTCCCCTCACTGCGCCCCTAGTTTACATATCAGAACTGTGTCTCAGGCCATAAAAGTTGTCCTCTGTGCCTGCCTTAAGAGTCCCTGGGTGGCGCAAATGGTTAAGTGCTCGACTACTATCTGAAAGGTTGGTGGTTCGAACCCACCCAGAGTGCCTCGGAAGAAAGGACTGGTGATCTGCTTCCAAAGTCACAGCCTTGAAAACCCTATGGAGCACAGTTCTGCTCTATACACGAGTCGGAATAGACTCGACAGAAACTGGTTTGGTTTTGGTGCCTGGCTGAGTTAGTGTCCCCACACGACGAACAGGTGTGTGTGTGTGTGTGTGTGTGTCTGTCTGTGTGTGTGTGTGTGTCTGTGTGTGTCTGTGTGTGTGTCTGTGTGTGTGTCTGTGTGTCTGTGTGTCTGTGTGTGTGTCTGTGCGTGTGTGTGTGTGTGTGTTTGTCTGTGTGTCTGTGTGTGTGTTACCAGACTGGATGGGGTGCTGAGGAGAGGCTAGTATTGAGGAGGAAAGCCAAGATGTGTCCCTGAAAGCCTGAATCGGTATGTACGTATTTACACTAGGGTTTAAGTTCCACGTGTTGTACCTCTGTTGGCTTCAGGTACATTTCAGACTAAAAGGGGTGCTAGGGCTGGACTGGGAACCCAGCCAGTATGGATAATGTTATGCTTCTAGAAAAACACCTTCCAAGATCTAAACAACTGGCTACAAATATACATTTTAGCTCACAACCTACTTACTATAAAGTGGGGACAATTTATAACTGAAAAGTATGAATATGTACATCTTAGTGAAGAGTTATGCTCACCAGACTGGGGTCGGAGCTTCGTCTCTTAGCTCTTGATTTGGATCCCTTGCCATCTAAAGTCTCCTTGAGTTTTGGACACAAACATCCTAGGGGACTCTTGTCAACTAGTAAGCTGCTTAAGAGCAGGGGTCATGTGCCCAATCAATTAGCCTAATATAGTTTCTCAGTACTTTTGTTCCACCTCCTAGTTCATTGTATAGTGACTGGGGTCTTAAAAGCTAACAAGCAGCCATCCAAGGTATGGCAATTGGTCTCCAGTCACCTGAAGCAACAGAAGAAGAGGAGTCAGAAATTGGAGGAGAAAATCTAACGTATGTTGCCTCTGTGAACAACTGCCTCCTTTGCCATGAGATCGGAAGAACTGGATGGTGCCTGGCTACCATTACTGAACGTTTTGATCAAAGATTCTGATCAGAAGAATCCTGATCAAAAGGGGGAAAAATATGGAACATGATTTCAAATTCTCCATAGAATCCAGACTTTCTGGAGCCAGTGGGCTGGATAAGCCCCTGAAACTGTTGCCCTGAGATAATCTTTAAACTTTAAACCTTCCTTAAACCAAAACTATCCCCTTAAGTCTTCTTTGAACCAAAAAATAGCTTGTTTTAATTAGTAAAGTACATCTGCTTTAAGCATTGTGCTCTTTTAAAGAATTATCTATGTGAGATCAAAATGACAAGGGCAACTCAAAAGGTTGGAAGCTTAGGGGAAGTGAGTTTAAGATCATGGTGGTGGAATAATGTGGAAAAGGATATTGAGAATGGCAGCACAACTTGGAGAATACAGCCAGTGTCACTGAATTATCCACGTAGAAATTGTTGAAATCATGTATCTTTGGCTGTGTATTCTTTCACCATAAAAAAAAAAACAATAGAGCAGGGGTCATGCCTCACCCAAGAAATCTCCTCACCAACTGGAGCCCTGTGTCGCTCAGTTTGCCCTTGTCTGTGTCTCGTGTAAGTCTGAGTTATTTATTTGATCTTGAATCAGAGCTGTGATATGTATGTGGAGCCTGACTTTGTTGGGATGATAATGGGAAGAGACAAATAACAAACAAATGACTGTTAATTCATTAATGTGAAAAGAGAGCTTTTAGAGCTTGGATGAAAAGTTTTGAGAGAATTGAGTCAAATCTAGGCTTCTAGTGTGACCTGATGGTGAGTAGCAAGTTTTTAGACCCATATTCATGAAAGGTTCCTAGACAGTAAATCTAGTTAGTATTTAGTTTATGTGCACATTTTAAAATAACAGTACGACACATCCATCATTTCCCCCCCTTTTCTTTCATTTAATAATTAGGCAGTTAATTGTAGGTTTTCAGGAATTCCATTTTAACACACAAGATGGACACTTCCAAAAAGTCACTTGCAAACAATGCTGATGATTAGGTGGTTATTGTGTTCTACAGTGTTCTAATACACGATCATATATGATTTCACAATAACTTCAAGAGGTGACGTAGTGGTTAAGAGCTATGGCTGCTAACCAAAAGGTTGGTAGTTCGAATCCACAGGGGGCTCCTTGGAAACCCTATGGGGCAGTTATACTCTGTCCTTTAGGGTCACTATGAGTCAGAATTGACTCGATGGCAATGAGTTTGGTTTTGGTTCCATGAGGTAAACACGTATATATCACCCATTTGATGTGTGAGTGGACAGATCCTTGGAGAGGTTAGGTAAATGTTCTAATATCTCACAGCTGGAAGGTGGCAAAGGTGGGATTTGCATACAAGTCTGTGTTCCTTAACATACGCGCCACTGCTTCTCAGCAAGACTTTTGTAAATCGTTGTGTTATGCTTTGGTTGCTAACTAAATTATGTGATAAATTAATTTGTATAAAATACAAATTAAGCCTTACTTTACCTGTTTTCACAGTTTGGATTTTTCAGCTGTATTTGTTGGGAAGTATATTTATTATAAAACTGATTCTCTGCTTTAAAAGGATGGATTTTATGGTATGTGAATTATAGCTCAAAGAAAAAAAAAAAGAAAAAAACGGATTCTCTAAACCGTGGTGGTTCTTCTAACTATGAGTTACTTCAGTTTAATCTGTGTCACTACATGGCTGCTTCTATGAAGACAAGCTTAGTGCTTGGAAAATATCAAATGGGATTTTTGCAATTTATTCTGCCAAAAAACAACCACAGTGAAACCTGTGAGAGCTGGAACTCGATGGGACTGCCTTGTTTTTCCAGGTCTCACAAGTTTTCTGCCTCTGACAGGGTGCAGCTTACCACTTTTCTGTCGCTCTCTATTAGTGGAAAATATTTGAGTTTTCCTTCTCTGACAGGTTTCTGCTTTACCCACGTTCCGGCTTTGGCAGCTTTTACTGTAATTACGTTTGAGGACACCCACCCATTGCCATCGAGTAGATTCTGACTCAGCCATAAGACAAACCTGGTAATGGACAGATGACCAAATACTGGGATTAAATGACTAAATGGTAGAAGATATTTTTGTGGGAGAATTGGGTGTAACAGGAATGTACTTGTCATCTTTTCGTGTATCATTTATTCATTTATTATTTTTAGTATTAGACTTCTCTGACTTTTTTTTTTTTTACAGGAAACCATAACCTTTCTGTGCTCATTAAATGAATATAACTACATCAGCAGTAAAAAGGAAACTTTTACATTGCATTTGTGTCAGCTCCTAAAAATGGAAAGTTTCCCCGCTTAATTTTGTTGTTAATTTTTTCTTTTACAGTGAAAGATAAGACCTCTGTAGAATGAGGTTTTTTTTTTTTTTAAATGTTTTGTACATGGCTATTAAAAGAAATGAAAGCCCAGTCTACATAGAAGTTGGCTTTTTATTTTCATTGTCTGATCTCTATCTTAACACAGTAAAGATATTTCCAGGAACAATTATCAGTGTTTAGGAATTTAGAAAAAAAGAAAAAAATCATTGTACGGTGCCCTTCCTATGAAATACACCCGGGAAACTGGGAGGCGGCCTCGGGAATCTCCAGATGATGTGATGCTGTCCTCTGAGGACAGTCTGAAGGGACAGATTGTTAAATGTTGTAAATCCTTCAAAATAGAATTTATCCTGAATTGAGGATTGACCTGAATGTTTGGCGTGAAAGGTTAGGATGTGTTCGAGTGCTAAACAACACGGCCAGACTCAGGATGCGATTGTTGGAAATGAAATGATAAAACTCTTACATTGAGTCTTTCACTACAAGCCTTCACTCCAGACCTTACCTCGCGTTTTGAGATTACTGAAACCCATTTGGAGCCCGGCTTTCTGTTCTGATCCCGAATCCCTGTCACTAGAGCAAGTCTCTAGAGCCTTTCTTCATCTATTGATTTATCTTTAAATGAAGATAGTATTTGCATTGTAACAAGTTTTGGCATCCCTAGATGAAAGGAAAGTGGTCCCTAGAGTTTAACTGTGTTTCTTTAGCAACTCATGACGTCGGTTCTGAAGAAGTACATAGGAATTTCTACTGTGTAAATAGTTCTGTGTGCTTTAATTTTATTCAGATGACAGATGCTGTTTGTCCTGATATATTTAGGAGGGAAAGCTTTATTTGTCCTTATACCTGAAGTCCATTTGCCTCCTATTGTTTTGACTCTTTTACTCAGAATGAACAGAACTGTAACCCCTGTCTTCTTTTTATCGAGCATCTGTTTGTGTGTAAATCGGCTCATCCAGTTTAGGATCAAAGGCTGTACATGTGAAGGGAAATGAAACCACGTGAAATGGCTGACATACCATTTTGCACCCTAGAAGGGCTGTCTTAAGTCAGGATGATTCGGAGTGGTGAAGTTCCCCAAAGGTCATGCCGTTTTGACATGTCACCGTAGTTGAGACCACCAGCTTTGTTTTGTCTTTGGCCATCCTGAAGAAGTACAGCACCCTACGACAAAATATGATTTGGCGGGAAGGCTTGAGGTGGGCTGAGCAGGGAAGGCTAATTGAAACCATGCAACTCCAGCAGAAGTGCGTTTTTCCTTGAAGTGTGTGAAGGGGATCACATTTTCAATTTAACCCATGAAAGCTTCTTATTTTTATTTAAATGACCTCTGTTGTTGCTTAAATAGATCCAGCAATGGGAACAGAATCTGGAGAAATTTCACATGGATCTGTTCAGGATGCGCTGCTATCTGGCCAGCCTCCAAGGTGGGGAGTTGCCAAACCCCAAGAGTCTCCTGGCTGCCACCAGTCGCCCCTCCAAGCTGGCCCTCGGCAGGTTGGGCATCTTGTCGGTTTCTTCCTTCCATGCACTGGTAAGTCCCCGCGGACGGCTGATTCCACAGCTTTCAGGGAGGACTGAGGGTGTTCATCTTTCTGCAGCTTGTTGCCATCAGCTCTGCTGTGACCTGGCCCAGTAACTGATGAGGGTCACCCAGAGGCCTGGCAGCCAGGTAGGAAGAGTCTTCAGTTTCTCTCTGCTTATTTCAGGAGTCCAACCACTATTGTTGGTTGCTGCTGAGTCAGTTCTGATTCATGTTGGCTGTATGTATGCAGAGTAGAACTGCTCCACAGGGTTTTCAAGGCTATGAGCTCTCAGAAGCAGATTTCCAGGCCTGTCTTCCGAGGCATCTCTGGGTAGGTTTGAACCACTAACCTTCTGGTTAGTAGTTCAGTGCTTAACCATTCGCGCCATCTGAGGAATCCTGTCTAACCACATGTTAGGTGCCAGTGAGTTGGTTCTGACTCATGGCGACAGTATCTACAACAGAACAAAACACTGTCCCATCCTGCACGATCCTCACAATCATCGCTGTGTTTGAGCCCATCGGACCAGTAGTGGGCAGTTATTAAATATTCATATCTCCGTCTGTCTTCCTGTCTGATCCACCCTGTGTTGTCAGAAGGGTAGAATCCCTGAAGAATGGCAGCTATGGTGTGCAGAATTAAAACCACCAATTGCCGCCGAGTCTACCCCGACTCACGGTGACCCCGTGTGTACCAGACTGGACTGTGCTCCACAGGGTTTTCAATGATGTTTTGGAAGTAGATCACCGGGCCTTTCTTCTGAGGTGCCTTGGTGGAACCTCCAACCTTTCAGTTAACAACCAAGTGCATTAGTCATTTGCACCACCCAGGGACTCCATGAAGAATTAAAGGGCTGATTGATTATAGGTTGTTTTATCTGTACTGCCGAGAGCCCTGCTGGGTTTTCTGAAATCACTCCTGGGTGGGTGGCTTCCAGCATTGCACTGGTGCAGCCCGGGTGGTGTGGATTGTTTTGCTAACCCTGTTGCACACCATGGAGACGTCTGATGCTTGTGACTTGATTTGTGTTGTCCAGATAAGAAATATGTCTGTGGTGGATGCCTTTCTGGTATGTGAAACATGCGGCAGCTTTTGGCGCTGGTCAGAGCACAATTATCTCAAGCGGAGCTTCCTTCTGTTAGAGCAACTGTTAATTCTCTCTGTCACCCAGATAACCGGCTTTAAGATTCTTTTCAATTGTGTTTTAAATTAGATATGTTCTAGAGATGACTCTGCTCTCCGGAAGAGAACACTGTCGCTGACTCAGCGAGGGAGAAGTAAGAAGGGCATATTTTCTTCATTAAAAGGGTTGGACACACTGGCGAGAAAAGGGAAGGAGAAGAGACCTTCCATAACTCAGGTGGGGTCCTCAGCGTGGGAAGAACAGACCGAGCAGGAATTTTTGAAACATTGTAATTTTCAGCTACTGCAAATCGTAACCGTTCCTTTTCTGTTAAGAAAAGTTGGTTCAAAGGAATCCAGTCTTTACGCGGACGTTTTTCCTAAATGAAAATGCACAAGTTGCTCATTCTCTCTTTAGCGCCCCCCAAAAGGTCTTCACACCTTGATCCCACATTTTGTGTCACAGCACTTAGGGACACAAAAATAAGAATAATCAAAAAATAATCCCCATTTTTCACTGCCTTTAGGACTTAGAATGATTTTTTCCTGTAGATGCTATGTTAAAATAAATGTAGAAAATTAATAATAATCCAGAGTAGCAGCGGCTAAATTCTTTCGATAGTGCCAGATGCTTTGCTCATCTAATCCTTACAGCAACCCTGAGATTAAGGCATTTTTGTCACCATGTTTTACAGATGAACAACGGAGACTTGGAGAGGTTAATTTACTTAGCCCATTCACACAACCCCTGAGGGGGCGGGGCTGGGACTTGTACACAGATCTGCCTGAGTCCAAAGTCGCCAAACACTGGGCTATTGATGCTTCTTATTTTCCCTTGAGGCACGCTGGCTGTTTTAACATTTTATTAAGTAAAAGTAGCCTGAATCCTTCTTACGGAAATTTGGCCCAAGTACAGTGAATTATTTTCAAAATATTTTGATTATACATATATGAAGTATTTCATAATGCCCCATAATATAGCATATGATAATGAATTTCATGTTGCTAATTGATATGTTTATTGTTATTATTATTTTAGGATTATTATAGGGTTATTATAGGATTATTATTCCAAAGTCAATTGAATTGATGAGTTATCTTATGATGATCTGATAATGTCAGTGAATCGGGAAAGTGCTTCCAGTTAAGTCCAAAGAAGTTCTTTCTAAAATTTGAACAGGTTGCTATTATTCTAAATATGTTTTTATGTCGTCTGGAACAGACCACACTTTACAAAACTTTGTTTTCTAATTTTTATATAGCTGTTTATTTGATTGTGCATTCAGTTTTGTGAATTAGGTGAATAAAAGTGCCAGTATCAACTTCTTTGACTTGTTCAAACGCTTGAAGCAATCAAGATGGTGGGAGTGGGGGTGATTGGTAGATTGAAAGACAATTAAATGCTAAGTTGATAAATAACTTGATCATTTGCTTATTTTTCTTAGATATAGACATTTAGCTAATTAGATATGAGCCTAATATGGTCTTTACCCCAGCATATGTTGTACATGTTCTGAACATAAGATTTTTTGATAAACAAAGGAATTTGGTTGACACATTTATTGTTTTAAAAAGATATAAAGACTAATTACAGTATCGTTATTTATATTACTGAATAGAGTTGATTTAGTAGACATCTCTAAATGTTCAAATGAGCTATTTTTAAATGTTTATTATTCTATGAACTCCAGAAGAGAAAAGCAGGAATATGTAAAGGAAATTATTCCCAGTCCCTCTTTTCAAACATAACTAATTTTAATATTTAGCTGTATTTCTTTCTAATATTTATCATGTACACATTAAAAAGATAATAATGAGCTTGATTTTGGTGGCTTTGCCAACTCAACTTTGAGCTCTGTTCCGCATCTTCAGTAATGTGTACTTCTTGGTTAAAATTACAAGCAACATCAAGAAGATCCAGAGTGACTTGAATAATGTATAACATCATAGAGAAATAAAATATGTAAATATATGGGAAGACAGAAACAAAGTTTTTCTTTGAAGTTAAAACTTTTAAGTGTATTATAGTAGTAAATAGTACACATTGCAATATGTAGCTCTTACAGAGTGTTATAGAATGTCAATTTTTAAATACTGAAAAAGGTGAGTTGTCAAATGAACATTGCAGAACCATTTCATTAGTCTTTTTTCCTCTCCTGTTTATCAGATATTTGATTCAAGTGGTGGCCATGGATTTTCTGGAACTCAGCTACCTCAAAACTCCAGTAATTCCAGTGAGGTAAACTTTTGCTGTACATGGCAGCCATCTTGTTTTATATTGATGACACAGATGCTTAATTAAGTGGAGAATGCTAGTTCTGAATCTTTACATGAATTCACTGAACATAAATTTAGATTTAAAATGGTCCTTATTAGGTAAATAAGAGACATTCTCTGAATGCGAGGTATTTTTGGAGGTGTCTAAACTCATGATACCTCCATCTTAAAATTAGTGACATGATCAGACTAAAGTCATGATAAACCAGTTACTCTTGAGTCGATGCAACTCAGGGTGGCTCCATGTGTGTCAGAGTAGAACTGTACTCTATAGGGTTTTGGATGTCTGGTTTTCCAGAAATAGGTCATCAGGCCTTTCTTCTGAGGTATCTCTGGGTGGACTTCAACCTCCAACCTTTTGGATAGCAGTCAAGCATGTTCACCATTTGGTACCATTCAGGGACTCAAAGGTCATAATAGAATCTTTCATTTATATTCCACTAGTTCTGAGCACTATTTACCCTCATTTGAGAGTTTAGTAAATCCAAAATGGCATTTTCCTTTCAGAATTGTCAGGGATGTTCACAGAGAGTATTTTTATGGTGCACGTCAGCAACTTTTTTATCTCCAAGTGCCTTTGGAGGGGCTGAGAACACAATGTCCCCTACCAGTCTCCAGAATTACTTCCTGCCTTACAAGTCATCAGAACTGCATCTAATGAAATTCTGTAGCAGGTGGAGATTGTTTGCCCATGTCATGCCTCTTCTTTTATGTCTCTCTCAAACCCATACCTTCCCCCTCAAGGTGCATTTCATACTATTGACCTGTTTCTCTAACTTCTTCTCCACCAATTCACTTTCTCTTTGGCTTCACTTCCAACAAACCTTGCTTTAGCTATTTGCTGAGGTTGAAACCTGATTTTAAGAGGGTTGGACAAATGTCATATGCCATTGGAGAAGCAGGCAGTGTTAGTTAATACCTTAATTGGGATAATTAGGAGAATTGTGAACTTAGTTTGAAAAAAAATGAGGAAGGGTGGGGCGTTAGACACTGTGACAGGTCCTGGGGGAGGTGAGTGAGGAGATTTTTGGTGACCCTAAAATATAAACAGAGACGGCCACATACCCTGTTCCCATGTGAGGTCAGCCCAGGAGGGGAGGGTCCGCTGCTCAGTGTGCCATAGATACTATTGAACCTGCTCCCAGTGGCAACTCTACCTGAGATGTCCTGCCTCCTACAGGATGGGCCCCACAACAGAGAGTCCCTTTTGGAGCAAGAGAAAAGTAGGGTGCAGAACTCAAATTCTAGTAAAAAGGCCAGAATTAATGGTCTGACTGAGACTGGAGGAACCCTGGAAAGCATGGCCCCTGGACTCTCTCTGTCAACCCAGCTCTAAAATCATTCCCAAGCCAACTCTTCAGTCAAAAATCAGACTGGACTGTGGGACATAAAATGATGCTTGTGAAGAGTGTGCTTCTTAGCTCAAATAGATACATGAGATTAAATGGGCAGCTCTTGTCCGGAGGTGAGATGAGACGGCAGAGAGGGTCAGGAGTTGGTTGAATGGACATGGGAAATCAGAGGTGGAAAGGAGGAATGTGCTGTCACAGTATAGGGAGAGCATTTAGGGTCACATAACAACGTATGTGTATATTTTTGTATGAGAGACCAACTTGAATGTAAACTTTCACTTAAAGTACAGTAATAAAATAAAATAAAAAACCCTGTTCCCCTTCAGCTTCCAACCCCCAGGGCTCAGGGGCTGCGAAGGAAGGTTCTGAGATGGAGTGGTGTATACCAGGAGGCCGTGTCACTGGAGCTGTCCCTCTTCTTGGTGGTCTCCATTTGCTAGATTTGAACCACCGTGGAGGGAAGAGGAGGCCAGACTCCCTTTAAATAAATCAAATTATCGTGATGGCAGACTTTCCGTCATAAATAATTTCCATTCCCTGTGTTGTATTTTTATACACATTCAGAGCCTAGTTCAAAACCCAGCTCAAATCACATCCTCCTCCAGGGATTTTACTTGAATTTTTTTTTTTTGTTTGTTTGTTTCATTTTTTATTTGTATCACCATTATTTGCTCTGTTTTTAGCATATACTGCCTCATACTGTTAGTCATCTTTTTAAGTATATATGTCATGTTTCCTAGGTTAAGTTGCAATTAGGACCCTTGCTCTGTATAGTTTATATGTATTTTATGATTATGTATATATTCTCAATCCATAGCATACTGCCAAGTGTATAAACCAAAACCAAACCAGTTACTGTTGAGTCGATTCCACCTCATGGCGACTCCATGTATTCAGAGTAGAACTGCTGCATAGTGTTTTCAAGGCTGTGACCTTTTGGAAGTCGATTGCCAGGCCTTTCTTCCAAGGCACCACTGAGTAAGTTTGAACCACCAACCTTTAGGTTAGTAGTTGAGTGCAAACCGTTTGCACCCCCCAGGGACCTTACCAAGTATATAGTATTGGCTTAATAAATTTGCCTATTGTTTGTCTATCATAGATGTAGTCCTTTAATGGTTGAGAAGAAATATTTGATCTGCTATAAAGCCCATGATTTTAAGTCATATCTTTTTTTATTGTTGTAAAATATATATATAACACAACATTTACCAATTCAACATTTTTTACATGTGCAATTCAGTGACACCAATTATGTTAATATATCTTTTCCAGCATTAAATAATTTAGAATTTTTACTTTGAAAGTTAAAAAATTATATCATCAGAACTTACACTGGACTTTGAAAATAGATTTGCTAAAATAGCCATTGATGGTGAAAACTAGTAAGCTTAGTGCTTTTTTAAATTGGGCTCAAATTACCAGATGATCTTCTTGAGATTTACTAGACAAGTCTCTTCATTGCTATAAGGAGTGAGAGTAAAGTACTACAGCATCTATGTTTTTAAAGTACTGCTGCATGTATATCTAAATGTTTACCCCTGTTTAACTAAATATTACTGCTGCTATAGGGATACTGGAGAAATTCCTTTGATTTATAGGACTATTTTAATAGTGTAGCTCTCATTTCTATACTGCAATACTCAAATAAGTTCAAATCCAATCACAAGTAGAACTAAGGGTATAATTTGGTTTTTTATTCTGCCTGCAGCTAGCTGAATAATTAATATTACATTTTGCTAGTTTTCCCCTGCTAATCATTCTTGGAGGATATTTATAACTTACACAAACCATCTGTTTGTATACAGTAAGTATATTATACCCATTAATGTAGCACAGAAAGGCAGTCATTCCCAACGGTTGGGAGGGAGGGGTCCTGTGCATTTTAAAATATTCCACCCTAATTGCTGCATTTTGTAACAGCCCAACAGTGAATCACCCTAATTCTGAAATCTGTTAAGGCTGGAATGAAACCGATCTTGTTTGAGCATTTTTTTAAGGACACTTTGGCTAGCCAAAAACGAAAGGTTTTCATAACGTACTTCTTGGTGAGTAATGAGTCTCCTGCAGCCTTTGCAGGGCGGTGTTTGCTGTGGAGACTGAGACACCAAATCCCCCTCTGCGGCTCAGGACGGGCGGCTACCCCAGAAGCCGCGCTGCAGAAATGGCGGCAGCCCCTGGGTCTTGGCTTGCTGTCCTGGAAAATTGGCTTGGGGTGTCCCAGCCCTCTGTGGCAGCAAGTGAATGCAGTATTATCTCATTAGTCATTAGCCCCAAACTGGAAAAAAAAAAACAAAAACCTAATGTTGGTTTCTGAAATGGAAAATATGAATGAAACAACTTAGTCTTGATCATAACATAGTAGTCTAGTCTGTTTAAACAGAGTGTTATTAGTGTGGATACCTACAGAGCATACGTACACATACAGACAGACAGACAGACAGGTAGTTGTCAGCTGCCGTCAAATCAGCTTGGACGCGCGGCGACCTTCTGTCCAACAGACTGAACCATTGCCCAGTATTCGTGATCCTGGCACGTTTGAGTCTATTGATGTGGCTGGTGTCTCAGCCCATCTCATTGAGGGTTTCCCTCATTTTCATTAACTCTCTGCTTAACCAACAATGATGTCTTTTCTAGTGATTAATGTTTCCTGATGACACATCCAAAGTAAGTGAGCTGACACAAAAAGACCAGACTCACTGATCTGACAGAGACTGGAGAAACCGCAAGAGTATGGTCCCCGGACACCCTTTTAACCCAGTACTGAAGTCACTCCTGAGGTTCACCCTTCAGCCAAAGATTAGACAGGCCCATAAAACAAAACGAGACTAAACGGGCACACCAGCCCAGGGGCAAGGACTAGAAGGCAGGCGGGGACAGGAAAGCTGGTAACAGGGAACCCAAGGTCAAGAAGGGGAGCGTGTTGACATGTCATGGGGTTGGCAGCCAATGTCACAAATGAATATGTGTTTTAATTGTTTAATGAGAAACGAATATGCTCTATAAACTTTCATCTAAAGTAAAATTAAAAAAAAAAAAAGTGAGCCGAAGTCTCACCTCTCTCGCTTCTAAGGAACATTCTGTCTGTATTTCTTCTAAGATTGATTTGTTGTGCTGGCAGTCCACAGTATGTTCCGTCTTCTTCACCAACACCACAGTTCCAATGTATCAGTTTTTCTCCTGTCTTCCTCAAATAGATAGAAAAGTCTTTGTTTTTCTTTCATATCAACTGATTTTTGGGCATCAGCCCAAGAAGAAAATAAACACTTTCTCCTCTATGACATTTAACTATTTTTAAGAAAACCAAGAGCTGAGTAACTCCTTTTGTGCCTTCTCATCTCACTTGCTAATAGGCTTTCTTTTTCTCAGCAACTGTGGCGGTGTAGGCCCATTTGTGACAACCAGATTGTGATGTTGCTGCTCACTTCCTGTCAGCGATCCAAGTAGTAATTACAAGCCTTTTGATCCGAAAGCATCTGCTGTGAGAATACACGGAGTTTCAATGCTCTCTCCTTGCAGCACACTGAGCATAAGTAATTTGACATGTGGTCGCAGGACCACTCATAATGCTAAATGCTTCTGTGGAAGCTCCCCTGCAAGGAGAGCTAAAGAGATTTGCAAATGTTAACCACTTAGTCATGGCAGTGGTGATTATGGCTGCAATTCAGTGGTGGTCTCCCCATTTTGTGGATGGTGAGTCGAAGCTGGATCCTATGGTGATCTGAGTACCTGGAGCCTAGGGTTTTGAAACATACAAAAGTGGTGGTTATCATGCCATTCTTTATAGTGGCCATCACTGCATTATAGTGGCTATGCCTCGGACAATCTAATGTCGCAATCCTGGCTGAACTTCAAAGAAGTCCTTTGACATTACTGTCATCCTTTACAGTTTATGTACTTTCAAACGCCATTCTCATATCTATCTCCTAAGCACCACTTGAGGCTGCTGTGTTTAATCCCTTTTAAAGGTGAAGGATCTGAAGCCCAGAGACATCAGACCACATGAGACAACCAGCACCAGCATGGCCAGGATTTGGCTGAGATTGTCTCTCTGATATTATTACTGCCTCAGTTTATATTCTCTTGGAACTTGAAACCTTGAAACAGACTAGTAGAAAAGTGTTGGGGGTGGTGGTAGAGGGGTGCAGTAGAAGGTAGGATGGGTGTACAGCAATGTTGACAGAGGTGGCTAATCATGGAATTTGGGGTGAGTAGTTAAAATACTAATCTACCATCCCCGTTGTCGTCGAGTCGATCCGACTCAGACTCATAGTGACCCTACAGGACAGAGTAGAACTGCCCCATACAGTTTCCAAGAAGCAGCTGGTGGATTCAAACTGCCAACCTTTTGGTTAGCAGCTGAGCTCTTAACCAGTACACCACCTGGGCTCTGGTTTTCCACAGCACCTTTGAAAAAGGTAAGCTAGGAAAAAGTTTTCCACATAGGTTAATTCTTTGTGCTTATTTTTAAGATTCTCCGTGACTACTGCTGCTTTTTTTTTTTTTTTTTAAATATTGTGTTTTAGATGAAAGTTTACATAGCAAATTAGGTTCCTATTTAACAATTTGTATACAAATTGTTCTGTCGCATTGCTTTACAGTTTTCACAATGTGGCAGCGTTCTCATTATTCCATTCTGTTTGTTCTGTTTCCATTGATCCAGCTTCGCTTCCCCTCCTTGCCTTCTCATCTTGCTTTTGGGTAAATGTTGCCCGTTTGGTCTCATATAGTTGATTGTTTAAGGGGGCACATTACTCACAGGTGATTATTGTTTATTTTATAAGCCAATCCATTATTTGGCTGAAAGGTGACTCTGTTACTTCTATGAATAGAATGTAGGAGAATATTTTCTCTGGCTGATTGAAAATAAAGCGTGTGTATTTTCAACTTGGATAGTATTGACCCTTCTTGAGGAATAACATCAAGGGCAGTCAATCCAGTTTTCTTCCCAAATGGGAAAAGCTTCCAACAACCTAGGAGATCTGTAAGCACCAAATGGTATTTTCTTTTTCCAGTTCTAGTTGATTCCACATTCTTGATGCCTCACTTGAATAACCAGGTTTTACCTTTCTTTAATTGCACACTTTTGTGGGATATGTGTGTGTGTGTGTGTCTTATCCACAGAAGAAATTACATAGAAATAGTCATTGAAGGACCTTTTGAGAGAATTGACTTGGTCATGGCATTGGCTGTGATTGGCATCTTCTCTTCTGTCATTCTGTCATTCACTAGGTCTTGAGCCAACAGTCTAGACTCAGCAAATGGTTCCCCAGAGCAGTTGCAGCACAAAGTCTTGTTTATTTGAATAAAATATGACTATTTCTTTTGTCTTTCCTTCTATCCCTCCATTCACCTGGATACTTTTTCTGTTGTCCAGGACTTCTTCCCCTTCAATAACCTTCTGTTAATTTCTCAAAACTTCATACTTTTGTTATTGTTGTTAGTTGCCACTGAGTTGGCTCTAACTCATGGTGACTCCATGTACAATGGAATGAAGCATTACCTGGTCCTTCTTCATCTTCATGATCGTTGGTCTGCTCACGTCCATTGTTGTGGCCCCTGTGTATTCTGAGTGCCTTCCAACCTAGGGGGCTCATCGTCCAGCACTGTATGGGACAATATTCTGTTGTGATCCATAAGGTTTTCATTGGCTCGCTTTTGGAAATAGATCACCAGGCCTTTCTTTTCTACTTTTTAGGGAGTATTAACTTAATGCTGTATAAACAGATTTGAATGAGATACTGAAAATGGACAGCTTTTACCTTTCAAGTCTATGTATGACTGTGAGTTTCTAGTTACACCCAATTCAACACCCTTGTGCTGGGTGTCCTCTGAGTGCAGGAGGCCTGTGTTAAGGACTGAAGACGAAGGCTCTGCTATCATCCATCTTGTCACCCAGTGGAGGGAGGTCGAGCAAGCCTGAGACCAATGATAATGTGATATAGGGGTGGAATTGAAAGTAGAGGAAGAAGAGGCCAGGAGAAACTTCATAAAGGAGGAGGTAGCATTTGAAATGATGTTGAAGGATAGATTTACGTGGTTTCAGCACTGGAGCTGTGAGGAAGCTATACCAGGCAGAGGAAATCGGAAAGTGCAAGGGCCTAGAGGCAGGAGGGGGCATGTTACTCCCTTTTGGGGGGAATGTCCTGTGAGCCATTCTGTTCAACTGGAGCATGGTGTGTGAGGTAGAATATAGGAAGCAAATCGAGAAAGTTTGGTGGTGTCTGTTTTGTGGGAGTTAACTGCCAGGCTGGTGTTTCTTATAGTGAAATGGTTGTGAGCACAGGCTTGAGCAGGTCTACAGGGTTCACATCCCTGCAAGACCACAGTCACTCACTGTGTGACCTTGGGCAAGTTGAGAAAATTCTCTGGGCCTCATTTTTCTCACGTGTTAAATAGGGCGTCCTAATGGTGCTGACCTTGGAGGGTTATAAGGAGTGAGTGAGCTGAAGGCAAGTCCAGAGCTTGTTTTCTTTTAACCCATACAATAGAGGTAGTTCCTGGCTTAGGATGTATTTGAGTTATGATGAACCGCACTTATGACCTTTTTTCTTTTTCTTTTTTTTGTACATCATACTGTTAGTTGGAGCCCTGGTGGCGCAGTGGTTAAGAGTTCAACTGCTAACCCAAAGGTTGGCAGTTCGAATCCAGCAGCCACTCCTTGCAAACCCTATGAAGCAGTTCTACTCTGTCCAATAGGGTCACTATGAGTCGGAATCGACTCGACGGCAACAGGTTTGGTTTGAGTTTTTATTGCTAGTATTATGTACTACATACCGTGTTGCCGTGTGTAATTTGCGGATGTTATCGTTCTCATGCCAACTTCCAAAGAAAAATAAAGATTGGATTTATAAAGATACTGATAATAAAAAGCAATAATAATGAAAACTAGAAAAAAAAAAGAAATATTCAACTTACATCAGAACTGACTTATGACAGAGTCATCAGAATGGGGACTGCCGTCATAAATCGGGGACTACGTGTGTATTCTTTCTGTTATGGACAGTGAGGGATGGAGCAAGAGAGCAGCTAAGGCATAGCTGTGAATTTCTATTTCTTGTGCCCGCCGTCAGCCACATTGTTCCTCTTCTGCTCTGAAAGGACAGAATTAAGTTGCTTTACATCATAAGTGAAAAAAGCCAGACACAGAAGAACAAATTGTATGATCCCACTTATATGAACTATCTAGAATAGCCAAATGCATGGAGACAGAACGTTGATTAGTGGTTCCAGAGGCTGGGGGAAGGGAGAACAGGGTGTGATTGCTTAATGGGTACTGAGTTTCTGTTTGGGGGGATGAAAAAGGCTTAGAAATAGATGGTGGTGATGGTTGTACAGCATAGTGGATGTAATTGACACCACTGAATTTTATGCTTAGGAATTATTAAAATGGCAATTTTACGTCATGTGTAGAATTTTCTCGCGATAAAATATTTTAAAAAATGAAAAAGAAATGCTTTGCCTCAGTAATTGGAACTGTTTTACTTCTTCTTGGCCCTGTTCTCTGCGTGGTTTCTTACTCCACAGTGCCCTCTGCTGGTGCTTTAGTGTGATTCTGAAACGTGTGGAGTGAGAGGTGGGGCCTGCACCTTTAAGGCGATGCCCGCTGTTGCTCACACACCTGGCTGAAGTCCCTGCCAAGATGAAAAGGAGCTACCTGGGAGGTTGAAGGAAGAGACAAATGTGATCTGTGTGGGACAGGACCCTTCAGAAGAGAGGATGCTGATGCTGGCTCCCCTGCGTCCTTGGCTCCCGGCAGCAGCTCCTTCTGTTTCTTCCTTCCTTTCTCGTTGGCACGTGAGGGGGTGTTCATCATGGGGCTCTGATAATCCTTCCAGGGAAATGTGTCGCAAGTGACAGCTCCATGACAGATCCAGAAATGTCATTTCAAAGTTAAGCACCACATTAAAAAAAAATGACATGGAAACGTGGCTTCTTCCCTAGCTTTGCCTAAACCTACTCTTTTGAATCTCTTTAACATATCTACTCTAGTTTTTTAATCCTATATAGGAGGATCTTTGGTGTTGTTTTTAAAAATGGATGGAATTCAAAGTAAAATCGTCCATCCTTGATAACCTTAGTGTGTGATGATTGATTGGGAGATAATAATGTGATGGGATCAAAGCTCTTTAACATTTTCTGATTTATAAGGCATTTTCACGTATATCATTTCTTTTTCTCATAAAAACTTGTATTGTTAATAAACTGAAGTAATTATATCAATAATGTCCCCTTTTACAGATTCGGAGCTGAGCTCAGCAAGGTTATATGTCTTCTCTGAGATCACTTCCGACTAGTTAAGAGATAGAGTTTGTGACTTGAACATGAAGTCTTTTGATTTCAAATCTCATTTTTTTTTTTTTGTTTACCGGAAGGCTAATGCAAGAGTCTAGAGGAAAAAGAATCAGAGGAAAACATTTATGAGTTGCTTAATAAATGTTAGATGTCTTCGTTAGAAATGAAAGCATTCCGTAGGAACATGAGGCCACTGGATGATGAAGTTTAAAATTGTTCTTTGAGAAAGGCTTCCTGAAGGTGGTATTTTTTTGGGTGATTTCTAAAAGAGTATCTAGGTGTGCAGTAGCTGAAGGGGACAGAGCAATGATTTCCCCAGGATTAGGGGTCAATTTTAAAAGCAAGTAGGGGTAAGAGAGTGTCTCTGGATGGTACAAACAGTTAACATGCTCAGCTACAAATTGAAAGGTTGGTGATTCGAGTCCTCTCAGAGGTTCCTTGGAACAAAGGCCTGGTGATCTATTTCCAAAAAATCAGCCATTGAAAGCCCTATGGAGAGCAGTTGTACTCTGACACATATGGGGTTGCCAGGAGTTGGAGTCAACTCCACTGTAGCTGGGCCTGGCGTCAGGTTAGGATGCAGCCACGCATCGGTGGCCAGGGATAGAATGGTGTCTGAATTTACTGCAGAATTCACAAGGGATCGTGGCTTAAGTGCGGATTTCACAGTGCCCCTTCTCAACCCAAAATTCTAGAGCAGTGAAGGTGGATTAGGCAGTCCCTGGGTGGTGAAAACAGTTAAGCACTTGACTATTAGCCGAAAGGTTGGGGGTTTGAAACCACCCCGAGTGGCCTCTGAAGAAAGGCCTGGCGATGTGCTTCTGAAAGGTCCCAGCTTTGAAAACCCTGTAGAGCAGTTCCACTCTGCACATGTGGGGTCACCATGAGTCGAAATCAACTCAAGGGAAAATAACTACAACCACAAGGGAGGATTATGAGCAGCCTTTATATGGATTACCGCGCTCTAACTTGGTCTAAGAGGCAAGGTGGCGTACTGGATAGAACGTGGAACAAGAAATCAGCAGGCTTCCACTTAACTTCCCTGTTCCCAGGGGTCTATCTGTAGAAAATAGTGCCTAAGGCAATTAGCGTTAAATTGGTGAATGATCTCTCACCGCTGGCCATGGAAACCGTGGTGGCCAATAGAAATTGCTCATTGGTGCCCCGCCTCAAGTGGTGCCCAGCCCCACACCCCATAGGGTGATGAACAGTTCATAGGGGATGAACTGTGCCTCAGTTTCATCTGCATAAAATGAGCATATAAACAGTGGACGCCTCTGCCCAGGAGGGTTGTGAGAGGGTAGAGATGTGCAAGGGGTGTGACAGTACTCGCTGTGAGATACTAAGTTAAGGGGCACCGCCTCAGCAGTTCCCTTCATTTGTTTATCAAACCCGTCTGCATTTTGGTGTCTGAAAACAGGTCGATGAACTTCTGCACATATACGGTTCAACCACAGATGGTGTTCGCCGAGACAGCACATGGGAAACACAGGCTTACATTCACTTCCAGGATAACCAAGGAGTCACTGTCATGATCAAACCAGAACACAGAGTAGAAGATATTTTGACCTTGGCATGCAAGGTAATGGATTTTGCTGCTGAAATGTACTTCTGAGTGGAAACTGTCATTAATGTTGCACTCCTAGACCTTCTAAATTTTCTGTATTAGGAAACATAGTTGAAACCAAAAAAACAAACCCGTTGCCGTCAAGTCGATTTCGCCTCATGGTGACCCTATAGGACAGAGTAGAAATGCCCCATAGGGTTTCCAAGGAAATGTAGTTAATAACATATGTCTTAATTTACATAGTTATGAATTTACCTTCTGCTCCTCATCTCTGAGAAGGAATGAATTTTTAGATCATGACCCCTTGCCTTCATAAAGAACCTGAGCTATTCTACTGAAATTCTGTTTACAAGTAGTCCCTGAATTATGACGGGGTTCCATTCTGACAACTCCGTCATAAGCTGGTTCTGATGTAAGTCGAATACCTCATTTTTTGTTTTTTAGGCTCCATTTCAAAGCACAGCAGTGTTTTGAACAGTAAATTATAAAATTGAACATCTGCAAGTGAACATCTGAGAATGATAACATCAGTAGATTACACACTTCAACATTGTATGTTACTAATGATAAGGTGTACCAAAAAAAAAAAAGGATGGTCCTAAGTGCAGTTTGTTATAACTCAAATACGTCAATATGTCGCAAGTCCGGGACTACCCGTATACCTTTACGTTTAGAATAATTATAAGCTTTGTTGCTGGTTTAATTATTTTGAGATGGTGCTCCATAAGAAGGTGGCACAAACTTGGCAGAAGTTTAATTCTAAATAGTTTTTACAGAGTTTCTCTAGATGAAGCAAGTTAACTTAATGCCATGCACCGTTGCTTCATCAGGTTGGTAGGAGATGTTGTTTTATTTATTATTCAAACTGGGTTTTATTCCCAATCTGAAAAGTAACTTTATGGTAAATCTTAGAGTGCACTGACATAGATGAAATAGCATCAGCAGCATCTGATCAGTTTCAAGACCACCAGGTGGCATCGTAGAGCTTACATCTTACTAAATTTTCAGAGAAAATGCAATGAAATATATGAAATGATGGAAAACATGTAGAATTTGGTAGCTCTTTACCATATACGTTTAATGTATGTGGAAAATGTTTTAGTCCTTTTCTGTCACTTTGACTTGGAGCATTAGGATACTGTGCACTTATATATGTAGCTTATAGTCTTACGGGAGCCCCGGTGGCACAGTGGTTAAGCATTCAGCTGCTAACCAAAAAGTCAGCAGTTTGAATCCACCAGCCACCCCTTAGAAACCCTATGGGGCAGTTCTTCTCTGTCTTACAGGGTCACCATGAGTCGGAATCAACTCAACAGCTACAAGTTTTATAGTCTTATGTGCTTAATTTCCTTTTACTCCATTATGTAAGGATTTTATCCAACAATCAACAATGTTGTTCTGTACGAGTGGTGTTGGTCAGGGGTGTCAGAAGTGGTGGGTTAATTAGACCCATTTAGAACATAACCAGTTGCCATCAATTCCAATCCATGACGACCTCATGTGTGTCAGAGTAGAACTGTGTTTCCATAGGGTTTTCAATGGCTGATGTTTTGGAAGTACGTTGTTAGACCTTTCTTCTGAAGCTCTTCTGGGTGGACTCGAACCTCCAACCTTTTGGTTAGCAGCTGAGTGCATTAACCATTTGTACCACTCAGGAACTGCAGTAAGAGCATAGGCCTGAGATAATTTCTCACTGCCGAAATGTGTATACGAGAGAAAGAGAGAATAAAAGTGTGTGTGTGTCTGTGTGTGTACATATTTCTTTCCTTTTGAAAACCTTTTGGAGTAGGAAATTTCTAATTCTGTTGTCTAAAGATATGAGATTATTCATAGTTTACAAACTTCTCTACTTCAGTAAGGGGAAACAAATTTAAAATCTGGGTATAATCAATCGATATGGAGCCCTGGTGGCACAGTGGTTAAGAGCTCAGCTGCTAACGAAAAGATCTACGGTTGGAATCCACTAGCCACTCCTTGGAAACCCTACGGGACCATTCTGTTCTGTCCTATAGGGTTATTATGAGTCAGAATTGACTTGATGGTGACGGGTTTGTTTTTTTTTTTTTACCCCTTGCTGAGATAGTAAAACATATGCTATTATCAGATACATTCTATCGTAATCTCTCAACAGTGCATCTCTTGCAGTTAATGATAAGCAATATCACTTAGAGAAAACCTTCTTAAAAGTAATTATTTGTCCCTTCTTTTCTTTTTGTCACATTTAAACATGAACTTTTCCATAGGTTTAAACTCAGCCTATTGTATACAGTATTTCGTTTAGAAACTTCCACTTCTATTTTTAACGAGCCCCTTGGACAATAATGACTTTAGAAAGAGCATTTAAAATCTGAATAGCTTTCTCTTTCTTTATAGATGAGGCAGTTGGAGCCCAGCCACTATGGCCTACAACTTCGAAAATCAGTAGATAAAAACACTGAATACTATATTCCTGGGCCATATGAGTACATGCAAGACCAGGCAAGTGTGCGTTAGCTTTAGAAAGAAAAATTTAACTACATCCTGGGCCTTTTGAGAAAAATAAATCATTTTGGGGAAAATTCGTTTAAATTTGACATCTAGTTTGGAAACAGTCTCTGTAAAGGGGTAACTTGTTAACAGTGTTCCTGTTTCATTATGAAAAAAGTGTCAAAATAATTTTTTTAATTTATCGTACCATCAAAGTCTCTGATTTTGTTGTTTTCACCTTTTGTAGGCTTATGATGAAATAGAAGTCTTTCCATTAAACGTTTATGATGTACAGCTTACTAAGACTGGAAGTGTCTCCGACTTTGGTAAGCATAAAGAAAACCCTTATCAGAGGGTTATGTTGTTCAGTCTGGCCTATTTTGCACCCAGTATCCCTTGGAACCCTGGTGACGTAGTGGTAAAGAGTTCAGCTGCTAACCAAAAGGTCAGCAGTTTGAATCCACCAGCTGCTCCTTGGAAACCCTATGGGGCAGTTCTATTCTACTCTGTTTTATAAGGTTTCTGTGAGTTGGTATCAACTCGATAGCAGTGGGCTTGGCTTTTGGTATCTTTGGTCCTATTTTTTTTTTCTTTTATGTTTACATATTCAGATAATATGACAATAGTTCCTAAACTTCTTTTCTCTTCCTTCCTTTCTATTTATTTATATAAGTAGGATAAAAGGATATGTGTTAATATTTAAGAAAAGAAATTAAAAGGAATGAATATAAAAATAGATGAGAAATTTGAGATGATGATGATAATAATAATCATCAGTGATGACCTCACAATGAATTTAAGGAGTCCCTGGCTGGAGCAAATGGTTAAGCGCTTGACTACTAGTTAATAGGTTGGTGGTTCGAACCCACCCAGAGGTGCCAGCCCTGTCTTCTGAAAGGTCACAGCCTTGAGAACCCTATCGAGCAGTTCTACTCTGCACACATGGGGTTGCCATGAGTTGGAATTGACTTGACAGCAAATAACACCACCACAATGAATTTACTGTGTATGAGGTGCTGTTCTAAGCTGATTAACTCATGATTGATCTCCGGTGTCTTTGCTCATAGTTAATGTTTACCTACCTGGAATGCTACCCTTCACCCCCCCACCCCAGTCCCTCCTCTCTGATTATGTAAGTCCTTCCAATCCTTCAAGAACTAACTACTTTTCTTGAAGAAGCCTTATCTTATTGCTTTAGCTGCACTTAACTCTTCCTTCTCTGAGTTTAACAATTTAGAGTCATTATTATCAAATTTATAACTTCATAGTATCTAATTCTTGCATTTCCATTTGTATTTAAATTTGGCTCTAAGCTGCTTGGAGCCCTGGTAGTGCAGTGGTTAAAGCACCGGGCTGCTAATCAAATGGTTGGCAGTTCGAACTTAACAGCTGTTCTGTGGGAGAAAGATGTGGCAGTTGGCTTCCATGAAGATTTACAGCCTTGGAAACCCTATGGGACAGTTCTGCTATAGGGTCACTATGAGTCAGAATTGACTCGACTGCAACAGATTTTCTAAGCTGTTTATGGACTGTGCTCATGCCTTTAAGTTCATTTTTATCATTTATTATCTCTTTTACCATAGAAGCTCAATAATCAGCTAACGATCAATAAATATCTCCATAGAAAAACTATTTCTTATCATGGTAAATGTACTGACACAACATAATTATTTTCCTTAAAATGATACAAGTTGATCAAATCCTAGTCATTATTTAAAATAAGCTAAAACCAAACCAAACCCGTTGCCATCAATTCTAACTCATAGTGACTCTAGAGGACAGAGCAGAACTGCCCCATAGAGTTTCCAAGGAGCAACCAGGTGGATTAGAACTGCTGAACTTTTGGTTAGCAGCTGTAGCTCTTAACTAACCGCTGGGCCACCAGGGTTTTCAAATAATATTCTAAGGTTTCCTTTTATAACTTATTCCTTGTTTTCTACTTTACATATCTTTTTTTTTTTTTTTTTTTGAGCCAGATCAGATGTGGGTTTTTCCTTGGGAAACCCTCCTTAGCATTTTGTTTGTACTTTCATTGACCTTCACTCTACTTTGTGGGGATGTCATTTGTGTGTCTTGTTTGTATTTGAATGAATGAATGAAGATACCTGGCAAAGGTATTTATAGGCGGCCACAAGCTGCCAGGCTCTGCCTGGGGCACAGAGGAAGCATAGGGGAACAGGACACTCTTCCTGTTCTCAAAGAACTCCCAGTATTATGGGCCAAGTCATGGAAACGTGTTCCCAGCTGTGGAAACAGAGAGGAGGGAAAGCTCCAAGTCAAAGGAGACCCATGTAGAGGAGGTGAGGTCCCACTTGGGTTTTGCGTGTAGACATATTAGGACGAACACTGTCTTCTTATAAAGCTCTTCAAAAAACCAAACGAAACCTGTTGCTGTCAAGTTGATTCTGACTCACAGCGACCCTATAGGACAGAGTAGAACTGCCCCACAGGGTTTCCAAGGCTGTAATCTTTACGGAAACAGACTGCCACATCTTTCTCTCACAGAGTGACTGGTGGGTTCAAACTGCCAACCTTTTGGTTAGCAGCCCAGCACTTAACCATTGCACCACCAGGGCTCCGTATAAATCTCCTGGCCCTGTACACAGCTGTTTCTCAACAAGTATTTATTGGATTGAATTGGAACTTAATTTATTTCAATAAAAGTATTTATTGGTCTCAATTTTTTAATAAGGTTGAGTGTTCATATTTCTCAAACCTGCAGCTCTGACATGTTCCTCTTTTTCTCTTCCTGCTAGATAATTGCACTTTCAAAATAGGTGTAATATAGATGTTCTCAACATACCATATTCATGAGAATAGGTGCTCAAGGAAATACTGCTGCCTGGGTTGGAGAAATTAATTCACGTGGTGAACTTAGGCTTGACTTTTCCTTTTATTTCTGTTCCCAGGGTTTGCAGTGACAGCCCGGGTGGACAAACATCAGCATCTCAGCCGGATAATCATAAGTGATGTTCTCCCTGATGGCTTGGCGTATGGGGAAGGTCAGTGTGGCCCAGAGAGTAGCCCTGTTCCTTCTTAATTTAAAGCTTTGCAATGCAGTCTTGCTAGTGAAATTTTCTTCTTCTAGTCTTGCCAGAAAACTATTTTTCCTGGAATTTGAAAGAAAGTAAACTGAATAGTTTAGTCGAGAATGCATTTACATGTATACGTAGAGTGTGTGTTTGTGTGTGTATGCGCACCGTTGAGAGAGAGAGCATATATATATATATACAGAGAGAGTATACATATATATGTAAAGACAGCAGGAGGAAGAAAGAGAATGAGAGAGACAGATAAACAGACAGATAAAACAAATGTTATTTCCTAGGGCATTTAACAGCATATAAATAGAAGAACAATGAATTTGAATGACTCCCACATTGTTTCCCTTTCAAAGGACTTTTTCTCAGACTAGCCTTGAGAGAGCTGACATTTGTTTTCTTATCAGTAACATCTAAATACTAGACATTTGGTGCTTTCTTTGAAAACTCACCAGCAAGAGCCCCTGAGAGTCTACGTGGTTGGATTCAGCTTACTTTCTTATTAACACATTTCTTTGAGAAATCTCTTTCTCTCTCTCTTTTTTTTTCTTCCTGTTTTCAGGGCTGAGAAAGGGCAATGAAATTGTGACCTTAAATGGGGAAGCCGTGGCTGATCTTAACCTGAAGCAAATGGAGGCCCTGTTTTCTGAGAAGAGTGTGGGACTCACCCTGGTTGCTCAGCCTCTGGAAGCAAAAAGAACCCTGGGTACTTCCTGGTCCGACAGTGACCTGTTCTCCACTGACCAGAAAAGGCTGCTGCCTCCCCTTAACCAATCCCAGCTTCTGGAGGAATTCCTGGATAACTTTAAAAAGAACACAGCGAATGGTGAGGCTTTGTTCTTTCTTTCTTCTTAACCGCTGGTATCAGCAGCTAATACTTTTAGGCTGTAATTTTGCTTATTTACTTGCTTACTTGATTATTTAATCTGTTCAAAGAATGTCTTCTCATTTATTAGGAGAAGAACATAGACGCCAACTGAGTGGATTTTATCAGAATTCCATGCGTTTTAGTAATTATAGTAATTTTGTGAGAATGGAAAATTATTTTTGCACAAAATAACAATTCTTTAAAATCGCCAAATCTTTGCAAATCACCCACAATATTTAGTATTGTGATTGCTTTGTGATTGAAAGTAGATGAAAAGCCAACATAAACGGCCAGGGTTGAAAAAATTTTCTATTTAGTTCTACTTGGAAATAAGGCAGAAACATTTTGCAATAATATGTTGGGCTCTTAAAATAGTTGATGTAATTCCAGTCTTTACCTCTTTCGCTAAGTCCTACTTTCTCCATAGACTGTACACTTTTAATGTAGGCCATGAATTTTAAAATTTTGTAAAAGCCTAAAAATGAAAAGCTGTATGCCAGTTCATTTTAGATTAGGAAATCATTGGAAGATTTGAATTTCTGAACTCATCATTCATGCATATTTCATATATTGCAGTCAGGTAAATTAGAGGCTTCAGCTAATTCTGAAAACCAAAAACCTTGTAGTTTCTTCTCTGTCCTCCTTGAAGATATTGGCCAGACTCCACAAGAGACTGAGCATAAGGTCTTTATCCTGAGGACACACACAGTAATTTTTCTACTTAATTACAATGAGAAGGGATTTCCAGTGGAAATCTCTGCATGATTACCAAAAATGCATGAAAAACACAAAAGAGAAGTTGCTGGGGGTGGATTTAATTATCAAGCAAGTTTATTAGGTCATTTTTGGAATGAAAAAAATTGGATTATAAGATTTGTGATTCAATAAGGCATTGAATGCTTTCTCTTCCTCTCTTGGGATTTTTCTCCAATTTAAAATATCATTAAATTGACTATTGGCATTTAAAAGTGAGAATCATAAAACAAAAGTTGTGATGGAACTAATTAATTATGTGGTTATATTAGGGCCATCATTCAGCTACCCTGGGCTTTGGTTATAGGCCTGAGTATTCCATGTAATACATGTATGTGTCCACTCGCTGGATTCATTATTCTCAAGGGAGACATTCACTACCCATGTTATACTTCTATGTATTTTATCATAGTAAGAAATGATGCCAGAGTCTGTAAGAGTTTTGGTACACGGGGAAGGATTGCCTCTAAAAAGCAGCAAAAGGGACAGATTTACCTTATTTTTTTTTTTAATACCAAGGATCGATCACGTAAGTTAAGCTCGTTTACCACTTCTTTGCAAGGAAATAATGTTGTTGTTAGTTGCCATCAAGTTGGCCCCTGACTCACGGTGACCCCAGGCACAAAGAAATGAAATGCTGCCTGGTCATGTGTCATCCCATGATTGGTTGTGGATTGGACCATTGTGATCCATAGGGTTTTCATCGGCTGATTATTGGAAGTAGATAGCCAGGCCTTTCTTCCTAGTCCGTCTTAGTCTAGAAGCTCTGCTGAAACCTGTTCAGGATTGCAGCAACAGACAAGCCTCCACTGGCAGACAGTAGTTGCTGTGCTTGAGGTGCATTGGCTGGGAATCGAACCCAGGGAAGGGGAGGAGTCTTCCACTGAACCACCACTGCTCCCATGTGAAGACCCTACAAGGTCCTGAATATGTTCCAAAGCTATTATATTACTCATCCAGGGAAGCCATTCCAGAGGTCTAAACCTTTACAACCTCTCTAAAATTCTGATTTCTGTGCACACACAGAGTTTAGCTGTTCAAACTGTGCCGGTGTGTTTCTTCACAGCTAGTTTTCCTGCAGGTACAGCCGCAAGGTCTGCGTCTTCACTTCCTTTCCCTGGGTGGTGTTTCTCCACCAACCAGGGAGAGTGACAGCCTCTTGCCGGTTTCCTGGCGTGACTGTGAGAAGGGGTGAATCCATCTCCTGGGCAGCCTTCTGCCCTGGGTTTTGCTGCGAGTCCCCTTTCCTCCCCTCCTGGTTACTGCTCCATAGCAGTGTCTCGTGTTGGAAACACAACAGCCAAGACAGATAGACCGCCTCTTCAAACACTTGACCAATGTGGATTAATTTTCCTTGGGGATGACAGCTGTGTAGCTTATGAAGGAAGTTAAAGGCCTATGAGTGAACACCTCAGAAAGAAGGCTGTCGGTTTTTAAGTTGGAGGTGGTGCAGATGGTCAGTATGCCTGGTTGCTAACCAAAAGGTTGATGGTTTGAGTTCACCCAGAGGCACCTTGGAAGAAAGGCCTGGTGATCTACTTCTGAAAAATCAACCACTGAAAATTCTGTGGAGGTCATTTCTACTCTGACATATGGTGTCGCCGTGAGTCAGAGTCGACTTGAAGACAACTGGTTAGATGAGAAATGCAAAGATAAAAGAGAGAAAACACTTGTGCATAAAGTCATGACAGGCTAAGCCTTTATTTAGTGAAACCTCTGAGGGGTGGCCTGGGGTGGAGGCAGGGTTCGAGTATTGGCCTGCTGTCTAGAGGTTGTGTGACATGAAGGACACTCTCAGCCTTGGTTATGGATTGATTTGTGTCCGCCAAAAGTGTGTGTCAACTTGGCTAGTCCATGATTCTCAGTATTGTGTGATTGTCCACCATTTTGTCACCTGATGTGATTTTCCTATGTGTTTTAAATCCTATCTCTATGATGTCAATGGAGTGGGATTAGAGGCAGTTATGTTAATGAGGCAGGACTCAATCTACAAGATTAGGTTATGTTTTAAGTTAATCTCTTTTGAGATATAAAAGACAGAAGTGAGCAGAGGGACATGGGACCTCATCCTACCAAGAAACAAGAGCCAAGAGAATAGTATATCCTTTGGACCTGGGGTCCTGGTGCTTAGAAGCTCCTCGACTGGGGAAGATTGATGACAAGGACCTTCACCAAGAGTAACAGAGAGAGAAAGCATTTCCCTGGAGCTGGCACCCTGAATTCGGACTTGTAGCCTCCTAGACTGTGAGAGGAAAAATTTCTCTTTGTTAAAGCTATCCACTTGTGATATTTCTGTTATGGCAGCACTAGATGACTAAGATAGCCAGCGAGGTGTGGGTGTTCGTAGCTAATAGCCTGCTTCCTTATTCCATGATGAGGCCATTCTGAGGTGCACTCCACACGGTTCTTTGGTGGCTCCTGTGAGATTGAGCCCTTTGTTGCACATCAAAAAAAAAACAAACCTATTGCCGTCAAGTCGATTATGACTCGTAGTGACCCTGCAGTGACATAGCAACCTCATTTTCACACCTTTCTTCGTTTCTTGTCTCACCTACTCTGTTCTCTTACTTGGGCTTCCTGTTATCACCTCTCAAACTGCTGTCCCCAAGTCCTTGACCTGAGCTTGCTTTTCAGGGAAACTGTATTCATTTCTGAGGACTGCTGTAACAAAGTACCGCAAACTGGGTGGCTTAACACAACAGAAATTAATTCTCTTGCAGTTCTGGAGGCTAGAAGTCCAAAACCAAGGTGTCAGGAGGGCGGTGCTCTCTCTGAAGGTTTTAGGGGAGGATCCTTCCTTGTCTCTTCCAGCTTCTGGTGGCCCCAGGCATTCCTTGGCTTCTGGCTGCATCACTCCAATCTCTGCTTCCGTTTTCATGTGGCCATTTCCCTCTAGGTCTGTGCTTCTTCTCCTCTTCTTATAAGGACAGCAGTGAGGTTGGATTAGGGCCTCCCCTACCCTAGTATGACCTCATCTAAATCCTGCTGATTACATTGCAAAGACCCTATTTCCAAATAAATTACATTCACAGGTATGGGAGGCTAGGACTTGAACATATCTTTTTGAGTGACAATTCAACCCAAACTGAACCCAAAAGAAGATACTAGCCTTGGTCTTCTCATCCAGATGGCGAAGCCTCTGCCCTCTACCCCCATGGGCTGCTGGGAGGCTGAAGGAGTCAGTGTCTATGACCTGTCCAGTCCAGCTCCTTGGATAGTAGGCACTCTGAAAACACAGTTTTCCTTCTCTTCCCTCTCATTTGCAGCTCAACATTTTAATTGAAAATTACTTTGGTTTGCTTTTGGGATGAATCAGAAAAGAGTAACCCAGTTTTCTTACTAAAAAATTAAGAGTTACACAAATGAAAGAATTGTAGTGGCTTTGTAAAACAATTTTTAGTACAACTTTGAATTATACATAGTGGTTATTATTTCAGTCTCCCTTTTCCTAAATTTCACATTCTCTCAGCATTGCCAGAAGGCAACCTGGTGCTTGAAAAGAAGGGAAGTTTTATTTTACTGTTTTCTTTTTCAGGGAAGTCAAATTCTTTTCCTATTAATAAAATCCAAACAGCTGGCTGGCTGTGGGGGAAGACCTATTTTTAATAGAAACTATAAGAATAGCAGATGATGCAGGAAGAAGCGAGCCTTAGCCAGTTGTTTGGGGCACATCTTGACCATCCAAGGTGAATATTTATTAACCCCTTACCAGTTGCTGTTGAGTAGATTCCTCACATGTGTCAGAGTAGAACTGTGCTCCAAAGAGTTTTCAATGGCTGGTTTTTTTTGGAAGTAGATTACTAGGTCTTTCTTGCAGGGAGCCTCTGGGTGCACTCAAAGCTCCGACTTTTTGGTTAGCAGCCAAGTGTGCTAACCGTTTGCACCACCCAGGGACTCCATACACTGGGGGTTTAAAATGTGTGGGGCACTGGGAACAGGCATACATACAGTCCAGGTGTTTTGGTCTATTTTTGTTAGGTTCAGTCTGTCGATCAGATTCAAGCAGAAAATATATCTCCTTTTTACCTGTCCACTTCAGTAAGATGCATGGGGTCTCAGTATGTAGGGTGAGACTGGCTTTTTATGCCATTTCAGGTCTTCTAGACATGGTTCATACTCCCATCACATTTGACAGCTCTCGCCATGGATCCTCGCCTCTCTGGCTGCCTTGCTCACCTTGTAGCACTCTGACAGGGAGCCTGGCACTCTGAGCCTGAGGAAGTGGGGGTCACAGTGGGCTGCTGTGCAAGTTCTGTGCTTTTCTAGAAAAGGAGCCTGCTACAGACGCTTGAGCTGCATTGATATGTGTACTGTTTCAGGGAATGGTTTCTCAAATTTTGTAGCGCCTATAATGCTAACCAAAAGGTTGGAGGTTTGAGTCCACCCAACGGCACCTTGGAAGAAAGGCCTGGTGATCTACTTCTGAAAAATCAGCCATTGAAAACCTCATGGAGTGCAGTTCTACTGTGACACACATGGGGTCACCGTGAGTCAGAGTCAACTTGACGGCAACTGGTTGAAGACTCAACTGAGGAACTTGTGATAGTGCCAGTTCCTGGGTCCCACTGCCAGAGATCCCCCTTCAGGAGGTTTGGGGTGGTACCTGGCAAACTCAGTTTTTAACAAGCACAGGTGGCTGAATGGCCCTTTGAGCACCCCAGATGGGGTGTGTATACTCACACCGACAGGGGCAGTAGTCTAAGGGAGGTGAGTCGGCCCCTACGCAGGAGGACTCAGCCTTTCCTGCACCCTTCTATGCCGAGGTTCTGAGGGTGAAATGAGGTATTCTGTGTCAAGTTCTCAGCAAACGAGGGCTGTAGTGATCATGGGTTGTTATTCTCTCAGTTAGAGACTCTGAGCCTTGCACCTCTGCCACTGTCCTAAGTGTGCTCAGAAGGCAGTGAGTGAGTGGACTTACTATTTTAGCTGCTGTCAAGTCAGCCCTGACTCCTGGCGACCCCACATACAATGGAACGGAATACTGTCCAGTCCTGCACCATCCCCATGATTGGTTGCAGATAGGACCATTGTGACCCCTAGGGTTTTCATTGGCTGATTTTCTGAAGTAGATTGCCAGTCCTTTCTTCCTCATCCATTTCCATCTGGAAGCTCTGGTGAAACCTGTTCAGCATTGTAGCAGCACACACGTCTCCACTGATAGATGGGTGGTGGCGTCACATGAGGTGCATTGGCCAGCAACTGAACCCAGGTCTCCCACATTTAAGGTGAGAATTCTACCACTGAACCCCTCCTGCCCCCAGGGGGTTTGCTAGGTCACCCCATTTGTTTATCAGCCCACTCTCATGCTGTCACACTCAGCAAATTGAATAGACTAGGAAACCGACAACTTCTAGCCATCACCAGGCTTACTACCTGTTGCGCTCGAGTCGAGTCAATTCCGACTCATAGCGACCCTGCAGGACAGAGTAGAACTGTCCCATAGGGTTTCCAAGGCTATAATCTTTACAGATGCAGACTGCCACATCTTTCTCCCTGCAGAGCGGCTCGTGGGTTCGAACCACCCACCTTTCGGTTAGCAGCTGAGCGCTTAACCACTGTGCCACTGGACTCCTTAGGTTTACTACAATATTCCTGAAATACTCTGTGAAGAGCAGCATAGGCAGGGATATGTAGAGAACTGCTTAAGTGTTCACTATTCAGTTCCTTTCTTACCTAAGAAATAAATGCCTATTTGTTTCTTGCTTTTTAAGGTTTTAAATTTGTTCTTAGTTATCCACAGTACAAATAGAGGAAAGTCCATGGGCTGTATTGACTGAAGAGGAAATATCATGTGTAAGGACTTTTATAGAGGGAATTAATTTTACCACTGAAATTCCCCAAAGAGGCCGGTGTTTGTTATTTTTTGAGCCAACGAGGCCACTGTTAAAGGAATTGGACATGCCAGACCTGTCTACACCAGTGTCTGTTAGTGCTGTTTTTGTGATTTATGTATGAAAATCGCTTTTCTGGTGAATGCCATCTTTTGAAAAATTCCAAGAGCTTTTTTTTAGAGTCTCATTAGGGATATGGTTTCAGAAGAAAGCCTTTGTGTAAACACTGAACTTGTTGTGGCGTTAATGCATTCTCCATCTATCAACAGCGATAAATACTGCGTTGTTAGAATGAGGGGCATATTTACCAGGAGGTGAAATTGAAAAGGACCATGTTCCTGCTCTCATTTTGATAATATAAACCCAGTAAATGCTTACCAGATGATGAAGGTAATTGTGGCCTGAGGTTCTTTTTTACCCCTACCCCACCCCGCTTTTGAATCATTCTCTTCAAAAAATTGATGTATGAGTAGCATAGGTCTGAAGCTATCTGAAGCTACTTAGATGCAGATTCACTCTTTGGAATGAATTGCTCTTGGGAATGTTTGTGTCCATTATACAGCTTTCCACCAGGGGAAAGAGAGCGAGCTCTGATGTGGCAAACCCCGTTTTTCCTGTTTATGAAAGTCAGGGAACACTGGCTTCTCTAGCCTGGTGTAGGATGACTAACAACATTTAGCTAGGAGAAAGCTCTGTTTGTGTGTAAAACTGCTGTTACTGAGTCCGGCTGGCTGACTTCCCAGATTTTCTTCCCTGATGTAAAAACATATTAACCAAAGGGGGAAAAAAAAAACCCAAAGTCAAACCAGTTGCCGACGAATTCATTTTGACTCATGGCGACCCCATATGTGTCAGAGTAGAAATGCGCACCATAGGGTTGTCAAGGCTGCGACCTTTCGGAAGCAAGTTACCAGGACTTTCTTTCGAAGTGCCTCTGGGTTGGTTTGAACTACCAACCTTTTGGTTCGTAGTTGAATGAGTTAACTGTGCCACCTAGGGAGGCTAAAGAAACATTAGTATTCCTAAAAATGCATTTTTTAAAAATTATTAAGACTCTGGAGAATGCTGGTTGAAGCAGGACACCGAACTTTGGTTTCGGAAGTGTTAGTTCCTGGTAACTGAGCGGAAGGTAATTCCAGTTGTGTCAGTGGGAATGAGCACGGGGCTTTCTGTTAGCAGTGGAGGAAATACGGTCCTTGGATACTAATTCTCTTATAAAATTGATTGTTGTCTGGGAATTTGATTTCCTTTTTCTCATTCTCAGTCATTCATTTATTCACTCGGTCACTTAACAAATATTATTAGAATCTACTTTTTGCTAAGTGTTGCAGATACATAAAGATGAATTAGACATTATTTTTTACTCCTGCGAAGCTTACAGTTGAGTGGAGAAAGTAAAGCACTCGTAAATAAGAATTCATTCTTTAAAAAAAAAAGAAAATCCCTTTTCAATAAAGAGAACTCGAGGGGTAGCTCAGAGGCGGAATGCCCACTGTTTTTCTGTTTATGAGAGCAAGAGGGTGCAGAGGGGGAAGGGAGAAAGTTTTTGGGAAGAGTAAGCGTTTGATTGGAGCACTGCAGAGGGACAGGTTACGGACCTGGAGGTGTGTGTATTTGGGGGGAAGGGGTTCAATGGGAGGAGGAGCCCCAGTGGCATGGTGGTTAAGAGCTTGGCTGCTAATCAAAAGGTCGGCAGGCAGTTCAAATCCACTGGCTGCTCCTTGGAATCCCTGTGGGGCAGTTTACTCTGTCCTATAGGGTCACTATGAGTTGCAGTTGACTCCACGACAGTGGTGTTGGGTTTTCAGTGGGGGGAAGGGCATTTTACATACAGCAAGCGACCTAGGACACAGAGATGGGAACTTGAGGTCACCTGGCTAGTGTGTGAGGAGGCAAAATGGGAAATAAGGTTAGAAAGTATTTTGGGGCAGGTTGTATAAAACCCCTGAGTTCTAGCAATTTATAACATAACATGGTGCATATCTGAAAAAATCTGGTGAGTATTATATGATTTTCTCCTGCCTTATATAAAACACACAGGACTTGTCTGGTCATTTAATGACCCTGTGGTATGGCTTAGGAGCCCTGGTGACGCAGTGGTTAAAAGCTACGGCTGCTAACCAAAAGGTTGGCAGTTCGAATCCATTAGCTAGTCCTTGGAAACCCTATGGGGCAGTTCTGCTTGTCCTATAGGGTCACTTTGAGTCAGAATTGACTCGATGGCAACGGATTTTGGTTTGGACTGTGGCTTAAGGAGCCCTGGTGGTGCAGAGGTTAACGTGCTTGGCTGCTAACCTAAAGGTTGGCAGCAGTTCGAACCCACCAGCTGCTCTGTGGAAGAAAGATGTGGCAGTCTGCTTCTGTAAAGATTACAGCCTTGGAAACCTTATGGGGTAGTTCTACTCTGTCCTGTAGGGTTGCTATGAGTCAGAATTGACTTGATGGCAGTGAGTTTTTTTTTTTTTGGCTTAGTATGGCTTGAGGAGCTTCCAGGTAGATGCTCTGTTCCTAAATGCCAACTCTACTCTGTTTTCCACCATTACAGCTTCATTTCTTTGGGCCTTAAAGTATTGTTGTTTTTAACAACCAGAAGTTTCCTGTAAAAAAAATACTCAACATTTTTTATCTGCAGAAAGAACAAATAGATGAGTTCCTGTAGTGCCCTCTATACATGTGAGTGCAAGGTATGGCGTTGTAAAGCTATATCCATGAATCCATGTGATCTTCATTGGTCACCTGTAGGGATGTAGTGGGCACAGTAATGCCTACTGACCTGTGATGGGGTGTCTGGTGTGGTGGAGAGGGAATGCCTCACAGCAAAGAGGAGGAGGCAGTGTTGGGGCCGAGGGTGATTGTTGTTAGCTACTGTGGAGTCACCCCCAGCTCATGGCGACCCCATGCACAATGGAATGAAATGCAGGCCATCCTGCACCATCCCCATGATCAGTTACAGATTGGACAGTTGTGATTCATAGAGTTTTCACTGGCTGATTTTCAGAAGTAGATCACCAGGCCTTTCTTCCTAGTCTGTCTTAACCTGAAATCTCTGCTGAAACCTGTTCAGCATCATAGCAACACGCAAGCCTCCAATGACAGACAGGTGGTGGCTGTGCATGAGTGCACTGACTGGGAGTTGAACCCTGGTCTCCTGCATGGAAGGCGAGAATTCTACCACTGACTAGAAGCTGGTAAATAAAGTACAGCCACAGGGCTCCTTAGAAGCAAGGACAGAGACACTTTGTCTCACATACTTTGGACATGTTATCAGGAGGGATCAGTTCCTGGAGAAGGACATCATGCTTGGTAAAGTAGAGGGTCAGTGAAAAACAAGAAGACTCTCAATGAGATGGATTGACACAGTGGCTCAAGCATAACAACAATTGTGAGGATGGCGTAGGACCAGGCAGAGTTTTGTTCTGTTGTACGTAAGGTCGCTATGTATTGGAACCAACTTGACGGCACCTAACAACAACAGCGTTTTGAGCAAAACCCAGTACTGTATTCTGTCTCCTGACATTAAAGACAAGTACATCTTTGAGGTAAAAATCTACAGAATTTCTCTGAAGAGCACCGGGTTAAGTTTCTGTTGGACATGCCACTTTTAATGGCCGTTTGAGAGTTTGAAGATGATCAGATGCAAATATAGTCGTCTATGCAGGGTGAGTCAGACCTCTGTGAAGTCATGGCTGTATGAAACTGAGTCAGCTGTTGGGAAGAGGAAATTTTATAGCTTGTTACATTTAAAAAAAAAAAAACCTGCCTATTCCTGTGGATGTTAGGAGTACCGGCTGCCAAACGATTCTTGTCTGCAGTTCCATTTTTCTTCTCCTTCTTCTGTAATGGGCTTAAAAATGAATTATATTCCTGTCTTGGTTCCTCCACATGAAGGAACTGGGGCCATCAGGAAGGACCAAGTATGGATGTATCCTTTTTATCTCTGGTTCCTACAGATGACTGTATTATAATGATAGCTCTAATTTTTCCGGCTGGTAGTAAACGTGCATGGAAAAAATTCTAGGAGTATGAAAGTATAAAAAGTCCCCTATGCTAGACAGTGATGTGGTTAAGAGCACAGATGCTAAGTCAGTCAACCTGGGTTCGAATCCTGACCCCTACACTTACTCTCTGTGTGACCATGGACATGTCAGTGCACAGGGACTCTTATCTTACCTGTGTTTTATTACCAATAAATCACCAGGCACGTTAAGTATAGCCACTCAGTAAATATTTGTTTGTATGTATGAACAAATGAATAAAGGACATAGGAATGACAGGATTTAGGATGTGAAAAAGAAAAAGAAATTACCTACATCTAACACTTCTCAGCATTAACTTTTTCAAGAAAATGTTAATGCATATGTTATATCTAAAATGTGGTTTGTTTAACGTGCAGGAAGTAAGTAAAACTTATAGCTAAGAAGGTTGAATGAACTTGTACCTTGACTTTGGATCTCTGGTGCAAATAATTTAATATCACTTTGAGAATTTTTTTAATCTTGAAGTTGTGTAATGAATACTAGATTTAAGCTGAATTCTGAATTCAAACCCCTAAATTAAGTCCAGGAAATGAGACAGGCAGCCCCCTTCCCCCCGACTGTCCCCACAGTAGCTACTTATGGCCACAAAGAGCACCAGGAGGCCAAGCTGAGAAGCTAGTATTCACAGAAAAAAAATTTTTTTTCTATTTTTTTAAACTCTTCTTTCATTTATTATCAAATATTTAGCAACCGCTTACTGTCTTTCAGCCACTGTTCTAGGTGTGCGAGAGATATACCACAATGAACATGACAGATAAAAAATCCTTTCCCACATGGAGCTTATATCTTAGTGGGTGGAAATAGATTATAAGCAATAAACATAATAAGTAAATTATATGGTCTACTCAGAGGTGTTAAGTGCCATGGGGAAAAAAATAGATTGGAGTAAAAGGGATTAGAAGTCCCTGGGGGGTGCAAATGGTTAATGCTCTTGGCTGCTGACTTAAAGGCTGGGGGCACCTCGGAAGAAAGGCCTGGTGGTCTACTTCCCCAAAGAGCAGCCATTGAAAACCCTTTGGAGCACACAATGCTCTGACACACATGAGGTCACCATAAGTCAGAGTCCACTGACAGCAACTGGTTTTGGTTAGGGATTAGGAGGGATTTGGTTAGGGGGCAGGTTGCAGTTTTTTAAAGAGGGCTGGCAGGTCTTTCTCAGTAAGAAAGGGGTTTGAATAAAGACTGGGCCATGTGGACGTTCCAGGCGGAGGGGACCTGAGATGGACAGGTCTAAGTGGCCTGGAGAGGAGAAGGGGGCTGGAGAGCAGTCAGAAGTGGCCTGGAGAGGAGAAGGGGGCTGGAGAGCAGTCAGAAGAGGCCAGGGCGGAGACGCGAGCCATGTGGCGGAGGACTTCCTTGGCCATTTCAAGGTCTGGCATTTGCTCTGAGCACAAGGAGGAGCCTCACCGGGATTGGAGCAGAGGGGCGACACAGTCTGACTAGGGTTTTTAAAGGACAGCTGACTGGCTGTTGAAAAGAGACTGTAGACGGCCAGGTGGAAGCAGAAGGCTTTTGCAGCGATGTGGCGAGCGGGGGCGGTGGGTTTCCCTGGGTGGTGCGGCGTAAGTAGAGCCGGCCGGACGCGCTGAGAGACGACGTGCGTTCAGGGCAGGAGGGGAGTCAAGGGCAACTCCGAGGCTTGGGTTTGAGCAACCGGAAGATGGGGGGTTGCTATGTACTAAGATGGGAAGACGGCGTGTGAGCAGCGTTAGGGGTGACCAGGAGTTCAGTTTGGGACATCTGATGTTAAGGCTCTATATACTGAATATTCCACCTGCTTCCAAAATGGTTTTGAAATGGCTTACAATAAAAGCCCATCTATAAAATCACACAAAGTTGACGAAAATTACCAACATAAAGAGAAAGGGCAGAGATTTGAATGACAACTAGCCCAATAGTTAACTGTCTCCTGGGTGGTTTGAACCCAGCCAGCGGCTCTGAACAAATCTGTCTTGGAAGAAGTACAGCCAGAATGCTCCTTAGAAGTGAGGATGGCGAGACATCGGCGATGATGAGGATGGTGCAGGACGGGGCACTGTTTTGTTCTGTTGTACACAGGATCGTTGTGAGTTGGAATCGACTCAGTGGTACCTAACAACAGCAAAAAACAGCAGCTCCTCTGGAGAAAGATCTGGTGATCTGCTCCCGTAAAGATTGTTGTTGTGTGCCGTTGAGTAAATTCTGACTCATAGCCACCCCATATGACACAGCAGAACTGCCCCATAGGGTTTCCTAGACAGTAATCTTTCTGTGAGCAGATCACCAGCTCTTTTCTCCTGCGGAGCCGTCGGGTGGGTTCGAACCGCCGGCCTTTTGGCTAGCAGCTACTGCGCTACTAAGACTCCTTCCTGTAAAGATTACAGGCTAGGAAACCCTATGGGACAGTTCTGCTCTGTCACATAGGGGTTTTTATGAGTCGAAATTGACTCCACGGCACCTAACAACAACAAGTTTACTTAAAAGGTTTTCATTCCTAGTGTAAGGGAATAACATGTTGATTTATTTAAAAAAAATCAAGAAACTTTGAAACACGAGTGTAGGAAATCAGTTCTTCATTTCTGATAATCAGGTTATGATTGTCACATCTTAAAAGTTTATTTCTGCTCCTACAATATTCAGCTATGAATTCTAAATTGTCTATTCCCATATAAATGCTTTTATCTTTAGCACTCATTTGCTTTTGGCCATTAACATCTTTCATGTGTAATGGGGAAAGGGGACAAAGTTCAGGTTATCCATTATTGTTGCTTGCTAGTAGCTCTGGGAAAACACATTTTGAAAGAGGCATATGAAACTGTTAGCAAAATTCTATGTGTGTCTTCTGCGAGGTGCCCTGGCTTGCTGCCCGCGAGGAGGGAGCAGACACTGGACCATGTGGAGCAGCTTATAGAGCAGCAGAAAGCCCCTTCCTCCCAAAAATCTCCCAGCAGTCTTCCTACTGCATCTGGAATTTTCCAGTTCAGCACTCAGAAGCCGCCAGTGACTGGAAGGACATGTTCTCCTCAACTTGTCTATATTGACCTTCCATGCACTTTATTCACTCTTAAATTGCTGTTTGGGAGTCTCATGCTGACTCTCGTGTCCCAGCTGACGAGTGACCACCCCAAACTTCTGTGAAGGTTAGGTATCTTCGCAGGGTAAACCAGAAAACCAAACCCATTGCTGTCGAGTCGATTCAGGCTCGTAGCGACCCTACAGAACAGAGTGGAACTGCCCCATAGGGTTTCTAAGGAGCGGCTGGTGGATTCCAACTGCCAACCTTTTGGTTAGCAGACAAGCTCTTAACCACTACACCACCAGTAAAATTATTTGTATGTTTATTATTGAATTTTGTCTTCGCTATTTTATAAAAATAACTGAGGAAAAAAAATAGGTGAAAATGTTGATGTTGTTGTTGTTAGGTGTCGTCGAGTCATTTCCTACTCATAGTGACCGTATGTGCTACAGAAGGAAACACTGCCCGGTCCTACTCATAGTGACCCTCTGTGCTACAGAAGGAAACACTGC
>NW_004443938.1:16042557-16108883 GCF_000243295.1 Trichechus manatus latirostris | reverse complement strand
TACTCATAGTGACCCTCTGTGCTACAGAAGGAAACACTGCCCGGTCCTACTCATAGTGACCATATGTGCTACAGGGAAACACTGCCCGGTCCTACTCATAGTGACCCTATGTGCTACAGAAGGAAACACTGCCCGGTCCTGCGCCATGCTCACAATCATCGCTATGCTTGAGCCCATTGTTGCAGCCACTGTGTCAATCCATCTCTGAGGGTCTTCCTCTTCCTTGCTGACCTTGTACTTTACCAAGCATGATGTCCTTCTCCAGGGACTGATTCCCTCCTGACAACATGTCCAAAGTATGTAAGACATAGTCTTGCCATCCTTGCTTTCAAGGAGCATCCTGGTTGTACTTCTTCCAAGACAGATCTCTCTGTTCTCTTGGCAGTCCATGGTATATTCAATACTCTTCGCCAACACCACCATTCAAAGGCGTTAATTCTTCTTCGGTCTTCCTTACTCATTGTCCAGCTTTTGCGTGCATATAATGCGATTGAAAATACCACGGCACGGACCAGGCGCACCCTAGTCTTCAAGGTGACATCTTTGCTTTTCAGCACTTTAAAGAGGTCTTTTGCAGCAGATTTGCCCGATGCAATGCGTCTTTTGATTTCTTGACTGCTGATTCCATGGGTGTTGATAGTGGATCCAATTAAAATGAAATCCTTGACAACTTTAATCTTTTCTCCATTTATCATGATGTTACTTACTGGTCCAGATATGAGGATTCTTGTTTTCTTTATGTTGAGGTGTAATCCATACTGAAAGTTGTGGTCTTTGATCTTCATCAGTAAGTGCTTCAATCCTCTTCACTTTCAGCAAGCAAGGTTTTGTCGTTTGCATATTGCAGGTTGTTAATGAGTCTTCTGCCAATATTGATGCCGTTATTCTTCATATAGTCTAGTTTCTCAGATTATTTGTTCAGCATACAGATTGAATAGGTATGGTAAAAGGATACAATCCTGATGCACACCTTTCCTGACTTTAAACCACGCGGTATCCCCTTGTTCTGTCTGAACAACGGCCTCTTGACCTATGTACAGTTTCCTCATGAGCACAATTAAGTGTTCTGGAATTCCCACTCTTCTCCATGTTATCCATAATTTGTTATGATCCACACAGTCGAATGCCTTTGCATAGTCAATAAAACACAGGTAAACATCTTTCTGGTATTCTCTGCTTTCAGCCAGGATCCATCTGACATCAGCAATGATATACCTGGTTCCACATCCTCTTCTGAAAACGGCCCGAATTTCTGGCAGTAACCTGTTGACATACTGCTGTAGCCACTTTTGAATGATCTTCAGCAAAATATTACTTGTGTGTGATATTAATGATATTATTTGATAATTTCCGCATTCAGTTGGATCACCTTTCTTGGGAATAGGCATAAATATGGATCTCTTCCAGTGGGTTGGCCAGGTAGCTGTCATCCAAATTTTTTGGCATAGACTAGTAAGCACTTCCAGTGCTGCATCCCTTTGTTGAAACATCTCAGTTGATATTCCGTCAGTTCCTGCAGCCTTGTTTTTCACCACTGCCTTCGTGCAGCTTGGACTTCTTTCTTCAGTACCATTGGTTCCTGATCGTTTGCTACCTCTTGAAAAGGCTGAACATCGACCAGTTCTTTTTGGTATAATGACTCTGTGTATTCCTTCCATCTTCTTTTGTTGCTTCCTGTGTTGTTTAATATTTTCCCCATAGAGTCCTTCACTATTGCAACTCGAGGCTTGAATTTTTTCTTCAGTTCTTTCAGCTGGAGAAATGCCAAGCATGTTCTTCCCTTTTGGTTTTCCATCTCCAGCTCTTTGCACATGTCATTATAATACTTTATTTTGTCTTCTCGAGCTGCCCTTTGAAGTCTTCTGTTCAGTTCTTTCACGTCATCATTTCTTCCGTTTGCTTTGGCTACTCGACATTCAAGAGCAAGTTTCAGAGTTTCTTCTGACATCCATTTTGGTCTTTCTTTCTTTCCTGTCTTTTTAAAGAACTCTTACTTTCTTCATGTATGTTGTCCTTGATGTCATTCCGTAACTCGTCTGATCTTTAGTCATTAGTGTTCAACGTATCAAATCTATTCTTGAGATGGTCTCTAAATTCAGGTGGGGTATATTCAAAGTCATACTTTGGCTCTCGTGGACTTGTTCTAATATTCTTCAGTTTCAACTTGAACCTGCATAAGAGCAATTGATGGTCTGTTTCGCAGTTGGCCCCTGGCCTTGTTCTGACTGATGATATTGAGCTTTTCCATCGTCTCTTCCCACACATGTAGTCGATTTCATTCCTGTGTATTCCATCTGGCGAGATCCATGTGTATAGTCACCATTTATGTTGGTGAAAAAAGGCATTTGCAAGGAAGAAGTCGTTGGTGTTGCAAAATTCTATCATGCGATCTCTGGCATCATTTCTATCACCAAGGCCATGTTTTCCAGTTACCGATCCTTCTTCTTTGTTTCCAACTTTCTCATTCCAATCGCCAGTAATTATCAATGCATCCTGATTGCATGTTCGATCAATTTCAGACTGCAGAAGCTGCTAAAAATCTTCAGTTTCTTCATCTGTGGCCGTAGTAGTTGGTGCATAAATTTGAATGATAGTCGTATTAACTGGTCTTCCATGTAGGTGTGTGGATATTATCCCTGACAGTGTTGTACTTCAGGATAGATCATGAAATGTTCTTTTTGACAATGAGTGCAATGCCACTCGTCTTCAAGTTGTCATTCCCAGTATTGTAGACCATATGATTGTCCGGTTCAAAATGGCCAATACCAGTCCATTACAGCTCACTAATGCCTAGGATATTGATCTTTATGCGTTCCATTTCATTTTTGACAATTTCCGATTTTCCTTGATTCCTAATTCATACATTCCACGTTCCAATTAGTAATGGATGTTTGCAGCTGTTTCTTCTCAATTTAAGTCATGTCACATCAGCAAATGAAGGTCCTGAAAGCTTGACTCTATCCATGTGATTAAGGTCAACTACTTTGAGGAGGCAGCTCTTCCCCAGTCGTCTTTTGAGTGCCTTCCAACCTGGAGTGCTCGTCTTCTGGCACTATATCAGACAGTGTTCTGCTGCTATTCATAAGGTTTCCACTGGCTAATTCTTTTCAGAAGTTGACTGCTGGGGTCCTTCTTCCTAGTCCATCTTAGTCTGAAAGCTTAGCTGAAACCTGTCCGCCATGAGTGATCCTGCTGGTATCTGAATACCGGTGGCATAGCTTCCAGCATCACAGCAACACGCAAGCCCCCACGGTATGACATGTTGATAAGATACTTAAATTAATAAGCTTAATACCTAATGACCCAAAGGTGACAGGCTCAGATGTGCCCGGGCCAGCAAGCCTTCAGCCCCGAGTAGATGCTCTTTGATCTTCAGCTGGTCAGTGTGTGTTCACTTGGGAAGGCTTGCACAGTTTTTGGTAAATAACAGGCATTGAGTAAATCTATGGAGTGAAAGGAAGGCTATTAGGAGCCTCTTAATCTGAAGTTAAGGAAGTGTTCCTGAGAGGGAGTTACAGGGGATGAGAGAATCCTTGCAGCACACTTTGAAGTCTCCCTGGTTTCTTCATTATAAATCTGATTGCAAGAGACTTGCGCTCAGACTTCTTCAGAACTGAGGTCTGCGCTTGCCTGCACACGTGCGTAGGGGCTTTGGGATGTTGCCTGTGGGTGTGCTTGGCAGTTCTAGTTCTGAGGCAGCCTCACTGGGTGTGCTGGGTGGCCACAAAGCCCTGCTCAAGGCCCACCTGTGTGCTGCCCTGCAGCTGAAATGGGCCGCTTTGTCCCCATGACATAGAGCTATTTTGCCAGATAAATCAAAACCAGGGTGTACGGGGTTGCCATGAATTGGGGGCTGACTCAATGGCAGCTCACAAGGACAACAACCATCTTTTTAAGAGACTTCGGATCAGGAGTAAGGGGGCCGGACTTCATTCTGGTTCCTGACCTCATTAACTGTGCGTGTGACCATGAGCAGATTACTCTAGTAGTAGATAAGTTTACTCCTCAACTCTTAAAATGAGTGATTAGACAAAACAATTTAAATTTTTCTATTTCTCTAAAATCAGTTGTTTAATATTATTAAAGGAACAAATTAAGTGACTATAGGAATATGCATTTCTTACAGAAGTTAAAAAGTGGGGGAAAAAAAAAGAAGCCAAGTACCGGATCAAGCATTCCATTCTGGGTTTGCAACAAATGCCATTACCTCTTTAAATAGAATCAGTCTTGACTGCCATAGAGAAGGTGTTTGTAAAGGCTTCGTAATAATAGCAGGCTGTCTCAAATATAAAGATCATGAAGAACCTTAAAAGCATTAATTACCCCTTATGTCACCCGATGGAGCAGAGATGTGTTATTACCATTCTACTTTCACAGCTGGGTAAATCAAGGCACAGAGGCACACTGAGTCATCAGTCACTTGGACAAGGTCATAGTCAGTGGCAGATAGGGATAGAACTGTGTCTTTCCATTTTTCCCTCCACATAGGGGAGAATGTCTAGATTTTAACCACTTCTTTTCCTTTTAAAGATTTCCATGTTAATATACATAGAGTAAAACCCGGCGAAAGTGTGCCTTGCAATGAAGAAAGCAAATTTAGATGTAACAGCATTGATGACCACTTTTGTCTTTTTATGTGGGTTCTTATCTGGGGGCTGGGGGTGGCGATTAGGGACTGACTGCCTTGTGATCACTGGGGACTTTCTTAGTTCAGGGAAAGGACAGCTGTTTACAGTAATTGTTTCATTATCTTTCTTCTTGCCTGTTTTTTGGATGGCTCAGACTGATTTTCATTCATCTTGCAGTAATGTGACCATGCATGTCCTGGGATTTGGTTCTTTGGAACCCGCTTATGATAGCTCTGATTTCTTGCCTGTCAAGCCTACACTGACACTCTTACCTTCTTTTTTTTTTTTTGTAACTGAATATTCTTTATATACCATAAAAATTTATCCTTTTAACATGTACAATTCGCTGGTTCTTGGTATGTTCACAAAGTTGTGCAACCATCATCACTGTCTAATTTTAGGATGTTTTCATCACCCCAGAAGGAAACCCTGTGCCCATCAGGAGCCTCTCCCCATATCCCCTCCCCCAGCCCCTGGCACCTACGAATCTACTTTCTGCCTCTAGGGATTTGCCATTTCACATAAATGGAACGATACAGTATGTGGTCCTTTGTGATTGGCTCCTTTCACTCAGCCCTAATGTTTCCAAGGCTTATTCATGTTGTAGAATGAATTGATACTTTATTTATTTTTGTGGCCAAATAATATTCTATTTGACCTTCTTTAAATCCAACAGAACAATAGCACTTTCTCCAAAGAGGCTTTACTTGGGTTTTCTTTCTCCCCCAGATACCAGCCCTGATAGGCTCTTGTGCATACGGTCTCTAGGTTTCTTCTCGGGGAGTCTTTAAATAGAACGCCAGCTAAGTCGCTCTTAAGGGTTTTGAGCTTAAATTCTACTTTATGAAAATTCTTCAAGTGTCTGAAATGCCCTGTGTGTCATGTACCCCTAAATATAATAAGGTGGCATTGGGCGGCCCTCCCAGCTCTGGTGGGCACTGGTTTCTGGTGGTGCCCAAACCTTAGCTGAGGATCTGATGGGTAAATTGACTTGGTAGTTTTCATCAGGGACCCTGGTAAGGGGCAGTGGAGGCCTTTGGTCTTCCTTCTTTGGGGCTAAGCCCACCACCTCTGTCCCAGCCGTAGCCTATCTAGAGAACGAGAATGTGCACATATCTGAGTTCTCTTTCTTCCCTCGTTCTGAGAAGGCCTTTTCCTCCACTCAGTTGCAGTCAGCATGTTGCTCCTGTTGTTGTTAGCTGCCATCAAGGTGGCCCCCCATTCATGGGGACCCATGCACAACAGGATGAAATATTGCCCGGTCATAGACTATCCGCATGATTGGGTATGGATTGGATCATGTGACCCATAGGGTTTTCATTGACTGATTTTTGGGAGTAGATCACCAGGCATTTCTTAGGGTGGAAATGCTACTGAAACCTGTTCAGCATCATAGCAACACGCCAGCCTCCACTGACAGACAGGTGTTGGCTGTGCATGAGGTGGCCAGGAATCGAACCCAGGTCTCCCACGTGGAAGGTGAGAATTCTACCACTGAACCACCACTGCGCCCGAAGTCAGCATAGAGATGACCAAAGCACACTGCTGCGCCGACAACACCTGCCACATTCGTATTCCTCTTAAGTGGGCTTTGAAATTCTGAAGATATTTATCCCAAGAAAAGTGGATCAAATCATGGCAGCCTGTTCTTAAGAAACATTTACTAGCAATGCTTGCTTCTCTGTTTATCACCAGGGAGGGTTTCATTGTCAAGAATATCACCTATTAGAATGTGACCTCAGGTTAAGTAGATTTGCAATGTTTACGATATTTACATTTTTCTGGCCCTTTATTTATGCTGTGATAGAATTTACTTCTCTGTAAGCTTAACAGTGATATTCAAACTGTTGTCTTGATTTTCCTTAACATGAAAATAATAACAATGAAAAAGTAGAGTCTCAGATATCTTTAGAAAAGTAGATTAATTATCTATATTAGAAGTACTTAATATAAGTGATATCTCTGTTAATGGCACAGCTTAGAACTTGCCCAGCCGTTGAATGTGGTCAAACCAAAGTTTTTTCTTCTATCACTGTGAATAATGAATCTAATATTTTTACCCACCATAATGTAAGTTTTATCTGATCCGTTATAGGGGAATTATTTTCCCAGGAATTCAAATGGTTTTATTTTCATTCTGTTTCATAGACGGATGATGAGTAGCGTTTGCCTGGATGACAAAGCACAGAAAATGTTATTGTAAGGTGCTGCAAACGACTGCATTTTTAAATAAAAGCGTGAACAAAACTCGGGGCAATATGAGTTAATTAAAACACACATTGCTATGCGAGGTTTGCAAATTTAAATTTAGAGATTGAGAGATTATAAGCTCTCCTATAGAGAGAACTCAGTGTTCAAGGTGCTCTGTGCACTGATAAACTGCACCTTGTGAGCATTAATGTAGAATTTTAAAATAGCTTGGAGAACTGAAAAAAAAATCTCAATTCTCTATTTACAAAATGCTGTATGCTTCAACTGGCAGCTTTGAATTACCAAAATCTTTACCTTTCCATTAAATTACCTTCATACTTTTCTTTAAACAAAAGATACATCTAATACAGGAATTGAATTGAGTACTTCCTAAGTTTCTTTTCAGATCTCAAATTCTTTGCTCTTTATAAGATGTTCGTTTATGGAAGTATATAGTGGAACTTCTGAGAAATTGAGTAGAGAAGTTGAATAAATCAAATAGATTAAGAACATAATTCACACAAACCATTTTATCTGAATGTAAGTAGATATAAAACTATTAAATGTCAAAGATGTACAACTCTAATGCTGCTTCTAAGAATCAGTCAATGAAAACTCTATGGATCATACGATCTAATCCACAGCTGATCACGGGGATGGCACAGGACTGGGCAGTATTTCATTCTGTTGTTGAAAACTTTATTGAACCATTTATAATTCACTTGTAACTTCTTTGATAAATTATTTTTTAGATTTTTTTTCAGAGTCTTCTTCTTAGAAGATTTTCTTTTTGTAGTTTTCATCTCAGAGTGGGTTCCTAAGGATTAATGATTTAATCAAATAAAATATTTTTGAGATTAGAATCCCAATTAATATACTATATTGTTTATCTACATGTGGTGGTATTAATTGCTCTAGTGAGCACATTTTGTCTTTATTAAGAAAGTGAAACCAAAAAAACCAAATCTGTTGCCACTGAGTTGATTCTGACTCATGGCGATCCCATGTATACAGAGTAGAACTCTGCTCCATGAGGTTTTGATAACTTCCAAAGCAGATCACCAGGCCTTTCTTCTGAGGTGCCTCTAAGTGGGTTTGAACCACCAACCTTTGAATTAGTAGTCAAGCGCTTAACCATTTATACTGCTGTCTTAGTTATCTAGTGCTGCTATAACAGAAATACCACAAGTGGATGGCTTTAACAAACAAATTTATTTTCTCACAGTTCAGGAGGCTAATTCAGGGTGCTGGCTCTAGGGGAAGACTTACGCTTTCTGTCAGCTCTGGAGGAAGGTCCTTGTCTCTTTTGAGCTTCTTCTCCTGGGAGATCTTCCTGTGGCTTGGCCTCTCTCTTTCCCCATCTCTGCCGTTCACTTGCTTGTTTAATCTTTTTTCTATCTCAAAAGAGATTGATTTAAGACAACACCCTACACTAATCCTGACTCATTAACATAACAAAGAGAAACCATTCCCAAATGGGATTATAACCACAGGTATACCAAACCCACTGCCATTGAGTCGATTCTGACTCATAGCGACCCTACAGGACAGAGGAGAACTGCCCCATAGGTTTTCCAAGGAGCAGCTGGTGGATTTGAACTGCTGACCTTTTGGTTAACAGCTGAGTTCTTAACCACTGCACCACCAGAGCTTCAACCATAGGTATAGGGGTTAGGATTTACAACACATATTTTTGGAGGAACAATTCAATCCATAACAACCACCCAGGGGCTCCATTTGAGAAGTAAGGGAGCTGATATTCACTGCACACAGGCTTTGGGCTGGTGCTTTTTGGAGCATTTTGCATCCTCTGATGCCACTGACCCTCATCGAGGTAGAGCCTGGGGGCCTGGCCAGAGGCAGAGGCAGAGACCCATCTCAGTGCAGGTGGTCCTGCCCACCTGGTGACATTGTGGAAGTTTACTGGTCTGTTTTTCGTCGCCACAATAATTTGGGATCAGTGGCATTTAGTGACTGGGGACATGGTTGCTCAAGTCAGTCCCACATGTTGCAGAATTGCTGTACTGGACATTCACGTAGGTGAAAAACATGTTTATAATTATTGGACTCAGGACCTAGCTCCACTTTACAAATAAACAAATTATTTTTTTCTTCACAGTTTTAAGGTACTTTGAATTTTCTAGAGGTGCAACAACCAGATAAATCAAGGGAAATTTGGGCTTTGTTTTGTTCAGAACTTTGCAAGTGTTTTTGCCTCTTTGGAAAACCATGTCACTGATGGCAACATCCTGTGTGGCATTTGGATCTCCAGCCAGATACATTCGCTCCATCTGTGATGAAGCCGACACATTCATAGTCACTCTGAGTACTGCCAGCGTCGGACAGCTTCACCCTGGCTCCTGGAGGCGTTGTTCCCAAGCATTTACGTACTGAAATGCATATTGTTTTATTACACATTATTAAACCAGTCCAAATGAGTTATGGTCAAGTCAGTTCCCACTCATGGCAACTCCCTGTGTGCAGAGTAAAACTGCATCGTAGGGTTTTCAATGGCTGTGACCTTTCAGAAGCATATCGCCAGGCCTGTCTTCTGAGGCACCTCTGGGTGGGTTTGAACCACCAACCTTTCAGTTAGTAACAGAATGCTTAACCAACTGAGCCACTGCTTATTACACATTACTTTACGTTTATTTTTTTCCTTATATTATTGTTAGGGCATTGTATTACTTTTTATGAAATTACGTGTGGAGGTAGATTATATGAAATATGAATTTATCTCAGGATAATAAAACTATATATTATTTAAAAGGGGGGGCCATTACATCTGATAGTGTTAGGAATCAATACACTACAGTGTATGCTTGGAAGCATGAAAAGCAAAGATGAGCAATAATTTTCATTCTCATCGCCCCTCCTTCCAGGCTCCTTCAAATGGATCCTCAGCCTGTAGGATGCAGCAGAGATTTTTCTGGTGCTATGAATACCATCACTAATTTCTAAAAAAAAAAAAATTCTCTTTTTATACCTAATAGGGGAAAACAAATGTTCTCCTGTCATCTTGCATTTCTTGTTTTGGGCCACAGGGGTTAATATCATTTTAAGATTTTAATTAAATTTCTCTTGTAGTTGCTGTTTCTGAGACCTCGGACATTTTAGGAACATGGATCTTAAATCACTTTTTTTCTAAAAACCGGTTGCTTGTCCTCTGGAGCTCAGTGCTGGCACCTCCCCTGCTCCCACTGCCCCACATACTTGTAACCAAAAGTATCTGGTATCTCTAAGGTCTTCCAGCAGCCACCTGGGTGGGTGCCTGGAGACTGGATGAACATTGTTAGCTATTCTTTTGCTACCTGCTGGAGTAAGAAGTAGGCAGCTGTTAAGACTGGGATTATGGATGGCATCCACTAGATCAGCCACACATACCTGCTGCCTGCCGAGGAGAGTCAGACTTACTGAGGGGTCCCTGGCAATGTGCTCGGCTGTTAACTGAAAGGCTGGAGATTCGAGTCCACTCAGAGGTGCCTTGGAAGAAAGACCTGGTGATCTACTTCCAAAAAAATCAGCCATTGAAAACCCCACGGAGCACAGTTCTACTTTTACACACGTGGAGTCGCCATGAGTCAGAATTGACCCGATGGCAGCTGGTTTAAGTAGCAGGCGCGATGCCTACAGGGACACTACCACATCTGCCACACCCTCTCCCTGGCTTCCCAGTGCCACCACTTCCAGAGAATCCACCCCCCGCCCCGTGCATATCAGAGTCAGCACCTGGAAATACTGGTGCTTCGTATGCTTCGGGGGAAATAAGCGGCATAACCCCTCACTCCTGCATGTTAACTGTGCTGGATTAGATTTGGAAGTGATGCAAATGTAAACTTTGAATTCAGATTACGCGCTGTGTGGGTGAGGCATCCTTGACTTGTGCATTTCCTTACGTTTCTATTTTTACGTTTGTACCCAGGATGTTACTTCCACACAGGTTTTGCCCTTTAATTGTCAAGGATTTGGGGTTGCCAGCTCCTTGGCTGACATTGGCATTAATGGGCCACATACTGGCGCGCAGTTCAGGAAGAAACTGAATTGCTGGGTGTCTTATACATAAAGCCTCATGTTTTCCCAGTTGTCTGTAAGGAGCTCCAGAGTCTGCAGGGGAGTCAGGACGTAGCCATCTTCATGGTAGCCTGCCTGGTATCCTCTTTCTCCAAAGTATATTTGGTAATCAAAGGAGAAAGAGAGCCGAGCCTGGTCTCAGCCAAGGCACCTTATGTACTACCTGGTGCCAGTGGGTTCCCAGGGCTCTGCACCCTCTGAATGGGGGGATACCTAAACTGAACGGACAGGTGCCGATGGGGGACTGAGGCCATGACTTGGGACTCTGTAGCCCCGCTCACTCAATCTGCTATGGAGAAGCTCTTGTTGGCCACAATGAATGAGAGATTTTTCAAATCGCTAGCCCTCACCCCACCTTGTTAATTTCCCCAAGGAGTAAGAGGAAAACGGCAAAAGGGCACATTAACCAGATAATAACTATCTCCCCGACTTGAAGTCATAGTTTTGTTATTTCTCGTTATTCACAGTCTTGTTGGCCGAAGACTTCTGGAGCATGTCTGAACATCTGGACTGCAGGGTAGGGGCACCTGGTGGGTGGGGAGCACGTGCTTGTTGTCGTGTGGTGGGGACCCAGCGCCCCGAGAACCTCCACTGTGTGTACTTCCAGATGAGGATGTGCGGTTAGGTGGAAGCGGCTTTCTGGGAGGGAGGGGAAAGTGTAACTTAGTCCCGTCAGCAGCTGGCGCTCAGGACGTGGGCTGAGTGTGAGGGGTCTATACTTAGGCCTTCGCACCCGGAACAGGATGTCAGCGCCTGTCTGTTTAAAACAGCTTTGTAAACACGCATTAGCATTTTACTGGCCTACTCTTTTTTCTTTTTTTTTTTTTTTTTTACCCAGTCTGCTATCCTTCCAGAACGCATGCGTTCTCATTTCTCCCCTAGAAGGAACACTAAGGGCACATGACGTTTTCTTGGGATACAGGTCCTGGTGGAAGTTGAGAGTGGCGGAGCTGGGCTGGCAGCTGTGGGCACTGTGAGCTCGGCTGTCTCTGTGCTGTGTCCGTCCTCAAGACAGTGTTGGTGCTGGGGGACCTCAGCGTTGCCAGTGGGATTGGAAACGGAGGCAGTTGGCAGAGGGGCTCTGTGTCCAGCCACCATGCTGCCTGTGTGAGCCTGGGGGGTGGGGCAGCTCTAAGATCCCCAGAGACTGTCCAGAGCTGCTTTGTCTCCATGTCCTGGGCCAGGCTCACTGGGAGGTGGTTCTGTGGTCCATCCTGTCCAAGCTTGTATGTCGCAGAGGATCCAAGCCGCACCCAAAGGCTCCCTGACATTAAGGGGTGCTGGGGGTGATGTGGGAGCCTCAGCGATTCTGAGCTGAGCCTTGTACCCTGGGGGGTATGTACCCTGGGCGGGGCTTGTACCCTGGGCGGGCTTTGTACTCTGTGTGGGACTTGTACTTTGGGTCTGGTGTGTACCCTGGGCGGGCTTGTGCCCTGGGTGGGGCTTGTACACTGGATGGGGCTTTATTCTGGGCAGGACATGTACCCTGGGCAGGGCTTGTACCATGGATGGTGCTTGTACTCTGGGCAGGGCGGAGTTTGACAACCAGTCACCAGTTGCCCACGTTTCCACTTTAACTCCTGGTGACCCCATGTGTGTCAGTAGAACTGTGCTCCACAGGGTTTTCAGTGGCTTGATTTTTCGAAAGTTCATTACCAGCTTTTTCTTCTGAGGCACCTCTGGGTGGAATTGGACCTCCAGCTGTTGGGTTAGCAGCCGAGCTTGTTAACTGTTCACATCAGTTCAAATTGACTTGGGTTTGACAGGAAGGTATCGAATGTTCTGTTACCAGGCAAACATCACACCTTTTCCCTGGCTTTCTCAGTAGGTGAATGAGGGCCCCTTTTGAGAGAGGCAAAACATGGTTTGGGGATTTATCTAAGCTCCAAAACTTTGTGAATATATGGAGCAGAAGACTCAGGATTCACTGAGCACCTCTTTGCCATCACCATCTTTTTCCCAGCATTCATGTGGCACCTCCAGGGGCCAGGCTCCCTATGCCCTCACCATCCCAGGTTCTTCACTGGGCTCCAGGGCTTATTCATCTTTGTGTCCCTGGCGTTAGTACATACCTGAAGTCCAGCAGGTGCTGTCAACGTCCTCATCATAAATGAATGTGTATGTGTCACGTTTCCTGTACTTGGCATAGCTCTTTGAAAATACCAAGGCTCTTTATTTACAAAGTGAAGGCAGCAGTATTACAAATTTGATTCTGTTACCTAGGTAATATAGTTTCACATTGTTTGGCTTCTGGGGTATTACTCTTTCCTGATTTTCTTAGTCTTCTCTGACTGCTACTTCTCTATGAAGAGGAAGGTTTCTCCTTTGAGGGGGCAGTGGTGGTTCAGTGGTAGAACTCTTGCCTTCCATGTGGGAGACCCAGGTTCAATTCCCAGCCAATGCACCTCATGCACAGACACCACCCGTCAGTGGAGGCGTGCATGTTGCTGTGATGCTGAACGGGTTTCAGTGATGCTTCTGCCTAAGATGGACTAGGAAGAAAGGCCTGGTGATCTGCCTCCAAAAATCAGCCAGTGAAAACCCTATGGGTCACAATGGCCTGATCTGCAGCCAACCATGAGGATGGCACAGGACCAGGCAGCATTTCGTTCTGTTGTGAATGGTGTCTACCTGAGTTGGGCTAACCTGATGACAACTAACAACAATGATGACGTTGCCTCTGAGAGCCCATCTTCCCCTGCATCTCTTCCGTGTTGGCTTCTCCAGGGCTCTCCCTTGTTCCTCTTCATGCTGCGCTTTGCGCATGCTCCCTGGTGGTGCAGTCCCTCCCCGGGGCTTCCCTGCCAGGTATATCCTGACGCCTTCCAATCCACTTTATGAAGACTTTCCCTGGGCTTTAGACCAACCTACCTGCCCACTGAACATCTCCCACATGGTGGCCCACATGTATCTCAAAGTTGGTATTGGCAAAGCGAAGCTTATTATTCCCACTTCCACGTTCTCTGAATTCCCCATCTACCTGGTCACCTAGGACATAAAAAAACAGGCTTCTCCCTGATGCCTCTCTTTACTGTATCTCCTCATATTTAATAGGTGACAAAGAAGAGCTCCATGGAGTCCACCTCTTCAACCTCTCTCTCTGCAATCACTTTTTTTTTTTTTTCCCAGTTGCTATTGAGTTGATTTGGACTCATGGCAACCACGTGTGCGTCAGAGTGGGGCTGTGCTCCATGAGGTTTTTGATGGCTGGTTTTTTTGGAAGTAGGTCACCAGGCCTTTCTTCCGAGGTGCCTCTGAGTGGACTTGAACCTCCAGCCTTTTGGTTAGTGGCCAAACACATGAACCGTTTTTATCACCCAGGGATTGCTATCACTCACCTCTTTGGTAGGAGCCCTGGTGGTGCAGTGATTAAGCATTTGGCTGCTAACCAAAAGGTCAGCAGTTCGAATCCACCAGCTGCTCCTTATAAACCCTATGGGGCAGTTCTACTCTGTCGTATAGGGTCACTGTGAGTCGGAATTAAATCCTATGTTTAGTTTGGCTCTTTGTACTTCATACCTGCAGAATTGCTGTAACTTTTGGGCCTGTTTTTCTGCCAAGGTCTTGCCCTCCTACAGTGCATCCCTCACAGAGTACCCTTTCCTCCCTGCCCTGCTCTCTCTGCTGCTGCCCCACTAAACAGGGTCCCCCGAACTGCTGGCCTCTTTCATACCGACCTGCCTCTCCTCAGGCTGCTTCCTGTTCTTGGCCTCCCCGCTCCCCCCACCCCCCACACCCGCTCTGCCTTGTCACCTTCAGCTTCAAAGACAAGTAAAGAGCCCTTAGATCAAAAGACTTAGCTCAAGTGTCTCCTTTTCTGTGGAGTCTTTTACGGCCCCAGGGAGAATTCACTACTTCCTTCTGTCCCCACTCAGCCCTGCATGGACTTTTATCATGTCATCTGTTACATTTTGTTATACGCATCTGCTTGCCTCCCACCCACCCATCGCCTCCCCCCAGATGATAAGCTCATCTTGAGAGCAATGACTGTTATCTTACTCATCTTCATATCCCCAGATCTAGGGTGGTGCCTGGGAAATAGCCAGCGTGTAAAAACTGTGTTGGACAGATGGATAGCCAGATGTATGTATGCCAAATACATTGGGAATCAGGGCTGTTTTTCCTTCAGGAATCATTTAGGCTGGTCTCTCTTAAACCATGGTGCACACATCAGACTAGAGGGCCTGGAATGGGGTGATGAGAGCAGATCACTTTTCTGGCTTTGGGTCTGATCTTATTTCCCATGCAGTCAGCCTGCTGGTGAGTGGACTCCCTCTTGGTGCAGCCTGGGAAAAGACCAGCCCAAATTTGCTCACCTGTCTTTGCTACCTGCAGGTGGCCCAGCAGCGGCTCATGCGTTTGCTGTCAGCACTGCCTTAGCCAGGCTGACACTTTCGACAGCCAACAACATCGCGGTGTGATTTGGATCCCTGGCCCTTTTCTGGAAGGGATTAGGGTGTTGGAAGAGACAAGAGGAAGAAGAAATTGGAGCTGTAGAATGCTGTAGACCACGAGGAGTTTCCTTTAGGTCTCCCCCGTCTTGGAAACAGGTGTCTATGTGTTGTTGTTGTTTGGTGCAGTTGAGTTGATTCTGACTCATAGCCTATGTAGTGATCAGTGATACGAGCACGGTCAGGTGACAGCATCCCTATCCATGAGTTCCGTCAGCTTCCTAGGACTCACATAGCTTCTAGAAGTCTCCTAGAGATCATGGTCCTTTCTTCTTCCCTCATGCTGGACAGTTTCGTCATCAGCAATTCCATCCATGCCTTTTCGGCCTAAGTCACTCAGAAAAGTACAAGATCAATGATGTCTCGTTTTGCTAACTGGGATCAGAAACCATTTGGTGTCACCTTCGTTGAGGAGACGGTTCTACTAAGGATAAAAAGCTCTTCTGTAGTTTGATAGAGGCTGGTGTTTCCGGCTCTCTTGAATTTGTTAATTTGAGAACGGATAGAGAGTATTGTTGAGGGTGGGATGTGGGTATAGTTGTAGGCTGGAAAACCATATGCTCTAATTACCTTTAACGTTATTTCTTAACCTTTACTCTGGAAGTTAGAAAGGGTGTGCCGTTTCATTTGGAACTTTAAATTTAGGATGAAATTGTGGTTGATGCCAGAAAATTATGCTTGTAAATGAGCAAGCTATGGATTGTAATAAGAATCTATGATACTACATCATTGGTTTTCTAAGATGTCCTTGGCAGTTTTGCCCTCACTTAGCCAAAAACAAGAAAGTACCAACAGTGTTCACTGCTGTTTGATTCTTGATCCAAATAAATTATTTAATATCAGAGCTTAGTGAAATATAGTTTACACATCAATGGGAAAGTGAAGAGATTTAAGTCATTGTTTTGATTGCTCTACTTTGACCAAAACAGGTAGAAGACGTTGCTTCTTTAATTGGCAAGAGCCCAGTTCTCTTTCAGACCAAATATATGCATATTGTAACTTCGGTGTCACTGTTGTTGTTGTTAGCTATTGTTGAGTCGGCTACGACTCATGGGGACCCCAGGTACAACAGAACAAAATGTGCCCCCGTCCTGCACCATCTTCACAACTGTTGGTACACTCGAGTCCACTGTTGCAGTCACTGTGTGTTTTGAGTGTCTTCCAACCTGGGAGGCATATCTTCCAGCACTATATTGGACAGTGTTCTATGGCAATCCATAGAGTTTTCGTTGGCTAATTTTTGGAAGTAGATCACCAGGCCTTTCGTCCTAGTCTGTCTCAGTTGGTAAGCTCCACTGAAAGCTGTCTACCATGGATTAACCTGCTAGTATTTGAAATAGTGGTGCCATAGCTTCCAGCACCATGTTGTATTATTATTAGTTGCTGTCGAGTCAAATTCCAACTCATGGCGACCCCATGTGTGCAGAGTAGAACTGCACTCTATAGGGTTTTCAAGGCTGTGACCTTTCAGAAGCAGATCGCCAGGACTGTCTTCCAAGGCACCTGTGGGTGGGCTCAAACTGATAGTATCAGCTAGTAGTCGAGCACTTAACCATTCACGGCACCCAGGACTCCTCCAGCATCATAGCAACATGCAAGCCACTACAGTACATATGACAAACTGACAGATGGGTGATGGTCAGTGTCACCAAAGACTGCTCTATACCACCTTCTAGGATGTTAGTTGAAGGTCCCTGAGTGGCGCAAACCGCGCTTCACTACTAACCTAAAGGTTGACGGTTTGAATCCACCGAGCAACACTATGGAACAGAGGCCTGGTGATCTGTCTCCATAAAAATTACAGCTAAGACAACCCTATGGAGCAGTTCTACTGTGTAACAAATGGAGTCGCCATGAGTTGGAATCGACTTGACGGCCACAGATTTTAAGGTTGTTAGTCACCTGTCCCCTTGCCTTTTCTTTGTGTGAACCTTTAATCCTGTCACTACTATTATCTGCAAATGACCAAACTCGTTTAGTCTGTTTTTGTCATTTCTTATGCAGATTTCAGCAATGTCCCTGACGTCACGACTGGCCTGAAAAGGAGTCAGACCGATGGCACCCTGGACCAGGCTCCCCACAGGGAGAAAATGGAGCAGACCTTCAGGGTAAGATGCCATCCCAGATCTCACGCCAAGGGCCAGCAGGCAGGTGTGCATCCCCACCTGCCCCTGAGGTGGGGAAAAGAAGAGGAAGTTATTCTATCCCTGTGTCCGGCAGTCAATACAAGCATTCTTTTTGTTAAATGAAATAGTTTCCTCTTTCATTTGTATTTTTAAAGTGAAGTCCTAACAGGAGCCACACTGCAGACCCCCTTCGTGATATCTTCATGCCACGAAAGAGAGATGCAAACACTGCCATTCCTACACCAGGTGGCTTTGCTCTGGCTACTTGGACCGAGAAACGTTAAGTTCAAGTGTTCTGAAAGCCACGTGCAATTACTGTTCTCTTCCTTTGCTACATTGCTAACTGCTCAGGGTCGACCCTCCTTTCAGAAATGGTCTGATGGACACGATCTGTTTTCATGCACACCCTAGTGTGAACTGATTTTGAAATGATCACTGTCTTCTATTTCTTGCTCTGGTCTTGAATACAAAATAAGAATTGAGAAAATATAAGCTGTAACAGGTATTTATATAAAACTTATAGCAGGACCACTTGGGTTTGGACGAATACCACCACGGGCCAATCCCTTGGTGACTGGCCAAGTGGTGCACCTTTGATGACAATGACACCCCCTCTGACATGGTGGTTCAGGTTAGAATCTGCCAGATTCAGAGTGGATGCAGGAGGCTGCTGGCACCTGCTCCTCCACTCCTCTCGCTTTCCCTTTCTCTCTCCCTTGATGCCTTGATTTTTCCCTATCTAAAACCAAAAACCAGTTGCCCTTGAGTCAATTCCAACTCGTGGCAACCCCATGTGTGTCAGAGTAGAACTGTACTCCATAGAGTTTTCAATGGCCAATTTTTCAGAAGTAGATCACCAGGGCTTTCTTCCGAGGTGCCTCTGGTTAGCAGCCAAGCATGTTAACCATTTGCACTACCAAGGGACTCCTAAAAAAGTTGCCATCAAGTTGATTCTGATTCATGGAGACCTACCTCCTCCCAAATCCTCTCCCCTCCCTTGTCCAATTGCTCATACAAAATCAATGCTCAGCTGCTTCCACTGGTCTGGGAATGCCCCCAGGATGCAGTTGCTTTTAGTAAACTGAAATCCTTCAGCATTCTTAGTCTTACTATTCTGTTTCATTTCTGGTAGGTAATTTACTTTAGGGAACCCAATATTATAATATTCATCAATTTTCTTTTCTTTTTAAATAATATTTTATTGTGTTTTCTGTGAAAGTTTACACAGCAGATTAGGTTCCCATTCAACAATTTCTGCATAAATTGTTCAGTGACATTAGTTACATTCTTCATAGTGTGTGAACATTCTCATTATTTCTGTTCTGGATGTTCTGTTTCTAGTTACCTAGTTTCCTTGCCCTCTTACTTTCTCATCTCTCTCTCTTTTTTTCTTTGTCTTTAAAGTAATTGTTGACCCTTTGGTCTGATATAGATGATTTTCTTTAAAGGCGCACAGTACTCACAGGTGATATTCTTTATTTTGTGAGCCAATCTGTTATTTTGTTAAAGGTGAAAATAGAATACTCGCTAGTGGTAGCCGGGCACCATCTAGTTCTTCTCGTCTCAGGGTAGATGAGGCTGTGGTTTGTGTAGACAGTCTTGTAGACTAGTTTCTTCTTTGAGTCATTGATGTCCATCTATCACTTTTGTTCCGAATGAGTAGAGACCAGTAGTTGTATCGGTAGCACAGTGGCTTAAAAGTTCGGCTGCTAACCAAGAGGTCGGCAGTTCGAATCCACCAGCCGCTCCTTGGAAACCCTAGGGGGCAGTTCTCCTCTGTCCTGTAGGGTTGCTATGAGTCGGAATCGACTCAACGGCAATAGGTCAATGGATTTAGTCATCAATTTCCTTTTGAAGCAGTGGATCCTAGAGCATCAGATAGATATGTTGTGATTGCTTTGTCTTAAATTTTTTAAAAAGGCAAGTACTTCTGAAACACTGGTGACACTGGGCCCTCTCTTTAAGGTAAGTGTGCCTGTGGGCCAGTGGCACAGTGTGGCAGCTGGTGGGAAACCACTTAACGCCATTTATGGGAATGACATCCTCTCTGTTAGAGTCTGCTTGAGTTGCACATTAAAGTTCTTAAGAAGGAAATGTAATTTTTTTCCAAATTTTATTTTAGTTTAAGATTCAATAAAATGACTGTGCAAAAAGTCACAGTGTTAAGGCCATTTCCAACTCTACTATTTAATAATGCCTTTACAGCTAAGTGTGGAGCACTGATAAAATGGACACTGGGGCATTAAACAGTTAGAAACCTGGAAGGGGGGTGAACGTTGCAATTCAGCTGGAAATTGGGGCTGTTGAGCTTTAATTTTCATTGCTAAAATGGTTAAAGGAGAAAGAAAGAAAAAAAAGACACAGAAGGAAAAAGAATTGAAAGAGAATATTAGCGTGTTAAGGTGCCCTTTTGGCACATGGGTAAGCACTTGGCTGCTAATCAAAATGTTGGCAGTTTGAACCCACCACCTGCTCCTCATGGGAGGGACCTGGCACTCTGCTCCTGTAAAGATTACAGCCTAGAAAACCCCATGGGGCAGTTCTGCTCTGTCCTATAGAGTTGCGATGAGTCCGAACGGACTCAAAGGCACACAACAACCACAACATTTGCTGGAGTCCCTGGGTGGTGCAAATGATCGACATGCTTAACTGCTAACTGAAAGGTTGGAAGTATGAGTCCACCCAGAGGCTCTCGGAAGAAAGTCCTGGTGATCTACTTCTGAAAACTCAGCCCCTGGAAACCCTGTGGAACACAGTCCTGCTCTGCAGCACGTGGTGCCACCATCGGTCCGAATCAACTCGATGACAGCTAGTGGTTTTTTTTTAAGCATTTGCTGGCAAGTTCCTCTGTAGTCTAAAGGGATTGTCACCTCACCTTTTCAGATACGAAGATACCTAGCTACATATAATTGATTTCAGTCAATTTTCAGAAATCCTAGGGAATGCCTAGCGCTCACTCAGTTCACATGTTCCTTAGAGAAGAAGTAGTGACAATGTAAGTAATAACTGTGATGGATAGTAGTGAAAAGAAAAGAAAAGTTTAGAATTTAAGGAATTCTTTTGTATTTTTCCTTTATGTTATCATTTTTTTCTTATTTTTAACTCCCAAAAGCATTAAAAAAAAAAAAATTTCCATTGAGTCTGTTCTGGCTCATAACGACCCTAAGGACAGAGTCGAACTGCACATCTTTCTCCCACAGAGCGGCTGTTGTGTGTGAACCACCGACTTTTCAGTTAGCAGCTGAACACTTAACCACTGCGACACCAGGGTTCCCCCAGAAGCATTAGATTATGCCTAAAAGCAGTATGTTTTTCTTTAATACGCTATTTTCTAGAATAGTTGTAGGTTTATAAAAAACATCGTGTAGGAAGTTTCCGTAGGCCCCCCTCCCACTGCACAGTTTCCCCTCTACTAACATCTTGCATTTGTGCAGTATATCTGTTACAACTGATGAACCAATTTTATGTGACGCTGTAATGGTGATACACGGTATTAATGCATCTGTCAAAACCCGTGGAACGGTACAACATAGAGTGAACCTTAATATAAACTATGTGCTTTACTTCATACGTTTCTGTTTTTAAAATACAGATTTGGGAGTTTTGTGATGCGTGCATGCCCAAGTGTGTGCTGGGGTAGATCTTTCCGATCGCCTTAATGAGCGATCCCAGTGATGCCCCTGAAGGTGACACTCTCCAGAAGAGCCGCCCTTGTCCCAGGCTTCCCCCTCTGGCCCAAGTGCTCTCTCCGGCATCAGTAACTTCTCTTCAGGTTAGACCCTGGTTGAACCTGGGCTGTTTGGGATGTTTTACTAACCAGTATTCTAGACTTTAGAATGAGGAATAATTTCCCTTGAAAATCAAATGCAGCCTGGCTTGATGAAGCACAGCTGTAACCAGGGCTTCTGACAGCCCCGCAATTTCTGCAAATGGTTCATAATTGATCGCCTTCTTTCTCTTCAAAGGTGCCTATTACTGTCACAGCTCTTTGTGTGACCTTGTCAGCCTCTCCTGTGTGGGGGACTTCTCCCCCCGCCAGTATTGTTGGCAACTACTGTGTACTATTGTAATAGTTGGGAGTTGAAAGGAATAAACAGTTTCTCTGTGGGTGAGGGGGTTGAGCAGCTTTGGGTTTGTTCTGGGAACTTGAGGTGTGTTAAGCAGTCACCACAGAGGGCTGCTTGCGTGCGGCTCCTGCTCTTGGAGCTAGCTCTGAAGAGGTGGCAGTCTGTGGTTCTGTCGTCTCGTCTCCGTGGTGTATGCCATCACCTGGTGCCTTTCCAGAGAAGGCTCACAGCATGGGGTAGTGACACAGAGGAAGGGGGGGCCCTCCCGGGTCACCGGTGCTGCTGTGGAGAAAGAGATTGGTGGCGCTAGGATGTCCTTGTGAATGCAACTTGGAAGAACAGTTTGGGATTATTTCACTGCGTGGGGATGAGAGCGAGAGAGAACATGTGTTTTACTCATTTCGCAGCAGACGACTGTAGATGTGATCATTTTCCCCCGAGGGAGCAGGTGTCTTTGAACTTTTCCTTTGTATGTGCAGCATGTAAGTGACACGGGCTTTGATTCTCATGGCTCTCCATGCTGAATGCCAAATGTTTGCATGGTCTTATTTTCTCTTTATTGCAAATGGCTCTTACTCTAAAAAATGTGTAAAGACTTACGCTGATGAAAAGATATGCCTTTCTTTCCAGAAGGAATTCTAACGGTAATCTTTAAATACTCTTTCCAGCTAAGAAGAAGAAGAAAACTTCTTTGGGATACCAGTGGTAATGCGGTATTGTCAACTTTTCCTTTCTCATTCCGTGGATGTCTGGGTTTTTAAACTGATCTCTAGAACGGTTTTGTTCATCTGAAATAGAAAGGTCTCAGAAAGGTCTAGAGACATTTCAGATATTTAACCTGTAAAATACGTTGGAAAGGAGAGAGAAATCATTTCATGCTTTACAAAATTTCTTTGGGGCGTAGCACAGATCTTGTACTGGACTTCAGGCTGTAAAAGCAAAACCCACGAAAGTAAAACCCGGTTTCTGCAAGGTAGCCGAGTTTTTACATTAGTTAATTTCTGATTAAATAATCTTTCAGCTTTTGAGAAGCATTTTATGTAATCATCTAATGTAGATTTGGCAGTGATTATTTTTGCCGTCTGTAGGCGGCACGTTGCTAGAACAGAGCGCGTTGGGAATCTGGAGATACACTGCCTGACAACCGTGTGTTGAGCTCTTTGCAATCTCGTCATGCTTCAGCTCTGTTTGGTCTGCTTATTTGTTCAAGGTAGAAAAAGGGACGTGCCCTAACGGTTGGGTTTTGAGTACACAGCATGATCATAACTTGCATTTAATATTTAATTCCGGCTCACCCACTTAGCTTAACCTTTAAATTGTTCACATGAATTGCTTTTAAGAGCTTGTTTATCTCAGAAGCTAAAAGAAAAGAAACAAGATTATCGGACTACATGATTTGTTCACCACCACTCTCAAATTATACATCTGACTTACCTTTCTTTGAATTTCCTGCATTATTTCAAGATCTTTGGGGTTGTAAGGTATTTTTGTTATAAAGTCAAACTAAAATATAATTTATTTATCAATAGTACATGGCTGGTATTCAATAGATTAATGTGATTATGCTCTTTTTTTTTTTTTTTAAATATAACTATTTCTAAATGCAGGTTATCTGACATAATTCCTCTTTGAGTGAGGAGATAGCCTCCTTAAAGCAAACGTTTTGGTCCCCGAGGAATGATTTGGGTTCGGACTTTCTCCATTAGTGGGACACGGGGATTTAATTCCAGGTAGCCTTTTCTTGCAGGTATCGGCGTAATGGAAAGAACTTTAGACCCGGGGGTGGGAAATTTGTGTCCTGGCCCCACCAAACTTTACTACTGCGTCACCTGGGGCAGGTCGCTCAACCTTTGTAAGCCTGGGTGTCTTCATCTGTAAATTAAAATAACAACACCCACCCTGGATTGTTGTAAGGACCAAACCACATGGGTTTATGTGCGAGTAGAAGCACACATGGGAGAGATTATTAGGATAAAAGTATCCCTTCCTGACATGTCTTATATATATACCTGCTTTCCCCCTCTTCTCACCCAGTGGCCTCTTGAACTATGGGAGTCGATGTGCGAGATAGGAAATCGTGTAAGTATATAAAGACGTTAATACAATTTTATTGAAGTATTAAGATGGATGCGTGACTTAAAACAGTTTAGCTGCGTTCTCAGGCATCTTGAAGTTGGTGTCAGTGGTCAAATCCTACTGAACTGTCCCATGACATGGAAAAGTGCCAGAAACCCAGGGCCTCAGGAATTGGTCCTCGTGGACCTTTGCCGTCTGCATGAAGACAAGGCATGCCCACCCTATTTTCTTCTGTATACTGCTGTGAATTGAAGAGCTTTGCCAACGGTTGTTGAAAATAAAAATAGTATAGGTGAGATCAGCCTTTCTCCTTAGCAGGAGTCAGCTGTGGATATTGAGATGCTGGGCAAAGCCTGAGGGACTTGTCCGATGATGGTCTTGTAGGCTTGTCCCCTTTGGACAGAGAGGCATCACTTGAGGGCACAGAAGAAGGGAGTTGGGCCGAGTTTTCGTACCCCGCATGCAGATGTGATGTTCTGCCTTTGTAACTTTGTCCTTCCTTGTGGCAGGGACTTGGTGGCAAGTTTGTGGACATACTTTGTAATGACTACTTAGTTTTCGTTGGCAGATGCCAACCCTTTGGCTGGGTCTGTAGGAAGGGAAGCGGCTCCTAGAGGACCTCGCCACAGCATGAAGAACATAGTAGTCCTGACCTCTTTGTTGCCAAGGCTGGATTTATTCACACTGTTCAGCAGGGTTGGAGGCCCTGGGTAATGCAAATAGTTAATGTGGTCGGCTGCTCACCAAAAGGTTGGAGGTCTGAGTCCACACAGAGGCTCCTTGGAAGAAAGTCCTGGTGATCTACTTCCAAAAAATCAGCCATTAAAAACCATAGGAGCACAGTTCTACTCTGACACACATAGGGTCACCATGGGTCAGAATTGATTTAATGGCAACTGGAAACTGGATTCAGCAGGTTTAGAGATATCACCCAATGTGCCAAAACTGAAAAAAAAAGAAGAAAAAAGAATAATGGGAAGGAAGGGAGGGAAGATATTTGGAGGGGGTGTGGAAACAATGAGCTTGAACTGTGGGGTGGCATTGACAGAACTAGTAAGTGAATACACTGAGGCAGTAAGTGTGTGGAAAGCAGTTTGGGAACAGAGAACTTGTTCTGTGGGAGGAGGCCGAGTGGAGTTTGACGGGAGGACAAACTAAACCAAACCCTTTGCCGTCAAGTCCATTCTGACTCATAGCAACCCTGTAGGACAGAGTAAAACTGCCCCATAGGGTTTCCAAAGAGCACCTGGTGGATTCGAACTGCTGACCTTTTGGTTAGCAGCCGAGCTCTTAACCACCGCGCCACCAGGGCTCTGACAGGAAGACAAGGGGCTGAGATCTTGGCTCATAGTGACCTCTCCCTCCGCTTCCTCTCATAGTCAGCTGTACCCTAACTGAGGGCTGATCCCTTCTGGCTGTGAGGCAGGGTCCTAGTGAGGTTTATGTCCCAGGAGGGGGCTGTTGCCATTGCTGACTACCTGGGGCCCCAGGAGCAGAGATTGCTAACAGCAGGATACTGCCTGATAGCACTTGGTTGGCAGCCTTTGCCAGGCAGGCTTTCACTGTCACACACTGCGATTGCTTGATAAGCAGGACCTTAGCCAGACAAGGGTAGGGGCTACCACCGCGGGGCTGTGAGCCTGCTGCGCAGTGGGATAGGCTTGGGCTTTCTGTATGAAACACAGGATATATGCAGGTTTAGGCAACAGAGTATTGAGAAAACAGAGGAGACTCTAGGGCCTGACTAGAAGCTGGGCTGCACCAATATTAGCCTTGGGTGCACAGGGACCAGTCACGTCCCTCTTGGCTCTTCTGTCTCCTGATCTGTGGAGATGACATTACTTGACTCACAGTGTCACTGGAAGGATTCGTTGTTGTTGCTGGCTGCTGTCAAATTGGACCCCGACTTGTGGTGACCCATGTGTTCCAGAGTAGAACTGCTCCATAGGGTTTTCTTGGCTGTAATCTTTATGGAAGCAGATCGCCAGGCCTTTCTTCTACAGAGCCAGTGGGTGGGTTTGAACTGCCAACCTTTACGTTAGCAGTCAATAGCAAACCACTTGTTCTACCCAGGCTCTTATTGGAAGGGTCAAGGGAGGTCCTCTGTTTTCTTTTCTTTCTTTCTCTTCTCTTTATTTTTTACTGTGGTAAATATATATGTATCAAAACATTTGATATTTCAACACTGTTCACACGTACAGGTCAGTGACAATGACCCCTTCCTTTTTTATCCTCAGATAATCTGGGCTTTTTTTGTTACCACGTCTAGTCTCCAGCCCCTTCTTTCTCTCCTTCCGCTTCTTGCCCACAGCACCTTCCTTCGTGCCTTCCTCTGTCCCCTGCCCTCTCATTCTCCTCCAACTTGCTCTTTTCATCCTGTTTTTCCGGGGGAAAAAATAGTGGTTATTAAGAGTCATCTTCAGAACTTTGTGAAACGAAGAACACCAAAAGCGGAAGTTCTGTGAGGCAGCCCCGAGGGAGATGCGGGGTGAATCACTGGGCTCGGGTGGGCTGTGGATCAGGACTTGTCAGGTGGAGCCCTGGCTCTGAAGTTAACTTGCTATCGAACTAAGCCCAAGTGCTCAAGGGATAATTACACCCCCTTTCTCATCCTGCTGGGATGATGACTAATGGGAAAGTGACTTGGAGGCTCCGCGGGGCTGAGGCCACACAAAGACTTGAGTCCGCTCGAGCAGAGACGCCCTGTGGACATTTCTGGTCTTGGCTGAGTGCTTGTTTGCCACGTTGACTTCTGGCACAGGCCTCTCCTTCCTCTCCCTTCCTTTGATGGTGTTGCTGCCATCTCTGAGATAAGGATTGTAGAGGGATGCGTTATCCTTTCCAAGGCAAACAGGGGGTTAGGCTCAAAGAGTAGCCAGCCAGCTACCTACACGTTGGGTGGTGAGGAGGGTCTCCAGCTGGTGCTCTTGGAATCTGAACTTGAATTTTGGTCTATCTGGATAACAGTCAGTTCAAGGCTGGGCTGAATGCAAGCCCCCTGTGTCCTGTGTAGGGTGAAGAGTGAACTACGTGATTTTACGTGTGATTGTAGGAGAGAAGTCGGTACCATTCCTCCATTTCTGTCCTCTGCGCCTTTGAGGCCACATATCTAGGTTTCTGGATTGGAGATAGAGAGTTATGGAACACTTAGGATCATTACACTTTTAGGGGAGAGGAAAGCAGGGAGTCTGAATTTCTCAGGCCAGATCCTATCCTCAGTGTAAGCACCATTTGCAGGTTCCTGCCTATTCCTAGGAGAAGCCGTCTGGATGTAGGGAGAGCTTGGAGTAAGGACATGTGGGTTTTTGCCTGAAGTCTTACACTGATAATCCTTTGTCCTGGGTGAAGTCTGCAAGCTTCACCGCTGTGAAACCAACAGGTGGGTTTGGCAGTCTTGCAGGCCCATCATGGCTCCCACAGTCTGTGTTGCTCCCCATCCTCTTCACTGTCTGCCCTTCAGCATGAATACCTGATCTAGAGAGTCCTTTGCTTCATGTAGTCCCTACCCCCACTGCCACAACCAAGAATATGAAGGGCTGCTTAAGAGAAAAATTAATTTTAGAAGACCACAATTAGAATTAACACTGGTCACTTACTGCCTTTCACACAATTCATTGAAGTTAATTAAAACCTTTAACCTTTATTAAGGTTTTTATTTCCGTATCCTCTACTTGTTTAGGAGATTATTTAGAGCAGGCCGTCTGAGAATCTGATGAAAGCTGTGGACCCCCCAAAATTGCTTATTATACATACATAAAAAGGTGCATACAATTTCAAGGAGTTCACCAGTCTTAGAAAATTTATTCATAGATTTCCCTTTGGGAACCTAACTGTAGGTTACTAATTCTGATTTTGAGTAAATAGTTGAATAGCCTAGTATCAGTCTTAGTATTACTGATGCTACAGAATCAACTATCCAGTGCCTACAATATGGAAACCACTGTGTTTGTTTAGTCTAGTGGTATTTTGGACTTTGTTTTTATCTTGAAGTCTAATTGGGTGGGTGGGATTAGATATTAGTGCTTTATTTATTTATTTATTTTAACGTGTTAAGAGACATTGGAGGAGCCCTGGTGATGCTGTGATTAAGTGCTCAGCTGCTAACCTAAAGGTCAGGAGTTCAAACTCACCAACCACTCCTTGGAAACCCATGGGGCAGTTCAACTCTGTCCTGTAGGGTTGCTGTGAGTCGGAATCGACTCAATGACAATGGGTTTTTTGTTAGTTTGTGAATGGACTTGGAGGGAATGGTTTATATTCTTCTGTTTAGGGGACGATTGAGCAATGGTTCCTCCTGTGTTTCTTTTCCAAGGGATTGAGAAGAGGACTTCCTTGATGCCTCTTTTCACACTAGTGAGTTAACTAATACTTGGTTGTTGCTCACTCCTTTCCTTTTTGTTGGAAGGAAAAACAGCCACAATTACAATCTAATTTTTGGCTAGCTACTGTTTGGAGACCATGAATCTTATCTAGCTTATCTTTAGTAAGTTTTAATATAGGGGTCATAGTGTCTAAATGTGTCTAAATGAGTCGTTAGTGTTCAATGCGTCAAATCTGTCCTTGAGATGGTCTCTAAATTCAGGTGGAATATACTGAAGCTTGTACATTGGCTTTTCTTACTTCGGACATGTTATCAGAAGGGACCAGTCCCTGGAGAAGGACATCATGTTGGTAAAGTAGAGGGTCAGTGAAAAAGAGGAAAACCCTCAATGAGATGGATGGACACAATGGCTGCAACAGTGGGCTCAAACATAGCAATGACTGTGAGGATGGCCCAGGGCTGGACAACATTTCGTTCTGTTGTACATAGGGTCACTATGAATCAGAACCGATTCAGTGGCTCCTGACAACAATAACAGTGTCTCAATATTCATCCATTTTTTCATTAAAATCTCCTTCACAAAGTCATTCTCAGATATGAGCCATGGTGGAAGGATCTGAAACAGCCGTCTTGAAGCTTTATGTGTTGTGTGTGTAGAGATGGCACTCAAATAAGAACTCTGATTTTACTGAATAAATAAAAATGTATTTGTCTCTGCTTTTTTTAATGCTTTTAATTACTCATAGCAGATTCTCACCTTTAATAATGTCCTGTCCCCACCGTGTAGCTGCTTTTACTCTCTTAAAACTAAGTTCTAAGAAATTGTTCTGAGTCATTTTGCAATTTCCTCTATAGTCTCAGCTATGAGTCAATCTATATGCTATTCTGTTTGGTAAGAGCAGGGTTATGGAAAAACTCTGCCTGAGGACACTTCATACAGCACAGATTCTGATATTGTCACCATCTCAAAAACATAGTTAACCAGAAAAACAAACCCAATACCAAACCAGTTGCTGTTGGGTCAATCCCAACTCATGGCGACCCATGTGTCTCAGAGTAGAACTGTGATCCGTAGGATTTTCACTGGCTGATTTCTTGGCAGTAGATCTTCAGACCTTCTTCCAAGGAGCCTCTGAGTGGACTTGAACCTCCAGTCTTTCAGTTAGCAGCTGACCTTGTAAACCACTGGTACCATCCAGGGACTGCATCCCAAATACCATCTTCTAATTGCTGAGAAGAAAGATTGGATAGTTAGTTTTGTAAATCAGTCTTCCTGCTGTTCTTGACGATAGCATGAAGAACAGGGAAACAGAAAATCTATTTGTCACAAGTATGGAGGAAAAAAATTGAAGGTATGTTTTTAAAGCCACCCCCTAATTCTCTCTTTTCACATTTTCCTTCTTTTGTTGGTCATTGCCCCTCGTTCTTCCTCATTTTGTTTGTTCAGCTTCCAAGGCGGCCCTCCTCAGTGATTCACCTTCCTCTGCGCTCTCTAATTCCTTGCTGTTACCTAAGTTCTCTTGCGTTTTCAGAAAATAGATGTCAGGTGAGGAAGCTCCGAGGTGTGCAGCTGCATGGAAAGCTCTAGTCCTGCGTTCGCACAGACTGGGGATTTCGTCACTAACTGGTTAGAAACACAAGTGTTGCATAACCCGAGGAGTCCTGCATCTTCCTACCTCTCAAGCTGTTTTCAGCTGGTTTTGGAATGTTGTAGAATCCATTCCTTTCATGGTTCACACAGTCCCACGCTAGAGGATAACAGTGGCGTCATTAGGATTGGTGTCACCCAGTGTGGTAACTCATGGTGTCACCCCCCCATGCTTATTACCACATATTGTAGCTAAAACACCAGAAAATTTGACAAAATCTACAACTTTAAAACCACCGGCAGCAGTGAAAACAGCCACGTGCTTTTCGCACGTGCAGACGAAACCAGGTGATTCGCAGCGTCATTGTAATTGGGTAATAATGACAGCTCTGACTGGAGCACATTAGAAGGTTCAAAACGTAAATTAGCGTAGAGTTTTAGCCTTGTAGGTATATTGATACATGTAAGCTGGGCTTACAAAAAATGTTTTTGTTGTTATAACTGTAGGGACATATTTATACAAAATAATAAATTTCTGCTGAAACACTGTACAAAAATTTTATAGACAGTCATTTTGGTGTCACCCCCTCTGACAGTGTCACCCTATGTAGTCTGCAACCCCGACACCCCCGTGGTGACGTCCCTGGAGGATAATCAGGTCAGGGGATTGGCCAGGCACCTTAGCCTGGTGATTCCAGAAATCAAGGATGGGGCCAGGCATGCACTGCTCTCCTCCTATTGCAGAGTGAGATCCTGAGCACAGGGCTTTTCTAGAACCGCGTTACCAAGATTCAAAGATGATGATCAAACCAGTGTTCCCAGGAGAGATTTACAAATGATTCCCTAGGCCTGAGGCTTTAAAAACGCTTTTGTTTTCAGTGTCACTGTCATTTTGTCTCAGACATCTTTTGGTTTTGCTCAGGCTTCTGTCTGTTCCCCCTTTTCTGACTTCATCTGCTATTCTTCTCTCCACTCAGGCAACGTGGCTTTGGTTACTTTGTTTTTGTTGATTTGTATTTCCAGAAGTTTGCTCAAAATAGCCAAACCATTTATTAAAAATAATAGCTGTCTCAGTTTAATTTTTCTTCTACTTCATTTCTTTTATTTAGTCAGTGTTAGATTTTAGAGACTGGTTGGTGTTAAAGTCTTGGCTAAAGGTGTGTAAGGTAGATGTTGTTCACATGAGATCTTGATTACTTTGAGACCTAACTCTATTTAGGAACCCCGTCGATCAGAGGCAATGCCAGAGTCAGTGTAACCGACTTGACTATCACATTGCTTATTGCAGCAAAAGAATTTAACTAAAACTACAATTAAAGGGGCACACGGGATGCATTTGTGCTCACTTAAAGCAATTAGCCCCTGGCCCTGCCCACACCTCATTAACATTTGTTGTTGTTGTGTGCCATCATGTCAATTCTGACTTATAGTGACCTCATGTGACAGAGTAGAACTGCCCCATAGGGTTTTCTAGGCTGTAATCTTTATGGGTGCAGGTCGCCAGGTCTTTTCTCCTATGGAGCCGCTGGGTGGGTTTGAACCGCCAACCTTTCAGTTTGCAGCCGAGCACTTAACTATTCTACCACAGGGCTCCTTTAATTAAGGTTACCAGGATATTAAGGAGCCCTGCTGGCACAGTGGTTAAGAGCTAAAGCTGCTAAATGAAAAGTCAGCAGTTTGAATTCACCAGCCACTCCTTGGAAACCCTACGGGGCAGTTCTACTCTGTCTTTTAGGGTCGCTATGAGTCAGAATCAACTGTATGGCAACGGGTTTGGTTTGGTTTTAGGATATTAAAATACAGTTTGGTGTTTGATATGCTTATGACTTTTCTCCCCAAAGCTACAATTGTTTTTTGACACCAGATTCCAAGCTTTATTTCCAAGCAGACATTAGAACAGAAGAGCCAGGCCATTCTAAGCGTGGCCTTCCCAAGGGAAGGTGGTTGGTTTCAGACAATCGTGGGGCATGGGCCCTCCCTCCTCACCACCTAGCATTCTTCATAAGGGGCTGTGGAGGTGCCCTTGATCCACAAGTAGGGTCAGTGCTGAAGATGTCATGAGAAGGTTAAACAGCCTGAGGAATGAGGAGAGCTGGCTGCCCCTCTCCTTGAAGCTATAGTGGGGCCTCATCAAATGCCCGCCCGTGAGGTAGCCTGAGTGGTAGCTCTGCTTCTAGCTGAAGCAAAATACTGTAGATGGTTAAGCTGAAATGCTCCAAAAAGTTCTTCAAGAATTCATAATTTGTCAGGGACAAATTCCTGCAGGGAAATGGCCCCTCCATTCTCCCAGTCAGAGCCTTGGCTCTGACTACCTGTCCCAGGCCTTACACCGGTGTGTGGCTTATTCTGGAGAAGAACATTATGGGGCAAAGCCAACAGGCTGGCTGTTTGTTTTGTGCCTCCTTGTCTCTGTAACTGCGTCTTGCTGTTACCTTGGGTTGACTTTGATTGTCCCCATGCCAAGGCCATACCAAATGGAACATTTGTGGTGTGGAATATATAAGAAAGATGTAAGAGAATTGACTAGAAGGATTTCATCCCTTTCTGTACCAAATTGTTAAATAAAGTAGATGCCTCTCTCTAAGACATTTGGCCCAGGAGTGCTGGAGCCTTTCACTCACGGATTCATGGGCTTCAGAAAAATCACCTCACTCCCCTGAATCCTTAAGTCCTTATTCGATAAAAAGAATGGGATCGTATTTCCACAACAGTTTCATAGTTGCGAGGTAAAATTAAATAAGAGCCACGCATGTGAAATGGTTTTAAAAGCTGCCCCGGGCACTGAGCAAGGGTGCTAACACTTGTCAGCACTTAGCGTGTGCTGTGAATTCCATATACATCGTCTCATTTAAACCCATTTGCTTGACAACAACCCTACGGGGTAGATATTACTAACCCCGTTTTAGTATGAGGAGACTGAGATTCAGAGAAGTTAACTAACATGCCCAGCATGACACAGCTAATCGGTGATGGGGACCAGGACTCAAACCTAGCTCAGCCAATTCTAGAGCCAGTTCTGTGCTCTATCCCATACTGCCCAGTGAGGGAAGGCTGGCGCTGATTGTAGTAGAAAGAAAGAAAAGACTACTCTGTGTTTAAATTCCAGAGACATGCAACATATGTGTATTTACTCACAGACTTGATTGAGAGGCAGAGTTACTCTGTCAAACTGCAGGCTATGATGTTAGAAATTTTGACATAACTTTTTTTTTAGTTTTTTACAAACTTGGGTGAGCTGTTTAAGTGTGCTTTTTGTTGTCGTTGTTATTTTTTTCTTTTAGCCTTTAAAGAATCTATTTCATAGAGCCCCTATAAGATTTTCAGTAGGTGTTACTCTCAAATAATTAGAAGTCTCTGGAAGAAGAGTTCAAAAATGCTGGAATTAAAAAAAAAAAAAGAAACCCAAGTCCATTGTCATCAAGTTGATTCTGACTCATAGTGACCCTATAGGACAGAGCAGAACTGCCCCGTAGGGTTTGCAAGTCTGCAATCTTCACTGAAGCAGACTGCCACATCTGCCTCCCTCAGTGTTAATATCTAACATTTGCATCTCAATAATAATTAGTTTGATAGTTCAAAATGTAGTTTTGTACTATAGACAGCTAGTACTCATATGTAAATATTTTTGCCTCCAACTTGTTTTTTAAATAAATGACATGTTTTAAAAAATCTGCCCCTATATAAGCCTATATATTAAAATTAAAATCAGTATTCATTAAAATGAGTAGAGTGGATATTGGGCTTCTTTTTTAAAAATAACCATTTAAAACTCTATTTTTGGGCACACAGAAGTGCAGCGGGACTGGAAAACCCCCTTTGCATCCTGAACAGAACGCCCTTTTCTTCACAGGGCTAGTTGGGCGGCTTCCTTCTGAACCTTCAGGGCACCAGAAGCTGAGTGTTCCCACAGCCGTCCTCTCTGCATTATCACAGAGGATTCTAATCGTACAGAATCTGCTGCTTTTGTCAGCAGTTTTTAGAGAACCTTCTCCAGCAATTTATAACCACTTTAACTTTTCCAGTCGGAATAAATATACATTTATAATGCTGGTTCTCCCATTAGAGCGGCGTCCTTGTAGAAGTACATTTATATAGACCCAAAATATTTTCAAATTCTTCCTCCAAAGGGATAAAAGTGTCTTTGTAAGTGAACTTTTCATATCCTTGGCTTGATTCTACTTTATTTGCTGCTTTTCTGCCCCTCTTTTTTTTTTCTTTTGGTGGTGGGGCAGGCACTGAGGGAAAAAATGACATCTTTCCATAATAGCAAAAGAAGCGTTTTTGAAAACAACCCCAAATAATAGGCAGTCATGGCTGTCCTAATAGTGTCTATCTTGTGGGTTCCTACAAAAAATGTTTCCTAAGATAAAATTATTATATGGGAACAATATGTCTGTGATAATGACATCTAGTAAAACTACTTGAACAATGGTAAAACAAAACAAAAGACCCTTGCTGTCGAGTTGATTCTGACTCCTAGCAACCCTATAGGACAGAGTAGAACTGCCCCAGAGGGTTTCCAAAGCTGTAATCTTTATGGAAACAGAATGCCTCATCTTACTCCGAGGAGTGGCTGGTGGGTTCGAACCACCAACCTTTCAGTTAGCAACTGAGCGCTTAACCACTGTGCCACCAGGGCTCCTTTGAACAATGGTAAGGTTACATTAATAAATAGCTGCCCTGAATTGCTTTGTATTAATGGACAATGGTAGGATTACATTAATAAAAAGCAAATCAGGACCGAGATTAGTCTGTATCATTGGGAAGCTCCTCACCCCCACCCTCATAGACTCAAGGGTATGGAAACTCAAGGCATATGTTCCCTAAGAAGGTAGACTAAGACAGCTAGAGAGAGCCAGCAGAGGAATCGACTCTCTTGACAGCCCAGAAGCTGATCTAAGATGCCCAAGGAATATCATCAGGGCACTGCAGTAAGTGCAACCAAATGATTGTTTTCTGAGCGGTTTAGAGCTGCTTTCACAACTGAGTGCTGGGTCTGCAGCTGGGAACCAGGAACCCACAGGGACTGCAACTAGAAAGAGGGAGTGAAGACTCAGCAGGGGGACAGTCTGAGCTTGAAGAGCTGGCAGAGTCCTAAGCAACCTTGCACAGAGCCTGAACTGTTACACTGAAGTATATGGAATTTTTTTTAGGATTTAACCCTATTGCTCGGTCTTCTATTTATATTATAGATTTTGTTGTTGTTAGAGGCCATGAAATAGATTTCAGTTAATAGCGACCCTGTGCGACAGAGTAGAACTGCCCCACAGGGTTTCCTAAGCTATAATCTTTATAGGAGCAGGTTGCCAGGTCTCTCGCCTTCGGAGCTGCTGGTGGTTCAAACCGCCAACTTTTCAGTTAGCAGCCGAGTGCTTAACCATTGTGCCACCAGGGCTCCATTATATACCCGAAAATAGCTAATATAGATTTGTCAAAGCTCTAGCCTGTTAACAATTTGATTATAACTGGTGTCATTGACACTTTTCAAATAAAGGCAGAAGATAGTCTTTCTAGTGTCTTAGTGTACAACCTTTTGTAATTAAGAAGGAAAAAAAAAATTCTTAGCTCAATAAAATTCTCAGAATACATACCACTTGAAGACTTTTCCTGTAAAAACTGCTCAGTAATATACTATAAATTGCCAAGAATAAAGCCCAAGAAACAACTCTTGAATAGAAATGCTGTGTTTGAGAAAAGTAGCAGTAGACACTGAGACCAGCTAGAATCAGAGCATTGAACAGCACTCTAACCATCAAAGGAAGACTTACTGTAAATACACAAGTTTAAACGAACTTATGTGATTATCAGAACAAAAGTGGGCTCTGAGGCAGTATCGAAGGAAGAGACTAAAAGGAGCCGAGATTTGAGATAAATGCCTCTGGATGGGAAAGTGTGGGCAGGGGTGGCATTGACAGATATGGAAACTCATAAATAGTAAAGCATGTGTTTTTCTAAAAAACTGAGTTGAAAGTGATTGGTTCTGAGGTTTCTTTAACTGGAGAACCATAGTTAGAATGAATGTTAAATGGTATGAAGTAATCACTGACAGAATTTAATGTCATAATGTCTTGAGTTACAGGAAAAGCAAACTGAATAATCCCACCTAGCAAAAAGCAAAATTCAAAAGCAACATAAAAAAATCATAAAAAGAAAACATGAAATAATATCATGTAGACCAAGTAACATTCATATATAGACAAACTATAAAATAAATAAATAAATTATATATATATATATATATACATGTGTATATATAAAAGACCAAAAACCAAACCCCTTGCCATCAAGTCTATTCCAGCTCATAGCGACCCTATAGGACAGAGTAGAACTGCCCCATAGGGTTTTCAGGGAGCATTTGGCGGATTTGAACTGCCTGCCGACCTTTTGGTTAGCAGCCAAACACTTAACTATTGTGCCGCCAGGGCTCTCTCTCTATATATAAAACCTAAATTTTCCAGAAAGGCAAAGAAGTGTGTATCTTGTTTACATACCTAAAACAAATAACAAAGATGGGGAAAAAAAAAGAGGCTTGACAAAGATATATTAATTTAATAAAGAAAGCTGTAGTCAGGGAAGGTAGAATTGAAGACAAGTGTTAACCAGGAGGGCATATTAAATTTTGATGTGGATTACAGTGTCATTTGTAGTCTCTAAACAAATAGTATGTATAAGTCATTTTAAAAACTTACACTTTACTTACTGAAAAAGTTTCAGAATAAAGTTTTATAGATAATTTTGAGTTTTAGTTCAGATTTATTTTCAAAAGAAGAGTTTTTTTTTTTTTTTTTTTTTAATCAGGCTTCATCTGTCTATACCAGGGGTTGGCAAACTTTACCTATAAATGTCCAGATATTTTATCTTAGGAACCATACGGTGGTGATCTCTCTCACAACTACTCAACTCTGCATTGTAGTGCAGAAGTAGCCACAGACTAATTTGTAAATGAATGAGGGTGTTTCTAATAAAACTTTATTTACACAAACAGGCAATGGGCCAGATTTGGCCCACAGGTCATACTTTACAGACCACTGCTCTCTAGGATCCACCTTAACTCATCAGTGGGGTTGTTAAAAGTCTTATACTGTGGGTATCATATCTTTTTGCATGTGTCTTTCTTGATGAGTAAATTTAACCATTCATCAGAAGTAAGCCATGTATTTCTCTCTGGTTTAAAAGTAAGAAAAAGACAACGTCAGTACCTGGCATCCATTGGAAGGGGAATATTAGCTAGAGCGAGCCATTTTGTGTAAATTTCATAAGTAATATTGAAGCATCCAATATTTTATGTAAGAGAGATGCCCAACTGGGTAGAAATGGGACCCGAATCCCTTGAAACATCCTTGGCAGAGAGAGTGCGTATCTTACTCATGCCTGAATTCTGACCAAACTCCTGTTAAATAAGGAAACCAAGCAGAAGGCAGGAAGCGAGGATGTGCAAGCCTGGGCCCAGCTCCCTTCGTGTTTCATACCCATTGGATCAGCTGCTCCTTCCTGGGGAGCAGGCCCAGTGCTGGCAGGCACAGCCACCCTGCTGAAGACGCTGGTCTGGAGGCCAATTCATAGTTAACACAGTGCATCCTTTGCTTCAGCTCCCAGCTCTGCCCTGCCTAACGGGTGCCAACTGATCACAGAAGGTTTGTTTCTTGGTACACAGCAAGTGCCACATAAATGCCCTCTGCCCTCTCCAAGATAATGTGTCCACCAGTGGGCCTGGCTGCCCTTCCCCGAGGCCTGGGAGTGCCCCGCTGCCTCCATCCCTTGGGTCTGTGCAAACTCCACCTTCTCTTTCTCTGAGCTCCTGTTAGAGCGGTGGCCCCAGCCCTCTGCGTGTCTCCTGTGTTTTAGTTTTCCCCTCGCCCTCTATCTGAGACACTGTCTGTACCCCTTGGTGGTGGTGGGGTGTCCTTGTTGCCTGTCGTCCTGCCACTGACTCCCATTACGCTGTGGCATAGAGGTCAGAGCCATAGTTTCCATCCTCCGTGGTCATTGCTTTGCCCCCAGGGCCTTGGACAAGTCTGCAGAGAGCAGGTGCTCGTGGGAAATTGCTGATTCAGTGGAATCTGATAGGGACACCCAGAGAAACTTACTCTTCCATACTTCTAAAATTAGCAGAATTTGAGAAATGAAATTCCCTATACAAATTGTAACTTTATTGAGTCCTAATCTTTTGGGGGGAACCCCGTGGCACAGTGATTAAAAGCTCAGCTGCTGACCAAAAGGTTGGAAGTTCGAGTTCACCAGCCACTCCTTGGAAACCCTAGGGAGCAGTTCTGCTCTATCCTGTAGGGTCACTATGAGTCAGAATTGACTCGACGGTAGCGGCTTTGGTTTTTTTAATGGGGAAGCTTTATTGCCGAGGTTGGTGGTGGTTCAGTGGTAGAACGGTTGCCTTCTGTGTGAGAGACCTGCGTTCACTTTTGGCCAGGGCACCCCACACGCGACTACCACCCATCTGTCGGTGGAGGTTTGCGTATTGCTGTGATGCTGAATAGGTTTCAGCAGAGCTACCAGACCAGGACGGACTGGAAAGAAAGGCTTGGCAATCTACTTCTGAAAATCAGATCAGATCACAATGATCCGATTCCCAACCAATCATGGGATGGCACAAGACCAGGCAGCGTTTCTTTCCATTGTGCACGGGATCTCCATGAATTGGGGCTGACTCAACCGACGACAGCTAACAACAGCCTTTACTGATTCTTGCACTGGGCTAAGAAATTTTACATGTTGTATCTCATTTAATCCTCTCAACAGCCCTATAAAATGGGATCCCTGTTTTACAGGGTAGCAAACTGAGACAGGGAGAAATGAATTGAGGTTACATAGTGGGTAATTGCTGGGGCCAGGAATTTAACTCCAGAATATGTGTGCTTAAATTTTCCATCTTGAATAAAGGAATAGTTTAAGAAACCTAAATCCAAACATACTTTAAGGCCCTGCGTATGTTTCACGCTGGTACTGAGGCGGGCAGGGAGTCTGTGCTGATGGAAGGGGAGCAGGCAGAGCATGCCTCTTTCTCCTGTAGCACCGGCGTGATGATTTCCTCTGCCATCTTCACTATGAAGGTGTGTGCCTGGTAGGTGGCAGGGTGTCCCGCTGTCCCGTCAGGACCGCTGTGGTCGCCTGTACGTACGCCTGCTCTCCCGTGCTCTCTTCTCTTTAATATAAAGTTCTCCATACCATGCCCCTTCTTCCAGTGGCGTTCAAAATTCTCAACACGTGTCTGCAAGGCCTTGCCTCTCTCTCCTGTTGCATCTCCTGCCACTACCTCAGCCCCAGGGCCACAACTGGCCTCAGCTCCTGGCCTGCTGCATGCCCTTTGTTGCTTTGGGGTGTTAGCAGATACTCCTCCACCTCCAGCCCCAAACTTTGTTTAGTTTAAAAAAAGAAAGTTGCCATTGAGTCAGTTGCAACTTACAGTGACCCCATGTGTGTCTGAGTAGAGCTGTGCTCCACAGGGTTTTCAGTGGCCGATTTTTTGGAAGTAGATTGCCAGGCCTTTCTTCCAAGGCACCTCTGTGTGGACTCCAACCTTTCGGTTAGCAGCTGAGTGTGTTAGCCTTATATACAGTCATGCGTCTCTTAATGTTCACGATATGTTCTGTGAATAGGACGTTACGTGATTTGGATATTGTGTGAACACCATGTTATGGGTGAAGGTCCTTTCAGGCGTTTGCTTCCAGAATAAGGAGGTTTTGTCCATATTACAAATTTGCTGAGGCAAATAACCTCCCTCTACAATTAGTTGATCTAAGGTTTCAACAACTTTTTCTGCTGCCTTCGCATCAGCACTTGAAGACTCCCCACTCGCTTTCATATTATGCACAGAGGCGTAGTGTGTTGGGGGGGCAGACGGGGGCGCTTGCCCCTGGGTGCAAGTCCGAGAGGGCGCCAGACGAGGCGCGGAATGACATTCCGAGGTGCGCAAAAGATGAAAGGTGCCTGACTGAGGCAGCAGACGAGGGGGGAGGGTGTTTCTGCTGATGGGTCACAGCTATCAACGTCTATTCATCTTGAAATTGAGGGAGGAACAATTTAGAGATTGCCCCTGGGCGCTTGTTGCCCTTGCTATACCCCGGATTATGCAGTGACAAGCATTGTTTGAAACACTTAAACCACCCAGAGCTGGCACTAAGCTCACTATCGTAGTCTGGTCCTGCTTTTCCTTTAAGCATCTGGAACAAGCTTCGTGCCTTAGCAGTGATGGTCAGCGTGCTGAGAGGGATTCGCTTTTGTGTTTGTACCTCAATCCACGTCATTAGCAAGTCTCCGTATTTGATATAGATCCCTCTCACAATTTTGTTAGCCATGTAGCTTTCAGTGGAGCTGATTGAGCTTGGAGAATTTTTTGTTTTTGAGCATTATTGTGATTGTGGAGAGTGACATGCCTAAATCCAATGCGTCCTATTCTCTGATCAGGATTTCTGAACTCTATTATAACCTTAAGGGACCATGGACGTATATGCGGTTGGACGTTGCCCTAAAGGATGTTATGTGCATACGACTGTATACTAGATATATGCAGAGTGAGTTGAGAAAAAGTCCTTTGCAGAATTTTTAGATCTTTTTTTTCCTAAGGGGAGCTTTTCTCACTAATTTGCTGGAGGTGATAGCTGACACTACGTGCATGCTGAGATGATTTTGTAATGCAGACGCCCGTGGCTTCCAGACAGTGTACTGGGAGTCTTCAGTGCGCAGTAAGAGAGCACGGGAGTCCCTGGCTGGCGCAAGTGGTTAACATGCTCAGCTGCTAACCAAAGGGTTGGCGGTTCGAGTCCACCCAGAGGCACCTTGGAACAAAAGCCTGGTGGTCTACTTCCAAGAGCTCAGCCATTGAAAACCCTACGGAGCACAGTTCTACTCCGACACAGATGGGGTCATCACAAGTTGAAATCAATTTGACAGCAACTGGTAAAGAGAGCGCAAACTATGCAAACTGGCCACCTTCCCAGGACGAGACAATCCCAGAGGATAACTGGCCATTCACGCAGGGCCTGAAACGTATTTTTAATTTTTTCCAACGTTTTAAGGGTGGACAGAAGTAGCAGAAGCCTAGTTCTCCTGCCTCATGTCCTGGGTGACACTTGGTGCACATTATCCAGACTTGGATTTGGTCCATGCTGACAGCTCAGTGTGAAGCTGGAAGCTGGTCCGCGAGGCGGAGAGGGAGGAGGACGGGGTGGGGGCTGTGGCTCTGCCACATTGATCACACACTATGATAAGACCCACTGACCAAACATTGTGAAGGTGTCTTTCCTTTTAGATCTGCATGTTGGTGAAGTCTGTTCCTGACATCCCCCCGCAAAGTTAACGCTCTTTTTCTCTAAACCAGGGATTCCAAAGTAGTGCACGTGGTCTCCAAATGCTGCCATTCAGCTTTAAGTGTTTCTGTATGAAATATTACCCCAAATTTTGCGGCACTTTTAAGCCTTTTTTCTTCAGCTGGAAGTGTTTTTGAACCCAAGTGGTGCGAACAGATGCCTTTGACAAAAAAGAGGTACAGTACCGAGAGTCCCTTAGTGAGGGCCCAGAAGGAAAGCTGGGAATGGCTTTGGCTCTGATGAGGGCAGGGCTGCTGATCAGCACTCAGATCTCCTGGAACAGCCATGAAATCTCAGCCAGTCTCTAAACAGTTCTAGAAAATGTACAGCACTTATCCTACAGTGAATTTTGTTTAGGTTCCCAAACCCACAGGGAAATTGAAAAACCTTCGTAGTGATGTCTCCAGATAAAAGCAAAGTCAATGGGAAGGTGGTTATCATCAGGGGAACAGATTTCACTAATTCAGGTCAAGAGGAGGCTGCCGTGATATCTTTCTGATAAAATACACCGCACTGAATCTAGGTTAGGTATGTCATCCGAGCGACTCAGAGCTTGGTTTCAGAACAGGACTCTGCCTCTCCTCTCCTCCAAGGAGAAGCTGAGGCCAGGTGCCTGATTATCAGAAGCCGTTTTCTTGTGCCACCCCCGAGAAGCGGCTTTATGGGCTCCTTGAGAATAGACACCTTTCAGCCCCAGTATAAGGAAGCAGTTGTCCTTATCCATATACCTTTTTAAGACAAAACAACAAAAAAATCTTTTGTTTAGTCTTCTTTCTTAATTTGGAGCTCCTTCATGAGATGCTCCTTGTCTATAATTAAGATCAAATTGTTTTCTAGCAGGGATCATCCTTTCGGTAACCTTAAAAACTTGAAAACTTTTTGTTTTAGATCAATACCACTGCTTTTCCAGGCAGCATAGGTTTAGGGAGAAAAAGTTTTCATTTAATCATTTTATGAATTCATAAAGAAAATAATTGTTTTGTGCTCTCGTATAAAAGACGAGGCCCACTATGAACCCAGGCTTTTTGCACTGATGATGAGGAGCTGTAAGACACCAATCTGAGCACTCTCTCCAAGTCCCAGTGTTCTTTGTTCTGCACCTGCACACATACCTGCACACACGGCTAGGCCATGGCGCCTCATCCACGCCCACACCCAACTCCTGCACATTGTCATCTCCCTTGAAAGCCGTGCTCCAGGGTGGGCGATCAGCCTCATAGATGCCACAGTTGTCATTGTGTATGTGGAGCCACCTTCACCTGTCTGAGCAGAGATGGCCCGCAGAGGCAGGTGGCTCCTCCCTAGAACACCTGTGTGTGTTTGCATCCTACCTGGCCCTAGAGAGCCATGACCACATGGTGGGCAGAGGCAGCGGAGGAGCAAGCCAGCTTTGTCCACACTCTGCCAAGTACCTGGGGGTGGTCAGGGCTAGGGGAGAGCTGGAGAGGAGGCAGCCCTGTGCAGGAAAGTTCCTGCTGCTGCGTGCTCCCCATCACCTGCAAAGCCTCAGGAGGGCTTTCAGGAAATTGTTAAGAAGACTCACAAATGTGAGGATCTCACCCAGGATCGCATGGAGGACTGGGGGCAGAGGTGGGGCAAGAACTCTGGTCTCCTGACTCTTTAGTTGGTGCCTTCACCCTATCACCACATACACATGTGAAAATATCCCAACCCAGATAGTCGCTATTTCTAGTAACTGTTTATCAGATACATCCAGGATTCTACCTTTAACCATTCTTCACTCAGAATGGAAGAACCGAAATGTAACCACCGAAGTGACTCGCTCAGATACAATCTAAAACACATGTATAATAATTCTCCATTTAGGGGCCACCCGTGCTTGCTGTTCTATTTTAGAGTTTTGTTTGTTCAGCACGCGGGGGTGTGGGGCGGTAGGGTCGTCATCACCTTCTCCTCTTTTGTTTTAGAGCGGTTTTAGGTTTGTCGGACAGTTGTGCAAAAAGCACCAAGAGTTCCCATGTGCCCTCTCTCTCCCTCTAACAGTTCCCCCAGTTACTAACAGCTTGCATTCATGGGGTACGTTTGTTATCCTTGATGAACCAATATTGAGACACTATTATGAATTTAAGTCCATAGTTTACTTAGGTTCACTCTTTGTGTTGTACGTTCCTATGGATTTGACAAATGGCATGATGTCATGCGTCCACCATGACAGCATCATCCAGAATAGTTTCACGGCCCTAAAAATGCCCTGTGCTCCGCCTCTTCATCCCTCACCTCCTCCCCTAAGCCTCTGCAACCACTGATCTGTGTGCTGTCTCACTAGTTTTGCCTTTTCCAGAAGGTCATATAGTTGGAATCACTCAGGATGTAGCCTTTTCAGACTGGCTCCTTTCACTTAGCAATGTGCATTGATCTGCACTGAATGGATGTACCACAGTTTGTTTATCCCTTCACCTATGAAGGAGATCTTGGTTGCTTCCAAGTTTTTGCTGTTATGAATAAAGCTGCTACATATGTTTGGGTGCAGGTTTTTATGTGGACGATGCCTCCTTTTTGATCCAAAGTTATCCTTCCAGACTCCCTTAGACATCAGCTGAACAGCCAAATGCACAAAAGGTGGCTTTGTAGCACTTGAGCACTTAATTATGGTACTTAAGAAGTGCATTTACAATGAAAATTCCAGCTAACGTTCACTTTTTAGAAGTTAATCTTACCAGAAGTGTTCTGAAAATGAATTCTGATTTTCTAAAATGGCAAGATACTTTATTTTTAAAATCTCGTTATTTTAACACTGCATTGTTAGGTGTGATTTTCGACATCCCAGTAAGGCAAAGCTGTAATCTCACCAGATGCCATTTAACTTATGGTGCATTTTGTCAGATCTTACTTTATGCAGTGTATGCAAGCTTAATATAGAGTCCGCAGCCCTGGAAACTGTTATTTTTTAGGATTGCAGAGTTATATTGTGTGAGCTTGCCGTGCAAATCCTAGTATAGAGATTTCATGTAAGTGCGTTTTGGAGGCTGAGTATTATTATCCCGGCTGTTTAGCTCAGTTAGTAGAGAACCATGCCTGGAACACGAGGGTCCTGGTGTGATTTGGCCCTCTTCCCGCTACCCCCGGCCACCCTGTAGTGCAGACTGGGCATGGGGTGATCTTCTGGGTCCATCATCACTCTGGGGATGGCCAAGCAAGTTCCTTGCCCACACAGGCACCCACTAGCAACACTGGGAAAGCTTTAAAAAAAATGTCTGCACTTGGTACCCCAGAGATCCTGATTCAGCTGTTCCAGGCATGGGTATTTTTTTCTTTTTTTAAAGTTACAAATTTATTTATTTATTTCTTATTGTTATTGAAAGTATACACAGCAAAACATACACCAATTCAACAATTTCTATACATACAGTTCAGTGACACTGATTACATTCTTCAAGTTGTGCAACCAGTCACTCTCCTTTTCTAAAGTGTTCCTTCCGCATTAACATAAATTCACTGCTCCCTAAGCTATCTCAGCTTTCCAGATGCTGTGTCAGTGTGAGCCATACAGATAATTCTTCAAAGGAGCATGACATTCAAGGCAAATATTCTTCACTAAATATGCTAACCTACTGTTTGGTTTAAAGAAGACTTCAGGGGATATTTTTGGTTTAAGGTTTAAAGATTGTTCGAGGGCAGTAGTTTCAGGGGTTTGTCTAGCTTCAATGGCTCCAGAAAGTCTGGATTCCATGAGAATTTGAAATTCTATTTCGCATTTTCCCCCTTTTGATCAGGAGTCTTCTGTAGAATCTTTGCTCAAAATGTTCAGAAATGGTAGGCGGGCACCATCCAGTTCTTTTGGTCTCATGACAAAGGAGGAGGCAGTTGTTCATGGAGGCCATTAGCCACACATTCCATTTCTTCCTCTTATTCTTGACTCTCGTTTTTCCTGTGTTGCTCCAGGCAAATAGAGACCACTGTTGTACCTTGGATGGCTGCTTGCAATCTTTTAGGACTACAGGCACTACACAACAAACTGGGAGGTAGAACAGAAACACTAAAAGCAATATTAGGCCAATTACTTATGATGTCCCATGAAACCATGACCCTAACAGGCATGGGTATTTTTTAAAGCTCCCCAAACAAAGCTAGTAGTGTGACCAGGGTTGAGGTCCACTGGGAAGAAGTAGGGCAGAACTCGGAGTGTTGGGGATATTCCCTAGTGCTCCTTCATGAGGCTCACATCCTGGAAGACAAGGAAGCCGCCTTGTTGGCTAGACTGTTATATTTGACTTTTGCTACATATCATTGGAGTCCCTGGGTGGTGCAAACGGTTAATGCGCTTGGCTGCTAACCAAAAGGTTGGAGGTTCAAGTGCCTCAGAAGAAAGGCCTGGTGTTTTACTTCCAAAAAACCAGCCATTGAAAACCCTATGGAGCACAATTCTACTCTGACACATGTGGGGCCGCCATGAGTCAGAGTTGACTCGATGGCAGCTGGGATATATCATTAGGCTTATCGGGCATGATTGAACAACAGTGAAGTTCCGTCATAATGATCATAAGAAAATTTGCTTATTTTAAGTATGATATGAGACATTTTGATCAAGTTGCATTCTGATGGGTGCCTTGAATGACCTTCAGATCTATATCTGTTTTCTTACTTGACAGTTTACCCAGAAATTAACATCTTCTGGCAGGCCTTACCAGAAATATACTTGTGTTCACAGTTAAAAAGAGAAACAAGTGGATAATATGTAAATCCAAGGAGAAATCATCTGTACTTACATATGCTTTGAACCGTTTTAGAAGTAAATCATTTTATATCAGATGTGTCTATATGTGTTTTGTTGGTGGCTTAGTAGCTGTTACCTGGTTGATCTGACTTTTGCACCAAAATTAATGTGCAAAATAAAAGGAAGCAATTGATTTAAAGAGCCAAGCAACCTGGGTGATCTCACAGCAGATACCTGTGGGGCCTCAGCTTCTCCTCCTCCTTGACTTAGGCTGTTTACACAATTGGCTCATTTTTCCACGGCACCTTTGTTCATTCTGTGGTTCTTCCTTGGAATATACTCCTTCAATGGCCGGGTTCCAACTCACTTCTTCCCTGAAGTCTTGCGAGACAACCTGTTCCAAAGTGATGCTTCTACTTGTTTAATTACATCTTTAGTCTGTTCCACACAAGCTCGTGTTGGTTTCGTCTACCTTTTGCAGATCTTTGGTGTTCCTTACCTGGTGAGTCTCACCTCCTTGTGCAGGACCTGTCTTCACTTCCTTGGAGACAGAGCAGAACTCACTTGGTCCTCACTGAGTTGAACTGAAAGACAAATCAGAAGGCCAATTTTGAGTTTTAATGTTGATGTTCTATTTCCATCACATGAAGATACCGTATTGAGAGAGGGAGGATGGGACATGGAGGGAGCAGGAAAACGAACATATCATAGTTTTTCTCTTGAGACACTTCAGTTTGTCAGGAGACAGCTTGTATAAAAGCATGCATCAGGTCACTGAAGTCGGCCAGCATGATTTTCAACTTCCTTTCCTCTTTGGTTGCAGTATGTACCAGTCATTTGTGTTCTGGAAATATCTAAGCCAAGAAAAGGCATTAAGTATTAAGAGATGCTCCTAATAAGCTCCGTGTTTTACCCCAGACAGACCAAGTGGTACACATCAGGCATGAAGGCATTTAAACAAAAGGGAGGAAGTTCTAGCTGAGAGAGAGAAAGTTGTCAAAGATTGATGGAGAGTAGTGATGTGACCACTCCCTCTGCCTGTAATTGTGATGCTGCAATAACACTCTGGGCTGGGACTAGGCTACTTTGTTATTAGATAGCAATGCCAGTGTACCAGGGATAAACTGGACACTTCTCTGCACCAGCCACTTGGGGCAGTGGTCAACAATGATGTAGGAGAGGGTAGCCTGGGATGTGGAGTCCCTGGGTGGTGCAAATGGTTAATGTGCTTGGCTGCTAACCAAAAGGTTGGAGATTTGAGTCCACCCAGAGGTGCCATAGAAGAAAGTCCTGGTGATATCTACTTCTAGAAAATCAGTCATTGAAAACCCTATGGAGCACAGTTCTACTCGGACACACATGGGGTTGCCATGACTCAGAGTTGACTTGGTGACAACTGATTACGGGTTAACCTGGGATGGAGATTGTTTGAATGTAATCGAGGATGCTCTGAGAATGGTGGAAGCATAGAGGAGGAGACACATGGAGGCTTTAAACCACCAGCCTAAGGCAGGGTGTACAAATAGGGTCTCCCTGAGAAGGCTTGATCACGCTGGGCTTAAATTTCAATGAGCGCTCGCTCTGAAGGCTCTATGTCGCCCCAGATGTTCCTGCTCTTTCTTGCCTCTGAGTCTGTGTGATTCTGTTTCCACTACCTGAAACGAGCACATTCTCTCATCTCCCACCCTCCCTGGGACTGACACATACTCACTGCCTAAGAACCAGCTCTAGGCTCCGCTTATTGGTGAGGGGCCCCACAGAGCTCGCTCATCCCTCTCTGCCAGCACTCACAGGCGATACTGTGAGTCGTCTGTACCCTCACTGGGTGCTCCACCCCATGGGGCAGGGGCCCGGTCTTCCTTACACACCTCTGTCTCTGCACCCACTCCTGGCAGGTGCAGCAGCTCAAACACTCTGTCATAGCACCACTATATGGCACAGGACTGCAGAGCTGAGTGGCTTCGGTTTGAGGGCAGAAGCCTGGGCCCGCAGTGGCCATGCCATCCTGAAATGGCCATTGTGCCACACCTTTCCTGTCCCTCCTGGAGTTGTTTCTGGATGGGGGCTTAGAGCTTCATTAAGCCAGCTGTGGAGGGGACAGAGTGGCCCAAAGGGGCTCCCCGCTCCTTGTGCTCGTTAGAAAGCTGTACGTTCTTTTTTTTTTGATTCATAATCTACCTGCAATCTTTTTGTTTTTAGAAAGTTTACAGAGCAATTAGTTTCCCATTAGATAGTTTGTACATGAAAGGTTTCATGGCCTTGGCTTCATTCCCCACAATGTGTCAGCACTCTCCCCATTTCCGTTCTAGTTTCTCTGTTTCTTTTCGTCCTGATTTTCTGCCCCTTCCTGCCTTCTCATCTTTGCTTCTGGGCAAATGTTGCCCTTTTGATCTGGTGTAATTGATTGTTCTAAGGAGCATGCTCCTCTCAGGTGTTATTTTATGGGCTTGTCTGTTGTTTGGCTGGAAGGTGGTCTCCAAGAATGGCTTCCAGGTCAGAAAGGTGTCTTAGGGCCATAGACTTGAGGGTTCCTCCAGTCTCTGTCAGAAGAAAGCCATATGTTCTTGCTTTCGAGCTGTCTCAGCTTCACTGCAGAGGGTTAGCCCTATGCCTTCCTCTGTGGTTTCAGCACTAAAGAAAGCCTCTGTCAGACAGCCGTTTGGTCAATGAAAACCATCCTGTATAAATGTGGAGCAGGAGCGTAGGCACCTGTCTTCCTTAACTTTTCTCGAGTGTTGACCACAGCGGCTTTAGGTGAGTGAAACCACTTGCCCTGGTGTGTGGTCCTATGAGATGTGGAAGGATGCTGGACAGAGGTAAGGACCTTGTTCGTGTCCCTGGTGGACAGGTGGTGATAACGGCGAGCCTCCATCACTCGATTTTGCCTTCTTGTCCCCTTTCAGAGTGCTGAGCAGATCGCTGCACTGTGCAGGAGCTTTGTCGACACCCAGACGGACGGCATGGAGGCACCACAGGGGAGTCGGGACCCCCCGCCCCGGCCCCTGGCCCGCCACCTCTCCGACGCAGACCGTCTCCGCAAAGTCATCCAGGAGCTCGTGGACACGGAGAAGTCCTATGTGAAGGTGAGGCAGCCTGTGTCCTTCCTTTCCTGCTCTCTCTTCCCCTCTGCTGGCGGCCAGTGGGGCTGGCAGGGACACCCAGACCCCACCTGCCCTGGACCCTGCCAGGCGTGAGGGCCACACATACCCCTGTGAGCAGTGAATGAATGCAGGGGAGGGAGGGCAGGGACGAGAGGGTGGAGGAGCTGAGAGGACTCACAAAAATTAGACTCTCGGCTCGTTCTGTTTCCAAGGTAGTTTTCACTATGGAAACAGGTGTTCTAGTTTATCGTTTGCGATCGGTGGGAAGGGAGCCTGTACTGGTTTAGGGAAAGGGGCTGAAGATCATTTTAGGTGATGGGCAACTGGGAAGAGTGTGTGCACGGTGACTGCTGCCATAGGCCCCAGGACTGAGGCTGTCCCCGGGCCCAGCCGGCCCGGTGGTCTCCTGCAGAGCAGAGACCCAGACACAGATCTGTGGTCTTCACGTGGAAGTGCTCTCACACCTTTATAAAGGGGGGATGGTTGCTGAGTGTATTGAGTACCAAGAGAATTCACTCATTTATCTCAGAATCCACCAGTTAGTGGTTTGAGAAAAATTTTATGAAGAGCACAGGAGCCTGGGAAGACAGTTCTTCTGCTGTGCTTGGTGAAGCTCTGGGGCCATCCTGAGCTGGCCTTATCTATAGCAAGCGGCACAGGGCAGTGGGCTAAGAAGCCAGGCCTGGTCTGGCTGTGTGATGTGGGGCTGCCCCCTCCACCTCCCAGGTTTCCGCTTCCTCATTCGGGGTCTGAGGGGTTGGCCTCCTCTCCCTCAGGGCCTCCCGGCTCTTACATGCTGAGTCCACAAATTAAACCCTAGCACACACACGCCGCTCTTACCTTCTTTCTCCACAAGATAAATCTGAACTTCCTCTATCAGTAATGTTGCGGTAGTTTTACCTGGAGTTTACCAAAGGCCCTATTCACAGGTGGCCCAGGAGAGCTACCCAAAGGCCATTCTTTTGGTCCCGCAGGGTGAAAGAAAAGTTACAGAACGTGACAATTTCATTTTCCATTACGCTTTGCCCAGCATAGAATGGGGGGGGGAGAAGAAGGGACTATCTAGGTGTTCAGGCTCGCTTTCTGAATAACCTTGTGTATCCAGTTACCTTTTTCCAAGAAGCTCTGTGAGCTGGGCATGTTTCTGAGGCTTTTAGAGCCCTTCTGGCATCTTGAGGAAAGTCTGCAAGCTCTCACCTGCAGAGTCAAGGCCGAACGGAGAGTAGACGCCACGTCCCTTTATTTGTTTATTATTATTGTTGTTATTATATTTTGCTATCAGACCACACTGCATGGGATGGTCATTTTGAGGTAATGCTGGTCCTGAGTGCTGAGCACTGAGATGCCTGTTGTGAGTAAAATGGGCGAAAAGGACCGACACACCCATCCCTCGGCAAGCACCCTGTGCGTTGCTCTCTTAGGGCCCCCAGCGCTGTGGCGCTTGCCCCCCCCCCCCCCCCGCCCAGTGTGGACCTGCTTGTGGTACCAGTAAGTCCTCCTGAGCAGCACCAGCTGGGGAGGCCAGGAATGACCCGTGCCCACCTCTGTCTCTGACAAAATAACCAGCACCTGGTGCCCCTGTGATTCCCACACCCCACTTCACTTTCTTAATTTCTCTTTGTAGCTGACATTTCACATGGAGTTGTACTTGCTGTTGAATCTAACCGAGACCCCTGCATGCCACTTGGCATCTTTGCCGTTTGCGTTCCCAGGAGTAGTTGATGCAGTGACTTCTCACACTGCTCTGCTCTGAGGGCCCGCTGGGGAATGTGGCGTCAGGGGAGGGCCAGGGAGGCTTTTACGGTGACATGCTGTTGGCATCTCAGGCCTGCACACTGGCTGTCAGATCTGCGCCACCCGGTTCTGGTGTGCCAGCTGGGAAGTGAGGGGCCTCGGCCCTACAGAGTTCTCTGGGGCTTAGATTTGTCCTTGTAAAATGAGAGAGTCCAAAGTATTTGACTTTGTAGTCAACTACTTCTAGTATCTTAGGACTCAAATTCTTCAGGGTAAATGAAACGAGAAAAATAAGTCTATCACTAAATTATATACTGATGTTGGCTTCAGATTATTAAATATAAAATATCTTTATCTAAAAGGTTTTATAAATAAGTCGACTCCCCCCGTTCTCTGTAGTGCAAGAGCCTAGTTTACTCGAGACCCAAATATGACCTAGATTTTAAACATTGTGACCGCTAATGTGTGGGAAAATTTTCTTCCCTCTGGGTGTTTGAAATTCTGCTAGTGCGTAGCCCCAACGTTGAAGCACCCCCCAGATCTTATCCTTTCCCTCCCAGATCCACAGCCTTGCTCCCTGACACAAGGGAGGAGAGGGCAGATCCGCCAGGAGCTGAGCTCACACCCAACGGAAGGAACTAGCCAGACCTCACCTTTCCTGCAAGGAAGCAGGGCTCCTGCTGCTGGAGTCTGAAGAAAGAGCCTGTTCCCGCGACAACATATTTAATTAAGCAAAGCAGGTGATCACCTGCGCTAAAGACAAATGTGGAATCCAGCTGGTTTCTGGTTTCTGGTTGTGTGATGGTAACCTCCTTGAGTTAGGTGAGAGATAACCACCACATTTAGGGTTAAGAATTTCAGGAAGACATAACTTCCTCATGCCTAGTGGAAGTCACTGGAGCTGCTGCCAGGTCACTGGGGTCTCGGGCATTTTAGAGACTCATTGTTCGAGGTCTTCTTCTTTTGTCTTTCAGGATCTGAGCTGCCTCTTTGAATTATACTTAGAGCCACTTCAGAGTGAGACCTTTCTTACACAAGACGAGGTAAATACTCACCTGCCTTCTGTCCACTGACCCATAGGTTAGTCTCCCTTGGCCTTTTAGCAGACGTTCTCAAAGGTTATATCTACTTACCCCCAACAGAAAGAAGCCCTGGTGGTGCAGTGGTGAAGTGCTTTGCTGCTAACTGAAAGGTCAGCAGTTGGTTTGAACCAGGGCTTCGAACCAGTTCATTCCTGCTGAACCCTTGCTGAGAATTTGCATTTCTAACAAGTTCCCTGCTGACAATTTGCATTTCTAACAAGTTCCCAAGAAGCTGTATGTAAGAATCACCTGAGGATCTTGTTAAAATTCTGATTCAGCATGTCTAGGGTAGAAATGCAAATTCTCAGCGAGAACTTGTTAGAAATGCAAATTCTCAGCAGCGGGTTTGAACCGGAACGAACTGGTGTGAAGCCCTGGTTCAAACCCACCAGCGGCTTCGTGGGATAAAACACCTGGCAGTCTGTTCCCGTAAAGATTACAGCCTAGGAAACCCTGTACGGCAGTTCTAGTCTGTCATATAGGGTCACTATGAGTTGGAATCGACTCGATGGCACACAACAACAACAATCCCACAAGAACATCCGCGATTTAAGGGTCTTCAGAGAATCCTGACCTCGGCCTCCTCCAAAGCCACTTTATGTGGCCTCTGCTGTACAAAGCACAGTGACTAAAATTTACAGAGAAGGATGGTTTAGACCCTTGGTGTAGAAGAAGAAGGTGTAACTACAAGTTACTTTTTAATAAATGAATATTTAATGTTAAATCACAGTAATAGTTCTTTTCTATTTATTTCCATTTTTCCTGATTTGAATTCCGGGAATTTTACCTCTACTTAAAAAAAAAATAATTTAGAATTATAGGAATTAGAACTGTACATTGAAGTGGATTGTCCAATAAGCAAGGTAAACACGAGCTTACTTACTAATCTGTATGAACAATTTCACATGGGTTTCACCATACCACATTAAAGTAAAACCCATGTGAAATTGTTCACTACAGATTAGTAAGTAAGCACAGGTAAGCCAGTGCTTACCTTGTTTACTGAGTCATCCACCCTAGTCAGGGATTGTAAATTTGAAAACAGGCTTTGATTCTGTACAAGGGTGCTGTGGGGTTGGGAGAGAGACAGATGCCAGCCATACCTAGAAGCAAAATCTTTAATGTGGTGAAAAAATGTGAAATTGTTCACTACAGATTAGTAAGTAAGCACAAGTGAGCCTGTGCTTACCTGGCTTATTGGATATTCGGCCCCTGGCTATACAACTCTGTATGTATAAACTCTATCCCATAGTGAATATGCTGTCTTCTTTAAAGGATGTACTTCTGTCTACTGCTTGGTGAATTGACCTCATTGTGACTTACTTGTGAGTCTCAGTGTGGTATCTAGATCTTCATTGCTAATACCCCTTTTCAAACCTGACTTGCACACAGATGGAGTCACTTTTTGGAAGTTTGCCAGAGATGCTTGAGTTTCAAAAGGTGTTTCTGGAGACTCTGGAGGATGGGATTTCAGCGTCATCTGACTTCAACACACTTGAAACCCCCTCGCAGTTTAGAGTAAGTACTTCAGACTTTGGCTTAAAGCAGAAATAGGTGGGCGCAGTGTAAAATTCTCCCTTGGAAAGAGTATGTTGTCCCTTGACTATTGACAAGACACATTTAGTGTTTTCATCTGGCAGGTAGTAAAATACAGCTACATATCTTTTCTAGAATAAATGCTTCTGGTGATCCAAAGTCTGAGTAGATGCAGTTTTGTGGATTCAGCCTGGTGTTGAACACATAACCAGTTTTGCCTGTTATGGTGATTCATGGTGACCCCATATGTGTCAGGGTAGAACTGTGCTCCATGGGGTTTTAAATGGCTGACTTTTCAGAAGTAGATCACCAGGCTTTTCTTCTGAGGCACCTCTGGGTGGACTAGAACCTCCAGTCTTTCCATTAGTAGCCAAGCATGTTAACCATCGCACCACCCAGGGACTCCACTCCTTGCTCAACTTTACTGAAGGATATCTTGGGTGATCACTTGTGATACAAGAGCACCTGCCTGCATTCGATTCTTCTGTGTGGTTGTGAGAAACTGGGATGAAAAGCATAGGTTTCAAATAGCATTGGTAGAGCTTCTGTTCTCTGGAGACCTGTCTCCAGTAGAAACATCAAGGATTGATAAGAAGTTCCCCAGGGAAGGAAGGATGGAAGGCAGTAGAAAGGGGACAAGGAAGTATACAGAAATGATTATTAGTTTCAGACAATTGAGAGTTGGCTGTTCTTGATGAACTTCTCAGATCTTTTATTTCCTACTTTGTCAGATGTATCTTTACAGATGTTTCTTGCCCTTTGATTGCACACAATGTCAATAGGCTCTGCTGCCTGAACTGTATTGTCCAAGAAGAAACTGCATGTTGGTAATAAACAATCAAACGAAAGACCTGCTGGAGGATGCCAGGCTGTTCTCTCTCCTGTGTATTTAGGGGGTGTCCTGTGCTTATTTCTCTTAGTGACCTCTCTGTGGTATCAGTGCTTGAGTCTCTGAAAGATAAATGCCATGAAGACACCCGAGCAGCCCATGCCTTGCTGTAGCCAGCGGACACTGTTTAAACCAAGCGTGATTTGACTTTTCTCTTCTTTTAGAAGTTACTGTTTTCCCTTGGAGGCTCGTTCCTTTATTATGCGGACCATTTTAAACTGTACAGCGGATTCTGTGCTAATCATATTAAAGTACAGAAGGTTCTAGAACGAGGTAAGTTGCTCGTACTTTTCATAGCTGTGCTTTTTGTATTTTAACTGTTATACAGAGTGAGCCAGTATTTAACAAGTAGGGGTAAGTATAGTTTTAATGGCTTATGCGCCATCCTTGACCTTGAAAGCGACAGACACTGAAGGGAAAGTACATTTCCATTTATTGGTAGCAGTGAGCAAGTGCACCTGATAACAGAGCTGGTGCTTTGCCGCTGAGTCATCTTGCTATTAAATTACATCTGGATTCTGGTCTCGACAGATTCCTTTATCTGAAAACTTGCAACTGTAAGCCCTGGATGGGGATAGAAAGGAACGCACGCCATGTTTTCTTTCTTTCTCGTTAACCTTCTCTGAGGAGTCACGGCAAAGAAGCCACCACCAAACACACACCACCACTGGACACACCCCCACCAAACTCACAGGTGTGCTACCTACAGTTACAGCTGCTTCGGAGGGACCAGAACAAAACTCACGTTTATCCCAGCCCACATCCCATCCGTCCCTGAAGTATCTTTCATCTCCCCACCTTTTTATCATCGTATTTTATTGGCTTTAACTTAAGACGTTTAGTTTTTTTCCAGCGCAAGTGAACCCAGGGGATCAACCTTCAATGCTCCTTCCCCACTTCCTGCCAATAGGAAACATTTGACATGGAGCTTGGAGAGATGCCTAAGGCTTGGCAGCTGCCTTGTCATGGGCCAGCTCCAGGACAGGTCACTGGCATTGATTGACCCACTTGGGCTTCCAGTAATGGGTCAACCAGTCAGCCCAGCCCGGGAGGTATATTCAAAGATTTGATGGCAGTGATAACCTTCCTCAGGTGCAGGAGTATTGAAGGCAGTTTTTGCGTTATACTTGCCATCATTATATCATCCACCCTGATAGTCAATATATTTCTGTAATTAACTACCCCAGGAATTCTCAACTGAAGCTCTTCTATTGCTGAAGGCTTCTTTCAGTCACCAGAGAATCTCATAAGTTATCAGATTAGAATTCTCAGTGCTCTCTCAGATAATGTTTTTCTATCCCATTCCTTGGAATTCTCATTTCTGGTGGCAGAGACAAGTAAGAGAAGGAGAATCAGTGATGCAGGAGTGGGACTTTTAGGTCAAGGCCAAGAGCAACATTAATTCAGTGTGCTCAGAACACAGTGAACAAATTTATTTCCTTCAGGAGTCTCTCTCCTCCACTGTGGCTTCTATAGCAGAAGGCTTCTTATGAAAATATATGGAATCCTATTTCAGTTCATCTGAACATTCTCCAGAGATGATCACCAAGGTATCTGTATTCTTTCAAATGTACTTGGAAATAAGATACAAACCTTGTGAAGCATCAATTGCTACCCTGTCATACGTTTCCAGGATAAAAATGACTTCATCCAGGGCCTGAATGCCATCTTCATAATTAAGGATGACCTCATGGGGTTCACTCCCGATATGATTTGCCACTTCTCCAGATGACAGTGGATTGGGCTGTCTTCCATGACAATGGAAGATGTTTGAGGAAGGTTCTGTATTTGAACTTCTATAGTTGCTTCAGTAGAGTAGCAGCAGCCAGGCTCTGTTCCAAACCACCTGAAAAAAGGCAGGCACGTCTCCTGTCTGTCATCAGATGCTTCTTGTAGCATTGTCAGAAGGCATCCAGAGGTTGCTCTTCAATGTTTCTTGCTCAAAACCAGGGGCTGGTTTCCCTCACTGTCATGGAGGCCTGTAGATGTTTATCCCCACACTGATGGCATCTCATCGTTTCCACTGATGAAGCTGTACCATTTGGTTTAAATCCAGAATTTCACAATATCCTAGAAGAAAAGTCTCAAGTTTGAAAAATGGAGTATCAGAGTGCTTCAAATTAAGACCCTTAACTTCTGAATACCCAGCCCAAGCCGCCTTCTCTAGTTGCTTTAAACAAAGGTCTGATTCCATTGGCATTTCCTTCTAGAAGCACCGTCTTATGGATAGTATGTAGTAAAACAGAAGCACACCAATGATGGGCTGAATTCCTCTTTTGTCATAAAGATGAAGGAGTATCACACCATCCACTTGATCTCATAATCAAATTTAAAATGGTACTTGCATCTTCTTGGAGCTGTAGATTTTGTCCTTGTCACAGAACCACAAATAAGGGCATATCTTCATTCCGAACAGCTAGTCAACCAGTGCCAACTGGTGAAGTCCAAGCGGCAGCTGGTGAATCCTCTGACGTTCTCAAAACTAACTGCACTTGGATTCCTGGGTGCACTCTTCCTTCAGGCACTGAACAGAGAGGTAATCTTCACTGCACCAGGGTCCAGCACCACACTGGTGGGACCTTCTCTGAGGAGTGAGAAGGTTTAGGCTGCTGGGGACTGTGGAGGTGAGGCCCGCAGTCTGCAGTCCTTGTAAACTTATTTTAAAGGGAAAAAAGTATTGATTTACAAATCACCATTAACTGTATGGAATAAGCAACAACTTGTGCTCGGCCAGTGAAATAACACTGGTTTATTTTGCTCTGTGAATCTTTTGTGCGGTATGGTGTACGTGTTTTGTGGCTTCATGCATTGTTGGAAACCAGCTGTTTAGGCACCTACAACAGTATCTCTGATGGGTATGCATTGCAAGGTGTCTTTAAAGTCCTACTCCCACTCTTAGTCCAGGAACCAGAGTTCGGTGCTCCTCTTTGGCGTGTGCACAGATTTCCCCAGCATTCCTAGCAATTAGCCTGCGCTCATAAGATTTGTCACCAAGCGGTGATGCTGTAGCCCACAGTGATATCTGGGTGCTAGATCCAGTGATGGGTTTGGTTTTTTATTAAACGATGGCTTTAGGAGGACTGAAGAAATGGCTGATAAATAACTCTACTGAAAAAACCAAATTAAGTAGAATTTAATTCATCCCATTATGGTGCTCTGAGGGTCTCTTCTCCGTTTGCTCATAGCAAAAACTGATCAAGCCTTCAAGGCCTTTCTGGACACCCGGAACCCCACCAAACAGCACTCCTCCACACTGGAGTCGTACCTCATCAAGCCAGTCCAGAGGGTGCTCAAGTACCCGCTGCTGCTCAAGGAGCTGGTGTCCCTGACAGACCGTGAGAGCGAGGAGCACTATCACCTGACAGGTACAGGGGCGCGGCTTATGGCGCGGCCTTCCAGCTGCCCTCTTCCCCAGCCTAGCGTCGTAGTCAGAAAATCTTTCGTATTGCAATTGTTCATCTTAGACATAGTCTTTATATGTGAAAATAGATATGTGGCCATTCCTTCCGAGTTTTCAAATGCTTTGGTAAAAATTATCTCATTGGATTGGCCCCCAAATTTGGTAAAAATTCCATCCTCATTCTTAAAAGAAGGTCATTTAAGGTCAGTGATTTAAGATAAATGGTTTCAGGTCACTTGCCTAGTAAATGGGGCTGCCAGAATGGAACATCAGGCCAATTTTTCTATAACTCTGTGAAGTTTGTTGGGTTGTTTGCTGCCCGAATGCTGCTGATAAATCCGTTGGGTGGGCTCCACCTTGTGGAGATCTCCTAGCAGAGCACAACTTCAAAACCAAACAACAGATTGTGCTTTAAGTGCACAGGCAGTCCCAGATTTATGATGTATTCCGCACTTACGTCGGTCCCTTTTTTTCTTTTTTTCTTTTGTACATTTTATCGTTAGTAACACGTTGCAGCATGTAATTTGCTGATGTTATCATTCTCAGATGTTCACTTGCAGATGTTCTGTTTTATGATTTACTGTTCAAAACACTGCCAGATTTGTAAAGCTTCTGATAATAAAAGGCAATAACGAAAACTAAAAAAAAAAAAAAAGAGGCATTTGACTTACGTCAGAACTGACTTATGATGGAGTCATTGGAACAGAAGCCTGTCATAAGTCGGGGACTAACCGTATATGTATTTGTCATCTTTTGTCACATCAGAAATTACTGGCCTAAATATATACAATTTGTCAGAAAACACAAAGCCTTCAGTTTGATAGTGAATAGAGTGCCCCTTAAAAAGATGCTTTATTTGGAGTGGAAAGAAATAGCAATTTGTTCTCCACAAATAGGACCTCTTCAGGAGGTCTAGGTAAGCCACATGCAAGAAAATAACTGGAGAGAGAAACAAACTTCTTAATAAATGTTAATATCACAGAATAATAAACTCTCAGGACAGTATACATTAAACCGGCTCTTTTCCCATAACAAGCACCAAAGACTGAGATTTTTCTTTTTTTATTAAAGTAAGTGATACATATTATGATTAGTATTCAGGTATAGTATAAAAATATCATTTTGCACTAAGATGATCTTTAAAAGGATTCTGTGAAAAAACTTCCTTCCACATCTCCCTCCAGATTTAATTAAAATATGAAATCAGGAGAACAAAGTATGAAAAATACGGAACTTGAGGGTGACCTAAATTTTTGCTTTTTGACTTTAACAAAGTCATTTTTTCCCACATAAGCCCTCGTAGAAAGTAATAAGTAAACACCATGTATAAATGCAACAGTTGCTCTGGTAATTAGACATTTACAGAGACCTTTGTAAGGTCTAATTAAAAAACTATTGTAGCTCACAATTCCAGTAACAGGTCCCTGAGGAGAAACAAGATTTAAGAGCAGAGGCCCTGAGGCCAGTCAGTCTGGGGTTTAATTCTGGGTTCATCCTTACTTTTCTTGCTAGAACTCTGGAAAATTACTTAACTTCTCTGCACCTCAGTTTTTCATCTATAAAATGGGTTGATTATAGTTCCTACATCATTGAATTATTGTGGGGATTAAATGAGATGATTCATATAAAACACTGATTATAGAACCTGCCAAAGAAAAAGTGTTCAATAAATGTTAGCTGGTAGTAGTGATAGGTTTTATTTGTACTTTGCCTTATTCCAAAGAGAATTTGAGGTAGAGGATAATCTTACTTTTCTTCATTATAATTAGTATTCATTATTATCGTTCTTCTTATTATTACCATTATTATTACACTAGGCTGTCGTGTATTCTACCTGAAAGATGCTGCTGTTTGTAGTAAGTGGTCTCGAATCCTGGCTTGAATCTTGGGCCCTTTCATTACTGCTGTTGGATAGGATTTAAAACAAACCAAAATTATAAAATAAATACGATTTCCCATTTTGCAGAAGCACTAAAGGCAATGGAAAAAGTTGCAAGCCACATCAATGAGATGCAGAAGATATACGAGGATTATGGGACTGTGTTTGACCAGCTGGTGGCAGAACAGAGCGGAACAGAGAAGGAGGTCGGTGGGCTGTGGATTCTGGGAGGCCGAATACATGTGTACTGGGTCTGTAGGTGTCCTTGTTCCCTGGAGCTGCAGTAACACAAATACCACAGTGGGTGACTTTAAAAAACAGTGTCTTAGTTACATAGTGCTGCTTAGTTATATAGTGCAGAATTGCCACAAGTGGGTGGCTGTAACAAATTTATTTTCTCACAGTTTAAGAGGCTAGAAGTCCAAATTCACGGCACCAGCTCTAGAGGAAGGCTTGCTTTCTCTGCCAGCTCTGGGGGAAGGTCCTTGTTTCTGTTCAGCGTCTGTTCCTTGGTTCCTATGTGGCCTGTATCTTCCCCTGTTTGTGCTTCCTTCTCTGCCTAATCTGCTCTTTTTGTATCTCCAAGGTAATTGGTTTAAAACACACCCTACACTAATATGGTCTCATTAACATAACAAAGAAAATTTCATTCCCAAATGGGAGTACATCCACAGGTGTAGGGATTAGGATTTACAACACATATTTTTGTGGGGCCACAATTCTGGAGGCTAAAAGTCCAAGTCAAGGTCTTGGCCATGTCAACTGTGTCCTTGTCAGTAGCCCCAGGTGTTCCTTGGTTTGTAGATGATCCTTACAGTGGCATCTGTCTTTGCCAGTTTGTGCATATGTCTGTGTCTGAGCTGCTTTTTCTGTAACTCAGAAGTGATTAGGTTTAGCATCCACCCTACACTGGCATGACCTCAGCTGACTGGTTACATTACATTAGATTGTATCGTAGAAGGTGATTTCATTCCATTAGATTAGATTACAGCCACAGGCGTATGGGTTAGAATTCCCACACATATTTTAGGGGGACACAATTCGGCCTGTAACAGTAGGTGCCCTTTCAGACTAGGCCCCCTGTGAGGACTTTCCTGGAGGAAAAATACCTGAAATTGTCTTTTTGGTCTTAATGATTATAATGTTGTTGTTGTTAGGTGCTGTCAAGTTGATTTTCAACTTGTAGTGACTCCATGTGACAGAGTAGAACTGCCCCATAGAGTTTTCTAGGCTGTAATGTTTATGGAAGCAGATCACCAGGTCTTTCTCCCTCGGAGCTGCTGAGTGGGTTCAAACCATCAGCCTTTCCATTAGCAGACCGATGCTTAACCATTTTGCCATCAAGGCTCCTTAATGCGAATAATAAACCATGCCTTTGGGCATAAATGTAACAAAATTCATTACACTGGCTTAAAAATGTTACCTTACGTCATATACCATTCTACAAAAGAAAACAAGAATCAACATCACCGAGCTCGTATCCCTTCTCCCTTCGTCTTCCTCCTTTCCTATGGGGCATGAGGTAAAACAAATCCTGGAGGCTAGAATACGTATGGAGGGCTTGTGCTGGTGGGGAGACCCTGGGTGGTGCGAATGGTTAACATGCTCGGCTGCTAATTGAGAGGTTGGAAGTTCAAGTCCACCCAGAGGTGCCTCGGAAGAAAGGCCTGGTAATCTGCTTCAGAAAATTCAGCCATTGAGAACCATATGGAGCACAGTTCTACTCTGACACACACATGGGATTGAATGAGTTGGAACTGATTCCACGGCAACTGGTTGGCTAGACTGGCAGAGGGTAGGAAAGAGAAAGGAAGTGGGAACCAGCATGTGGGAGAATCTAGGGCTTGTCCTCTTTTACGTTTTTTTGCCTTTTTAAACATCAAGTACTGGTGACTATGACCTTACTTAAAAATTTAATTAAGTGGAATTGGCCAATTTCTGTATTTGTTGCCTGACTGCTAACTTTAGAATCCTGTGCTTTTAAACCTTTATACAAGATGCAACATACTTTAAGTAGAAAAAAGCAAGAGCAGAAAAGAGCTGGAGTTTAATTTTTTATTACTATCAATTTCAACGTTAGTAATGTTTTTATTAGCAGACCTAATGTAGTTTATGGATTAGAGGTGGTGAATGCACTAGATCTCATGGTAAATGTCAACAAAGGAACCTTGGATCAATCTGAACACTGGGGTAGAATTAATATGATGGAAATTGAGTAGTTGGTGAGGCATGTCTCACATACATAGTATGCATTGAAGCAAAATGCCTTTATGTTGTTTTTCAAATGGTTTGATGCTTAGCTCATATTTTCAAAACCTCCACTATTTAAGGCCCCGTAAAAATCCAACAGAATGTACTTGTATTTAGCAATGATCATTTATGTGATCCATGAGCTAACGTGATAGTCTACCCCTGGGGCTTCCGCATCTTCTTCATCTCCTGTTTTCACAATACAGGTGACAGAACTTTCGATGGGAGAGCTTCTGACGCACACTACAGTTTCTTGGTTGAATCCATTTCTGTCTCTAGGAAAAGCCAGAAAGGACCTTGAACTCACAGTGTTTGGTTAGTATTTCATTCAAGAGAAAGTAAACTTTTAAATATTGCTTCCTAAGTTGAAGACAGAGTGACAAGAGGTTGGGAATATATGAATAACATCACTAAACCCATCAGTCTGGCTAACTCCTGTTAAACCAAAAATCATACTAAGCCAACAGTGGAAATTGCTTTATTTAATATGCTGTTTGCAAATAGGGGTAATATTTCGACTAGAAAGTCCAAAATATTCCAGGCAGGAAAGAACTTCCCAAGATTCTTACATCCCATCTTATCAACATCGCCATGGAAATGGGGCCAGAACAGTGTGTTTATATAATAACAATTTACCCTAATCTGACCTTGGAGTTTCTGTTTCTCGAATGTGACTGCCCAATACCCAAGGCAAAATGGTCTTTACTAATTTATCTAGACCACTATTTGACTCAAAGCTGACATTTAGAAACCAGTTCTCTCAAGGCTCAAGGTTCAAAAGAACATCTCAGAGCAGTGGCTTGGGTGGGTCACCCCAACTCCATGGACCCCAGGAATCTGGATTCCAGGAGAATTAAACTCTGCTTCTCACTCCTGATTTCCAGAAGGTGTTGGAAGAGTTGCTAGAATGGCTTGTGACTTAGCACAGCCAGCCTCCAACTATTTAAAACTCCGCTGCTCTGCATGCTCATGATCTTGTTCTCCCTTATGCTGCCTGGCCTGGTGGCTGTCGCCAAGTGTTACAGAAGCAGATCTCCTGAGGCTGTTTTAAAATCTGCTATCCTAAAAGTTTGCTGAATTTCCAAATGTATTAATGTTCACCAAGAGCTGGGAGAGCAAGCAGAGATGGAGGAGAGTCGCCAAGCGGAACATCATGTCCTCAGCCTTCAATAAAACAAGAATTATTTTAAGATGCCAGGATCTTCTTCAGATAATAGCTTTTAAATAAGCAGGTACTTCTGCATAATTCAAATAGGAACAGAAGGCAGTACCATTTATTCATTCATGGGTTGGCATAGTGAGATCTTTGAGAGTTCATAAATTTGAAGAGCTTTATTCTATTAAAATATTCAGCTCTAATTTAACCTTGGAATTTTGTATAAAATAATGAAAGACTTTCCTTTCTCTTTTCCTTTCTTTAGTTTTTAAGAGAGCTGTCATACTGGTTTATAAAGAAAACTGCAAACTGAAAAAGAAATTGGTAAGGCAAGAATGAGTTACAATTCAAGCTGTATTTTCATGGCCTTGTCTTCCTATTAACGTGGAGCTGAAAAGCCTGCTAAGTGCCCAGGGCTCATTTACTGACATTACTAATTCTTAGGGTAGCTAAACAAATCAAATACTTAAGGCATTCTGAGTCTCCCCACAAAAGATGTCAGTTTCAAAAAAAGATGTAGACAAATACCCAGGCTGGAGCCTGCACAGAAAACCAGCTTTTGTATCCCGGAAAATGGCCCATGTTTGCACCAGTCTATGTAACTTTGGTTTGTTTCAAATGCCTTTTATCTTGACTTAAAAAAAAAAAAAAAAAAGCATAGCCGTGGATGCTCTAAGCCTTCCGTGTACTATCCAGGCTAACACAAGGACATGAGGCTTGGTTGCCATTCTTGCTTTGAGACGGAAGCTCTGCTCCCCAAGCCTTGCCCCTGGCTTTTTCCTGCGGGTCTGTAAGCCCCTTGAAGACGAGGTGCATACTGGAGTCATGTGTGCCCTAAACACACACAGCTGCCAGGGGCCTGGCACAGACAGGAACTTAGCACTTCCGCCCAGTACAGACACATCCTCCTTGGGTGAGAGCTCTAACACTCTTCTTTGTGGGTTTTCATATTCCAGCCCTCGAATTCCCGGCCTGCACACGGCTCTGCTGACTTGGACCCGTTTAAATTTCGCTGGCTGATCCCCATATCCGCGCTTCAAGTCAGGCTGGGGAACACAGCAGGTAACTGTTTCATGTCGTGCAATGGCAGAAAAACCATCTTAGGAGACTTATATGAATAGTTGTGGAATGAAAAAGTAGGAAAGGATCTTGGGGATAATTTTTGGTGTCTTTCAGAAACAAGGAAAATGAGAACAAGAGAGGTTGCTTTGATGTTTCTTTACAGACTTTTTGAGAAGCTAAATGCCAATGGCTGGCTTTCCTTTTCTGAATATCTGTCTACATTGTATCCTTATTTTGTTCACCTCTCAATAGTTTTCAGCATTTTCTATTCTGCCTAATATCCTTGAAACTTGCAAATTTGCTAAAGAAACAAAAGCACACAAATTAAAATTTTACAAATTTAGACAAACCAGAAAATTCCTTAAGATTAGGCAGTATTGCAAGTGATGTAAAAAGAAGAAATCTTTGGTCCTGGAAAATGTTCAGAGATGCTTCCAGAATAACCATATTCTGGAACAATGTCCCGGGTAACAGAAGGAGCAAGAGGCTAAGGCAGGCAGTCACGTTCTGGGTCCTTGTTCATTCTTGTCCGCAGTGCTTAAATTTCCTAGAACATGACTGAATCTGGGCCTTGCCTCTTTTATCCCAAGCACTTGAGCAAATCCCACTATTCCTTCCAAGGAATGGGCAAAACCCCAAGGAGCGCTGGCTAACAGGGCCTATTGAACCTCTTTCCCAAAGAGATAGAATCCAGGGATAAGGAGAGAGCAGGTTACGATGAATGGAACCCTTCAGGAAATACCAGAAGTAACTAAAGGTGTTTCACTTTTTGTACCTGTTTGTGAAAGTTGTACATACAGTGAGCCACAGAAGAAAATAAGTCATAACTAAGAATATTCAACTTTTTTAAAAGTCACTAAATTTTGAGTTTTAAAATGTTTTCAACCACAGCAAGCATCTTTGGTGAAGTTGTAGGCTCTTATTTTTGTTTTCTTTTACACAGGGACGGAAAATAATTCCCTTTGGGAGCTGATCCACACTAAGTCAGAAATAGAAGGACGGCCGGAAACCATCTTTCAGTTGTGTTGCAGGTATTGCGACTTTCCAAAACTGAAACCAGTGAAAAGAAGGTAGAATAATCTTCTCCTAAAAATAGATTACTTTTAATGCTCTTCTGAATTTTGATAACATCAGGGTCACTGTCCCCCCTCCCTCCCAAAAAGGCACTAGGTCTCTAGCAGAAGGTGACGAATACACTGATTAATTATATCCAGAGCACGGTGCTTGAAGAAACAAGAGTGGCCAATCTCACCTCCTTTGCTAAGTGAGGAAACTGAGGCGTGTCAAGGTGGGGTGGCTTGCTGAGGGTCTGGCCTGGATGTGACCGGGCCAGGACTCCTTCAAGGTGGCCCTGACCCCCGTGCTCAGGAGGACAAGCCAGGGTGGAACCCAAGGAGAAGGGACAATGTGGAAAGTACTGCTGTTCTCTCTCTTCCCCAGCGACGGTGAAAGCAAAACCAACACTGTGAAGGTGATCCGTTCTATTCTGCGGGAAAACTTCCGGCGCCACATAAAGTGTGACCTACCCCTGGAGAAAACATGTAAGGATCGCCTGGTACCTCTTAAGAACCGTGTTCCTGTTTCAGCGAAATTAGGTGAGGATTTTGCTAGGCATCTGTTTGTTGAGTAAAACATCACGAACTTCTCCCAAAGGATATGTGCTCTTGTAATCAAGCTGTAAATAATAGCTTTATAAATTACTGGGGATAACTTTCAGAGTTCTAAACCAGGAACCCACATATGTAGGGTGATGTGAGAAGTCAGTGGCAACTTTATTTCCTTTTAAGAGACCTAAAAATAAAATGCCTCTTGTTCCAAGATGACCTTTTATAAACTAGAACCACCCAAACTCCCATAAAACCAAACCCAAACCAGTTGCCCCAGAGTCGATTCTGATTTCATGGAGACCCCACCTGTGCAGAGTAGAACTTACTCCATAGGGTTTTCAAGGCTGTGACCTCTCAGAAGCAGATCGCCAGGCCTGTCTTCCGAGGCACCTTTGGGTGGGTTCGAACTACCAACCTTTTGGTTAGTAGTTGAGCACTTAACTGTTTGCGCCATCCCTGTCTTATCAACTGACGTAGTCTATAGTTACTATTTTATTTGTTTCTTCCACTAAAATGTACTACAGGACACCTAGGCATACTCAATACTTCAATAAAACCTAACATACTTGATCATACCCCCTGCCCCTAATAAATCAGCAGGTAAACATTCCAAATCATGCTGCTCTGAAATTTTCTGCCTGCTTCTAAATGTCAGCTTAAATTTTCAGAACCTTCTTTCTGTATGTGTGTGTGTGTGTGTGTATGTATGTATATGTATATTTGGTGAAGATGTTGTTAGGTGTTGTTAAGTGCCTTCGAGTTGGTTCTGACTCATAGTGACCCTGTGTACAACAGAAAGAACACTGGCCGGTCCTGTGCCATCCTCACAATCATTGTTATTTTGAGCCCATTGTTGCAGCCACTGTGTCAATCCATTTCGTTGAGGGTTTTCCCCTTTTTTGCTGACCCTCTACTTTACAGAGTATGATGTCCTTCTCCAGGGACTGATCCCTCCTGATAACATGTCCAAAGTATGAAGTATGTGAGACATAGTCTTGCCATCCTTGGTTCTAAGGAGCATTCTTGTACTTCTTCCAAGACAGATTTGTTCGTTCTTTTAGCAGTCCATGGCATATTCAATATTCTTCCCCAACACAATTCAAAGGCATCAATTCT